>NC_089875.1:66023112-66393945 GCF_040182565.1 Anser cygnoides
CATTTTGTACTTTCTTGTATGTCAGAAAAAAAAAAAAAAAAAAAAGCACATTATAATTCAGAGTGCCTTTGAGGGTTTATTTTTCTTTACATTGTTACATGCCTGATCACATCTGATTTTGGAAGCTAAGCAGGGTCTGACTTGGCTGGCATTTGGGAGACTGCTGAAAATGCAGTAAACTTTGAGCTTAAACTAAACTCGTTGTATGAATGCGCAGTACCTAACAGCATGACTCTGGGAGGGGGGACAAACTAGAATATTCACTGCTTTTCCATATTTTTAAATACTGCTTTGCTCCAGATATAGCAACTGAGATAACACCATGACCAAAAATAATATCATGATTCTTAAATAACCATTTTTTCAAATTAACCAAAAAAAAAAAAAAAAAAAAAAGAGAGAGAGAGAGAGAGAATGCTCATCCATGCTAGTTAATACTTTCTAAAGATCACAGAAAAAACCTTTGAGCAATCTGATCATTAGGTCATTAGAGATAGGAAATAAATTCTTTAATTTCTGTCTGCTTACTCAGTGTTGACAGTAGCAAGGGACTGTAAAAATCCCTTCAAAACACATTTAAGTGTAATAAGTGAAAACAGTATAAGCTTTTTAACAGAAAAGAAATGAGAGGTAGCCAGAGTATTTTTTTTTAACATGGATTTTCATGTTGTTCTTGGTGTTTTCAATGACAAAGGGCTTAATAATACCATATAAAGGCTCCTTTCTTCTTGCTTTACCTTAGAGAATTCCAGAAGGTCAAGGCTGGTCTGTTATGGTTTTGCTTGGAGGTTCCCAAGCAAAAGCTAAAATATTCACAAAAGTTTTCTTCATTGAAAATGTTCATCAGTCATTCATGTTAAAACAAATATAATTTTAGAAAATAACAAATAAGTAAAACTCCCTTCCTCTCTTGCTTTCTTATCAAATGTCAACAGTGTGTCCCTCTCAGATCCTTAATGGGTCTTGTGGTCCAGGGTGAGCTTTATTTTTTTTTTGTCCTCCCCCCAAAAACAATTAAAAAAGCAGATTATAATGAATGTATTACAAAGAAAATAAACAAAAAAGATATCCTTGAGTATCTTTCTTCCATCTCAAAACAAGAAATAAATATGATATGGGAAAACAAGGCAAGCTTCACATGCTATAAGCCTCTCCCAGGTAGCGTCTGAGATGCACTCATTCAGTTTTGCATTTCTTCTTTGTTACACTGAAATGTGAGGGATTTCTAAATCCTGATTTGGATGCATCCCCTAGCAGCGGAGAAAAAATGACAATTACTGAAGCAAGGCAAGTTGTTTTCAGTTTAGCAGGTTTTTTCTAAGCCAGGCTTGTGGTTTCATTTAAAGTTTGAATGCTTCCATTCTCTGAGAAGCCCAGTGGCTTTTCAATAGCTGAAGATCAAATGATGCTAATCAGCCAGTGTGACCTAATCCTCTAATTCAGATGCCTTTTTACATTAGAAATGTTCTGCTCATGTAAGATTGGTTTGCTTTTAAACTGACTTTTTTTCCGTTAAATGTGCTATTCTCAAAGTTCTGTTCCATGTTCCTCTGATCTGCTACTTCTACGCAAATAAAGGAAGACTATTTTCTTCATTTTGCAGGTTTAGATAGGCCATTCCTAAGGGTTCTGACAGAAAATCAGAAAAAAAAGACAAAGATGTTATGCAACAGCAATGAGGGGAACATTTTTCTTTTTGGTAGCGGTCCTACAGGTCGCCTACACTGCCAATAGCTAAATCCCGTTTGCAATGTCCGTCAGCTCAGTGCATCTGCAGGTAGATGACAGATTGCAGCCACAGCAGAGGTGCTGGACCACAGGAGGGAAAACAGCCTGCTGCGTAAATGACGGTGGACATTGCCTCATGTAAGGGTGCAGCTGGGTGACCCGCAAACACAGCCTGTCAGACTTGGCAGGTTTGCTGACACTCTAACACTGGGAGAGCTCCTGAGCTCTACGAGCACCAACAGACGGACCACCAGCACAGGCTGTGTCTACTGACCTTCACAGTGGTTTTCAGTAAGGAAGGCTGCATGAGGGGATCCTAACCAATTTGTTAGGCCACATGCATTTAACTGCATTAGCCACTTCCCCTTCACACATATGGAGCTAAAACTTTACAAAGCCTGAACACGGCCTTTACTCCTACAGGCAACACACGGACATCTGAATTTCTTCACAAGTCCAAAGGCCAGAACCTCCTGAAACACTAGGCTCTCTGGTCAAGTGCAGTCTTCAGTGTTAATGACTAGCACTGATGAAGTCTTACCCCTTTTGCTTACCTCTGGGCTGGACTTAGTCAATATTTACACATAATAACAAACCAATAGTCAACACCATCAATGTTGACCTCCTTCCTATGAACCTTGCCTGCTTGAACTATAGAGGAAGTCGCAGCTAAAGTATGTGGCAGAGAGGAAAGAGCCCCATGGCACACACACAGGTAAGTTCAGCTGTTTGGTCTTGTCTGTAGCATTACTCAGGATTCTTGCTAGGATTTTACTAGCTACTTCTACCTTGTTGCTAACATTACCTCATGTAAAGGAAGTAAAGGAAATAAGGCTTGGAGAAATAAAACATTTTATAGTATCTGGCAAGTGTTTATCAATCATTTTTCTCCTAAAGAGGACACCAGGGTTTATTGTTCCTGCTTAGGGGTCTGTGATACGTAATCATCTTACTATATCTAGTGAACTACACAACTTTATTCACTTATTTATTTGTTTGTTTATTTGTTTATTTAATCTGTCAGAAGATGCCAAATGAATCTAATCAATTAATTACTTTTTCCCAAGATATTTCACCAACATGGGTCTTGCAGAATCCAAATTAGCAGAACACACTAGAGGTTTCAAAATCCCAAGTGCTAGTATCGGCACTACGTTAAGTGAAGCACAAGATGATTAAGATCCACCTTCAAAGTAGTTAAAATTTCTTTCTCCAGTCATCTGGCATTTGCAGAGATGATTTTCATATTACTGTGCCAAGTGTGTAAAACGTCCCTTTTCCCCAGTGCTATTTTCTTAAAGAAATTAAAACATAATTTTATCCTGGCATTTGGTAGAAGCTTGTGGTCGAAGTAAGGATTTGTGGGCAAAGTGCGCCATCTCCCGCTACTAAATGATAATTACTCATCACTAGCAAGACGAATAATTTCGCATTTCTCCTTTAGAATTGCCATCTGTTATAGTGAAAGACGGGAAAAGAAAGCCATCTGAGACTGATGGAAGATTAAGACTTTAACTTTAACATCAATATCCTTAAACCTTATCACAATATCCTGTATGGAGACTTGGCAAATCATTGCTAGTTTCTTGATTACATAAAAAACCTGATTAAAATTGTAAGGACCTGGGCATCCCAAATTTGTTGCTGTTTTCAGGCTGCTTAGTCAAAAGTAAAATTACATTAGATTTTAAAAGAGCTAAAATCTGTACTATATTATGGTCCCCCAGCCCTACAAAAGTTGTATGTATTTAATACTATTCACAATGCATATGATTAGTACTTGAAAATACTCATGAATTATAGCTCTAGTATTGTCCCAGGGTAGAAACCTGGGAGAAAGTACTGATGGGGTAGAAAAATACTGTAAATAAGCAGTTCTGTTTGCCTAAAAATTTTAAAGAATTACAAGGGTTGCATTAAGTACAAGTGTATCTCATGTATATTTTATCCACATAAACAGTATGTTCAAATGTATGTATTTAAATAAATGTATTACATGCTGAAAAGAAGTAATTCACAGCATTATTTTTAGCTGATGCCTGGGAAATTGTTCCCCATGGGTATGTGAAATGATGTTGTTGCCGTGTTCAGCAACTGTTACATAGAGGCTTTCTATTCTTCTCAATGTTGCTGGAAACTTCAGGTCTCCAGAGCATTCACAGCTCCAAAGGCTTCAAATGGAGCAGAGTTCTTAAGTGCAATAGAAAATCAAACTGTGTATGTGGGCATGCTGAGTTTGACAGCATTCTCTAAACCTATAGGACAGCCACAGCTGGGGACTGCAACATAGCCTCATTAATGTCACAGGAGAATTGGTTCCAGAAATGCATCTTAAGGACACCGATGGCAAAGAAATTATCACACAAAACTGAAAAACATGCCTCCTTATGTGTATTGTACAAGACCTATCCATGTTAAAAAAGTGTTAAAGAAATTGCAAAAGCAAGTGGGTTATAAGATTTAAAGAGCTGTATATATTAAACATTGAATAGAAACCTTCAGAAAGGGTTAAAAGGCAAAATATCTGCTATTAGTTAGACTTAAAAATAGCACTGTTGAACTAGACACAACATCTTATTTAAAATACAAATTAAATTACTCTGCGTTATTTTTGTGTTTGTCTAAGTTCAGAAGGTATGCAACTACTGCCCAGAAACCAGAAAGAATCCGTTTGCAGCCAGAAAGACTGCAAGATAAAGAAAGCTGATGAAGCTCTGGTGGAAAGAGACCTGTGAAGGACAAGAAGGCAATCAAAAACAGCTGGTATGGATTTATGAAGGACAAATCATATTTGACCAACCTGACTGCATCCTATGATGAAGTAGCTGGCTACATGGAGAAGGAGAAAGCAAGTGGATATAACAGATCTTGACTTCAGTCCAGTTTTTGAAATAATTTCCTGCAGCATTTTCACTTGCAAACTGAGGAAATATGGCATGAGCAAGCTGGCTGTTAGATGAACTGAAAACCTCCTGTACTGCTGAGCTCAGTGGGTAGCAGTTGATGGCTTGATAACCTTCCTGAAGGCCTACAGCAAGTTGAATACTCTAGGGGTTGTTACTAGGGCTCACATGGTTCGTTATCTTCATCAAAAACCTGGACAGTGAGACAGGACATACCCACAGCCTACTTTCAGATAATGCTAAGGTAGGGGGAATGATTGACACGCTAAAAAGTAGAGCTTCATTTCTGAGAGACTTCGAGAAATTTAAGGGCTGGGCTGCCAGAAGGCTTAACATGTTCAAGGAGAAATGTGCAACCCTGCACCCAAGACAGAATAAGCCCTTCTGTTGGTATCAGATGTGAAGAAATGGAGCTGGGGATCAGCTCTACTGAGAAGAACCTAGGGTTATGTGAAACCCAAAGTCCAATATGAGCAACAGCGTGCTCATCCCAAAGAAGGCAAAACCACTGAGTAGGCCTACATTAGGGGCATGGCCAGTTGACAGAGGGGGATAGTTGATCTGTCCCCCTTTGCTTGCTGGTGGTGAGGCCTTGCCAGGACAGTGTGCTGCTTCAGTTCAAGTGGAGTGTTTACAGAGAAGGTCTACCAAGATGATCACAATCTAAATCACTTCCGCTGGGGGCTGAGGGAGCTGGGCCTGTCTTGTCTGTTGAAGAATGCGAGGGGTCACATAGTAGCAGCCTACAGCTACTTGAAGGGGTTTACAAATAGGACAGAGCTAAACTCTTCTTGGTAATAGTAGGCAACAGAACAACAACCAACGGCCAGAAATGGCTTGGGAGGTTCAAGGAGGATATTATTTACTTAGAAGACAGTTAACCCAGACAAATAACATGTTGTTGTTCTGTTTTCTTTTGTTTTGTTTTGGGGGGGAGAGCCAGGGTTGGATGGTTTTGAGAGCTGTCAAGGCAACACTGTAATCAGACCTACTTTCAGTGGGGAGGCTGGACTATGCAATATCCAAAGGTCCTTTCCAACCAACATTTCTATGATTGTATACAAATGTAAAACTGATGTCTTCCCTTGTTTATTGTGGGAAGATAGCTTTTAAATTGCGACCAAAATGCATCTGGGCTGTATTATTTATTTGGGAGTGTGTTTAAGTATACACGGGAGCAAAAAATAAAAATACTCTGCCATCTGTTGATATCTGGCAAACTGCAGATGTTCTTTACTGAAAGCGGAATATTTAATTGCCACATTTAAACCATTGTCTGCTATTTCAATTGGTAATATAAAAATAACAAAGAAATGCAATGCATTTTGAAAAGCTACAGATTGCAAAGTGTTTTTATTTAGTGTATTTATTTATTTAGTGTATTTATTTATTTAAGTGTATTTATTTGGTGTTTTTATTTAACTTGCAAAAGTGAGGAGAAGTGACTGTAGCCAGATTTCAGGAGTCTATAACCTTAAATCTCTTAGTGCAGCAACTGTGATAACAACACTCTTTTCTCTGAATAATTACATTAGCTTCTTCCATTTACTATGATGATTTTTTTTGTTTGTTTGTTTTAGGAAAAAAAAAAGAGGAAAAGAAAAAGCATGCTACATGCTTAAGTGGTCATTGATATGATCAGTTTTGACCAACTATGAGCTACTCACAGAGAAGGCCTCACCAAGAATTGTCGCTGTTGCCTATATCAATAACAGCCCAGCTTCTACTCCTCTACCTTTGTGGCAATTTTAAGATTTGAAGAAAAGCTTGTCAAGTGTAGGGAATTTAATCAGAAGAAAACATACTGATGAGGAAAGATTGTGCAGCCTGTGGTTACACTTCATTTCTGACCCTTTCATCGCAACGGAGAGTTATGTGACCTGTATGTATACTTGTGTCACATCGTTGGAGTAATTAAGGCTCCTGTCCCCTCTCACCACCCCCAGTACTGCTGTCTGCCCTTTAATTATTGCTGTTTCTGCACATCAGTTGTGTGCTGGACATTACACAATGAGTGTAAAGAGGCCATTCCAGGTCCAGGTCCAGTGGACTTAAAATTGAAAGTCTACTCTTAGTCCGTCTCTTTATTGTCAATTTACTGAAGAATTGCTAGCAATTTCTGAATATGAGAAGGCACTTCTTTACTGTGAGGGTGACAGAGCACGGGCACAGGTTGCCCAGAGAGGTTGTGGAGTCTCCTTCTCTGGAGATATTCAAAACCCGCCTGGATGCCACCCTGCACAATGTGCTCTAGGTGATCCTGCTCGGCAGGGGGTTGGACTAGATGATGTTCAGAGGTCTCTTCCAACCTCACCCATTCTGTGTCTCTGTGATTTGGGTCAGGTAATTATCCCCTTGTAATCTTATCTACTCCTTTCCTGCACATGGAAGGATTTCTTCTTCTGTTTTTGCGGCCGTGGTAAGTCACCACGTTCCCGTTATCACAGCAGTCACATCCACAAACACCCGGACTTC
Organism: Anser cygnoides; assembly: GCF_040182565.1. Lineage (NCBI taxonomy): Eukaryota > Metazoa > Chordata > Aves > Anseriformes > Anatidae > Anser > Anser cygnoides. The sequence goes on from NC_089875.1 coordinate 66,030,219, forward strand.
TCCCGTTGCTTTCCTCCTCGGCCTGAGCTGTTATTATTAGAGTACTGATTGCGGTTAATCGATTAGGTAATAGCCACAGGGGAGCCGGAGATCTGGGTGTAAAAACTCCCCGCTGGACCTTACACCCACGCCCGCCAGGCGGCTCTCCCCTTCCCCGGCCTTCGGGGAGGTGCTGGCCAGCTGCCGCGGCAGCCCCCCGGGGCAGGCCGTGCTCCGCGGCCGGGAGGAAGAGGAGGAGGAGGAAGAGGAAGAGGAGGAGGAAGGGGAGGAGGAGGAGGGCGCTCGGGAAGCGGAGCGGGCGGCCCATGGCGGCGGGGGGCAGCGGGGGCGGGCTGCTCGCCTTCCTGCGGCTGCTGGGGCAGCTCAAGGTGCCGGGCCGGGGACGGGAGGGCAGGGCGGCGGGGGAGAGGTGCCCGGGGGGGGCCGGGGGGGGCCGGGGGCTTGCCGGCTGCAGATCCAGGTGCCTCGGAGCGCCGAGGTGGCAGCGGGGCGGAATTTGCCCACGTGTCGCTTCAAAACCTAAGGTTTCCCCCTTTAAGTGACCGCGGTGCTCCCTTCCCGCAGAGGGTGCCGCGGACGGGATGGGTGTACAGGAACGTGGCAAAGCCAGAGAGCGTGTCGGATCACATGTACAGGATGGCGATGATGGCCTTGGTGACCGAGGACAAAAACCTGAACAAGGACAGGTGAGAGAGACCCTCTGGTTCCCCTGCCTGGTGCTGCCACGGGGGAGCTGCGGGCACAGCGCTCAGAGCAGCCGTCCTGCTGAGGAGGAGCTCTTAAGGCCCACCGACGGTGTTTGAAGTGCTTTCCCCACATCCCTTCCCTCCATCCTTTGAGCTGTTTACCTGGAGAGGTGAACGGGACGAAGGCTTTTTATCACTAAAATCAGAGTGCTGAGGCTCTGAGCTGGCTTTCCCTCAAGCCTGAGACAAGCAAGCTGAAGGCATCCCGGTAAAAGGCAGTTTGAAGCAACAGACAACAAAGGCAAAGACATTCTCGGTGGATTTGGGCAGGCTGAGTTAGCACTCAGCAGCAATCGGGAGCCTCATAAATCATACAGCATAGAAGAGAGAGCATCATTAGTATTGAACGAGTTGTCAAGTACAGTATGGGATCATATTTGCTGTCACTTCAGGAGCTGATGAAAGCAGTGAAGGCTTTCTTGAGGATTGTGCTACAGGCTGACATAGCTGCTTAGCTGCAAGCATGTTTTGTCAGCTTATAAATTGAATTTGGGGTGGCGGCAGATTACGTTCTACCTGTTACAGGGATAATGTGAAGTGTATAATGTAGGTAGCTCTTGTATGCTTGGTTTTCTGAGATGTGAAAACTACATACATTACTTTTGAATTGTATGCTATTGTGCAAACTATATTTTTACTTATATCTATATTTACAAGCAGCAGGAGATAGAAATTGGGAATTAAAATCATGTCTAAATGGAAAACAAGGCCCTTAGGCCCTTAGCAAAGAAGTGAAATGTATTATGTAAAATCTCTCTCTATATATGAAAGGGATAAATTATGGGGGCTCTTAGCTTTATGAATAATAAGACATAACTTAAAATGTTGAAAAAATGATTATTCTGTCTTTGCTTTTTGTCAGATGCATACGATTAGCGTTGGTTCATGATATGGCTGAATGCATTGTTGGAGATATTGCTCCTGCAGACAACATCTCAAAAGAGGAGAAACACAGGAGAGAAGAGGTATAGACATAAGCTGTGAAACCACATCTGCCAAGCATTTTGAATGTTTTAAATGCTCTGCTGGTAGTGAAGAGACCCTCAAAGCAACCTAACACTGTCATTGGCATTGCACAAGTAGGCCACTAACACCCAAAGTTTTCAGCTTGTTTTAATATTTTTTTAACATGTAACATAACAAAGTACAAAGTTACGGAAGGAGAATCTTTGAAGTAATCACATTGATAATTTGTTCCCAAGCTAGCAGTATTTTTGGTAGCCTAAGTTAGTCCTGCTGACAGCCTTATCAAGCAGGAAGGAGCAGGGAGTAGGTTCACTGATAATAGCATGTGATGGTTAATGGCAGATGTGTGGTGCCAGATAATTTGATAGTGACATACACTGTTTTTTTGTTTGTTTGTTTTTAACAATTTGCACAGGACTCCAAACACAGGTATCATTTCTTTTTGTCATTCATTCCTGAGTGCAGTGTGGCTAGAATTATTTTATTTTTGGCCTTGTACATATCCAAACTCTTGGCTTATCGTTCCTAGTTTGATGTTTTATTTGAAGAAAATGTAAACCACTCCTTCAGTTACAGCTAGAGGGCAACATGGTGCCTCGGAATTTCTTTTGAGGCTACCATTAGCTCTTCAAAGTGTAAAAAACGTTGCAGTGATTTCTTTTTCCCCACTTTTATGCATACTTTTTTAAAACTTGGGAGTGAGGGTTATGATTAATTCTAGGAGTAAGCTTTTTGCTAAGGAAGTGGAACTTAAAGATCAAAGCAGTATTCAGTGTTCTTGAAGTACTATCTTTACTGACTATAATTTTAGTTTTTTTTTTTATTTCAGTGTACTTTCTAGTGTGCCCTTACATTGAATAAAAAAAACACCTCTTTCCCTAAAGCCTTCAGGGTTCACGTTCAATAGAGGAAATTCTAATTTGTATTTAGGAAATGAAAAAAGTGTTTTGATGCCTAAGAATGTTATTTTTTTCTTCAGTATTTGCAGCTCCTTGCAGATCTCATTTAGCTCGCTAAGGGCTTTTTTGTTGACTTAGTAGGAAGCAGCATCAAGCATTAAACACTTAAATTAACTGTTAAATACTTTGCTGTAAAAATACAGTAAGGGTAACAGCTTCATGAGCTTAGATAGCTTGTACTGAATTATCCATATGCTGCTGCTGCTTCTGAGTTCTCTTTTTCCCTTTCACAACCAGCTCAGTGTAAGCTGTAGAGCAAGCTAGTCTGCTTGTGCATTGTTTAATCAGCTAGTCTCACTAAGGCTAAGGCAGCAGAAAACTAAAAGAAACAAAGAAACCGGAAAAAAAAAAAAGGCAACAAAAAAAATCCTACCTTTTTTTGGCATTACCTGTCATTTTGCCCTGCTAACATCAAATTTTGATGAAATCTGAGCTGAAAGGTGCTCCCCAGTGATGGGGAGTAGCTGATTCAGCTCAGTCATATTGCATAACTGTGTCCTACGTTTCAAGTGGAGAAACAATTATGGCATAAAACCTTTGTCTTCCCTGTGATGTTGATCGTTTCAGAAGCAGCCCTAAGTGTTGCTAGGAAAACAGTAGAAACGAGACTGATTAGCTGGGAGAATACAAAGAGCATGCAGAACAATTTCTGCTTGCTGGTAATACCATCAGTTCGATATTGTGTTAAATCTTCTACCAAAACTGTTGGTGAGCAGATGGTATTTCAGTCTGGGAGTACTGTGTTTTATTGCTGCAGAGTATTAAATGGATTTTTGTTGTCTGTTTTTCAAAATCAGATATTTTTTAAAGGCTTATGTTGCATTGCCTGTGTCAGTAGCTGTTGTCAGCCCTACTAGTGCAAATGGGCTAGTTGTGAGTTTGGGTGAGGACAGTTGTTTGTCAGCACTAGGAATTCAGATTTTAAAGCTACTTCTATGAACTGTACCTATAATCTTCCCAGTAAGTACAAATGTTGCCTTGACTTGTTAAATCTGGAAGGCAGAGCTATTTGACTTGCCTGTTTTGCTCTGGGCTTCTTTTTGGATTCTTGAAGATATTTTTATTTTTTAATTTTTCAGATTAGCTTTCTAGCAATTCACTTAAATGGTCTCATAAAAGATCCTCTACCAAGTGGTCCTTCTGTTCCTCTGGAAGATTTCATGTACACATGCACTTTCAAGTAATATGTTGTGTAGTATATGTTTCCACAAACTTGGTAACAGGTAATTAATTCTTCAGGAAAAAAAGTGATAAATTGAGTATATTTTCACTCACTCAAAAATGGCTATGTACAAATGGCTTCTATTTTTCAGGCAGCTATGCAGCAGCTGACCCAGCTTCTATCAGAGGACCTCAAAAAAGAAATCTATGAACTCTGGGAAGTAAGTTTGCATTCTTTTAGTCCTCTGCTAAGATTGAGGGTAACCCTTTATGCTCTTTCTGTTGACCCATGGAACTGTCATCTCTTATTTTGATCTCAAGCAAGGTAGATTCATTGGCTTTGGAGGTAAAGCTAACAGTGTGAATCAAGGTCACTTACGAATCCCTTTTAAAAGGGAACCCCAAACTTTGGCAGAATAACCAGTCTCTGCCTTTGGCCTCTCAAAGTTCCAGATGGACCTGCCCTGGGCATGGTGTGTACAACTGAAAGAAGGGTATATCTTCTGCATCCAGCACTCTTGGAGAAAGATCTATTTATTTATTTTTTATTTTTACCACATTATCTCTTTTGTTGACGTTTGGCTGTTTTCAGCTCATAATAGAGGAAAAAAACAATGGCAACTGATTATATCTTGGAGTATTTTCTGCTTTTTATACATGTAATAGTTTATGTGGCATCCATTTCTTTATTAGACATCCCATTAAGCTAAAATATTTGCTAGTAGATTTTGGCTTATACTTAAATGTGAAGTACTGACAAAACAATAGTGCTTTTCTACAAACAGTGCTGATTGCTGGCTGGTATTGGGTACCTTAAATGTTTGTATTGGAAAGTATCTTCTGTATTTGAGTGTGATTTAACTTTCTGATGTGAACTCATGCATCAGAAAATTAATTGATAAGATCTGTTATAAACTAGGGGTGATCAGATTATTTCCAAAGACTTCATGTTTGTAATTACTGTGCTTTATATTCTCCTGGCATGCAATCGCATGAAGACAAATGCATTCACAAACTCTTGTTCACACTGTGTTGCAAACAGTTATGTTTCTTGGCCTCTGTAACCTGAAGCTGTATTTTGTGCTGGCATTCTTACCTTTCCACTTGGGCTGTATTTAAATTCCAGATACTGGCAGCCAATTTCTGCCTTGGATTATAACCACCTGCTTGTTTTGCTTCATTTTTCTTGCTGTAGTTGTGTGTTGAAGCTGGCAGCAGGGTTGGGTTTTCAGTGCTGTACTTCAAGGTAAAGGGCATAAATCAGCACAACCAGATCTAGGAAATAGCATATGTGCATTTGTTTAGTACACACTGGTTCCTTCTTCCTCGGGAAGCTGCTAAAATTGAAGAAAAGGAGTTTAGGATAGATAAGATTAGTCTTATAGAATTTCTTTTCCATACTGTTTTTCTTTGCCTCAGGCTTCTGCCTGTATAGGAGCTGATTCAGTATTCAGTTAGTTCTTCAGCATGTTAGCTTGTTATCATGCCCATTAACTGTAATTTAACATATGCATGCTTTTGATCTTTTGTTCTTTGTTTCTACCTTTAGGATAACTTATTGGTTTTGCATCTCCAGTGTAGCAGTCGGAGCGTAACCTACATAGCAATGAGTGTAACCTAAAAATCTAATATTCACATGCGGTCCCTCTAGTCTTATTTTAAGTGGAACAACTAAGTACTTTTTAAAAAGATTTTTTTTTTAAGGCAGAAAATAAGAAGCCCATGATCACTGGGTTTGATATGCAGCTCTTAGCTAGCCAGAGGCATTTCCCTCTCTCTTTGTGAGTGAAGAAAGTTATAGCCCAGAGCTGAACAGTGGCTGGGAGAAGATCTGTTGAGACTCTTACCGAGCTCTTCCTGTACTGCTCAGCCCTAGTCTCTGGCCCGTGCTTCCCTTCAGCCCTGGGAAGACTGCTGCTTTGGTTTGTACTGGTGGGCAGTCTTCAAGTGCATCTGTGTAGTGCAGGGGAGAGGTAGCAAAAAGATGCCCCTGAGATAGTTTTATTTCCCAGCTTCCTTCAGGTTATGTTTGGAAAAAAAAAAAAAAAATTAAAGTAAATAGGTGTGCATGCTTCAGCTCTGTCCTGCTTTTTTATTTTCAAGAACAAAATCACAGGAGTCATTTTAAAAGCCAGACTGTGGTGTTTGAAGAACCAGGTACTCTTTTTCCCAAGTATGCTTTCATTTCACATTCTTAAACACCTGTGGGGAAGAAAAAAATAAGTGTTTATTTGAGCACTGTGCCCAGCTGCACATATAATAGCTGATGTTTCTTGAGGTTAATGTAAGCTGAGGTATGAATAACATCGGGTGAGTTGTATGGCACAAAGATCAGTAACAGGTTGATACTCCCAGTTAATTGCTGGAGGTGGAACAGACCTTTACAAGCCATCGTTCTCCTCCTGAAGTTGACCTTTTTAATGCTGCCAGAAGTGTTTGTTCTTTTCAGTGGCCCCAAAAAAAACAAAATAGTAGAAATAAATAGAAAATAACCTTCAGTATTTAAACAAATAAAATATGGGGTAAAGTTCAGATTGAATGGAGGAGAGGAAGATAAAAACACTGAAAATAAATTGATCATTAAAATAATGATAAAAATGAAATTGAGAACTTAAAGGATAATTTAAGTTCAAGTAGAGTAGTGTATTGAACCAATCATGGCTATCAAAATCTGGATTTCTGACTTTCAAATGTAAAGCAGTAAGTGTAATAAATAAGTGCGGCAGCACAGATGGGCCTGGTGTGTACTGAAGCCTCTGGTCTGATTATCTGTGGTGGGGATGATGAGTGGGGTCAGACCTGCTGAGGGTGTCAAGGCAATGATAACTTGTGTGGAAAGAAGCCTTTTCCTGCAGCCGAAGTCAGGAGAAGACCAGTAGATTCAATAGTGGATTCAAATTCAATACAGTAGATTTAGAAAAGACAGGTGAACCTGTCTGCAACCATCACTAGAGGCAAATGGCAGCAAAATTGTTCAAGTTGCCTAGAAATGTGAACGACTCACAGATACATACTGACAGTGAATGGGGTGAGGGTGAAGATAGCAGAGAGATTAGAGGACTTAAAGTCTGAAGGGGAGGAAACCCGTAAATTAATGCCCTCCCCATCTCCTAGGAGAGAGATAAAGACCAACAGCTCAGACGGATTAGACCAAAGAGATTAAGGAGGAGTGACAGGAAAAATGTGAAGAACAACTCCTTATAAAAAGAGCAAGTGGTGAAGAGAGGTGCAAAATAGGTCTTAGAAATAAGTAATAGTAATGCATAGGCACACACCATGGTAATTCATAGCCTTAGCAAGGCATAAGAAGATCTTTATGTAGAAAACTTTGTTAAATGGAACCTGTTAATTAGCTTGTGTGTCCTATAGGGCTGTCTCCATATTCTCCCTGATTCAGCAAAGCACTTTGGTACATATTTAAGTGTGATGGTTTCATTGTGATGGGCAGCTAAACACAACCAAAACTGCTCTCTCCTTTCCCACCCTCAAAGGAAGAGCAGGAGAAAATACGATGGAGAAGGGCTCAAGGGTTGAGATAAGGACAGGGAGATCACTCCACAATTATCATCATGGGTAAAAGACACTGAGCATAGGGAGATTAATGTTATTTATTGCCTATTAAAAACAAACCAGAGCAGTGAGAACTAAAAGCAAACTACAAACACCTTCCCCTGTTCCGCCCCATCCACCTTCTTCTACGTCCTCCCTCTGAGTGGCGAAGGGGAACAGGGAATGGGGGCTGCGGTCAGTCCCTGGTGCTTCGTCCCTGCCCCTGCTCCCCGTGGGGTCCCTCCCACGGGATGCCGTCCTGCCCGAACTGAGCCTGCGGGGGCTGCCCACAGGCAGCAGCTCTTCAAGCACTGCTCCCACAGGGCTCCGTACCACGGGGTCCATCCCTGAGGAGCAAACTGCTCCAGCACGGGTCCCCCACGGGCGGCAGCTCCCCCCAGACCCCTGCTCCTGCGTGGGCTCCTCTCCACGGGCTGCAGCTCCGGCCCGGGGCCTGCTCCTGCGGGGGCTCTCCATGGGCCGCAGCCTCCTCCAGGCCACATCCACCTGCTCCACCGGGGGCTCCTCCACGGGCTGCAGCGTGGAGATCTGCTCCGTGTGGGACCCGTGGGCTGCAGGGGGACAGCCTGCTCCACCAGGGGCCTCTCCACAGGCCACAGGGGATTTTTTCCCCTTCCTTAAATCTGCTCTCCTAGGGGCCCAACCAACATCACTCCCTGGCTCAGCTCTGGCCAGCAGCAGGTCCCTTTTGGAGCCGGCTGGAGCTGGCTCTGATCTGACATGGGCAGCTGCTGGGCTCTGCTCACAGAGGCCACCCCTGCAGCCCCCCTGCAAACAAAACCTTGGCTTGTAAAACCAATATGTTAAGCTAAAGTATGCAAAAAGAATTTGCCCTTAAATCCTATTACATTTAATAGAAATTTACCATGTATCTAAGTGTTTTGCTGAATAGCATTCTTAAATTTGAGTGTGAAAGGGGTAACTGAATATTTATGGAGTGGCTTGTACTAGTGAAGGAAATTCTAGATCTATGAAGGGCTTCTGACACTGTTTCAGACTATACAATTTTTTCTTATAACTGGTAATCTGCAAATCTGTTCAGGAATACGAAAACCAGCATACTGCAGAAGCCAAGTTCGTGAAACAGTTGGATCAGTGTGAGATGATACTGCAAGCATTTGAGTACGAAGAGTTGGAAAACACACCTGGCAGACTGCAGGATTTTTACGATTCAACTGCTGGTATGACACTTGTGTGTACGTTTGTTGTGGGTTGGTTTCTTGTTTTTTGTTTGTTTGTTTTTGTAAAAGAAATATATGAATTGCCTTCTTTTTCTGATAGACATGCAAAGCAAATGAGAGCTAGTTATTTTATTCATTGCTCAAATACCCTAAGTATATTGGGGGAAATTATTGCAGAGTGAAGAGACCTTGCATTTATCTGCATGTGTTGAACCTGAATCTCATTTATGCCAAGTTCCTTTTACGTCGCTTTGGTCCTAGAGAGAGGCTTAGTTGTTACTATACTAGGATGTGTTTAAGGATCTCCTTGTATCATCAGAGGGGTGTAAAGGAGGCTTCAGTTGTTGCTGGTGCTCTGAGAGCAAGTTGTTCCTATTTATTTAGTGTTTCACAAACTAGTGAAGTAAAATTTGTTATCCCTACATGAGCTGTGGTCTTGTGTGAGCTGCCCAAGGTACATGTGAGAACCAGCTCAGTGAAAAGTCTTAGGTACAGTTGTACTACTTTTTAGTCTACTGCTTCTCAACCTTCCTAAAATAAACTAATCATTAAAAAGGAAACATAGGTAAAATAGTTGTCTTTATGATTTTAGCAAGGGATTTGAACACCAGGAAAAGACTGACTACAAGTAATCCTGTCCTGGGGAAAAACAGAACAAACAAATGTATGGAGAGGACCTAACACACTGTCCAGACAATGGCCAGTGTCACCGACAAATCCCATTTGTACCTTGGTGGCTCCTTAGGGAAATAAGCTCTCTGAAAAATGATGTAACTTCAATATCAACAGAGCTGGAATACTTTGTTTTCTTAGCGGCATCTTTGCCCTTCTATTAGATTTCAGTAACTTAAACTAAGCTAGTTTCTCAGTAGAACCTAGAGCATATTCCCTGAGTGCAGCTGTAATTGGAGTAGTTACTTGTAGCAGGATATGTAGCATAGGATTGTCCTGGTCAGGGGGCATCCCTTTTTTAGTTCTTAAATTTCTTAATAGAGCAAAAATATCTGTATAAGCTTTTTCTGGGGGGGTGAGGGGAGGGACAGGAGGAAATGACCATAACTAGTCTAATAGTTATTCCATAGTAGAAATAAAATGGGACTACTGTCTTTCTTAAAAGAATGGTTTGGACTTTATTCTGAGCCTTACGCAGCATCACTGCCAACCTTTCACACGCAGAAAAATGAGAGCATTTGTCATTAACTTTCTCTTTCTTTTATTTTGCAGGAAAGTTTGTTCACCCAGAAATACTCCAGCTGGTATCTCTGATCAACAGAGAAAGGAATAAAAAAACAGCTGCTACATGTCATCCACATTCCTGAGGTTTTCCTAAATACTGTAGCTATATTAAAATGCTTTTTGTTTTACATTCTGTGTGCTGTGTTTCCTCCAATAACATAAATAATTCTGCCAGCAGATTTTTTTTAATGTGTATTCACTGCTGAAAATCCTGAGACCACTTGGCTAGGAACAGGTTTTGTTGTTGTTTTAATAAGTTTTGATCGATGCAGCCTCACAAATAGGCTCTCTGCTGGCAAAATTCAGGTAAGTTCAAAATTTATCTGATTGCAAACAAATCTGTTCATGCAGTGCACTGACCGGGACAGGTAGTCTTCTTGTGTGGCTTCTAAGAATGTGTGGATTTAAGGACACTGCATCACAGAGGTTAATATCTGTTCACTGTAGTACTTGGAAGCGAGACCAATTAGCACATTTCTCTGGAAGCTCTTGACAAACTTAAAGATGAGATTTTCTTTGATCTGTACAAGTGATGGTGGATAAAACCCTGGTAATCTCATGGTTACACTTTCTCGATGCATTTATTGTTCATACATTTTTTTTCTACTATGTGTTTTATCAGGGAATGGTGCTGAGGTTTACATCAGACCAGTATGCCTAACTCCCACTCACCTCAAACTGGTGACCTTACGGACTCTTGCAGAGATAACTGATAATCAAAGAACAGTTGAGATTGGAAGGGGCCTTTGAGGATGGTGCAGTCTAATGCAGATAACTCTACTTCAGTGTAAAGCTTGCCTTCCCTTGTTCAAGCTGTTGCACACCGGTACCAATCCTGCTGCGATGTATTGGTGGAAGTAATAATGCTCAAGTACAGTATGTTGTCAAGTAAAGCTGTAGTGGTGTTAAATGCCAAAACAAGACCAGTGTATGTGTTATCATCTGTTGTATCGAGTATGCAGCAGGAGATTAGGATGATGTACCAATTACCAGATAATGAAAGTTTGCACCTGGAAAAATTATATGGTAGAGATCTAGAGCTAGCTTTTCTATCTATCTTCAGCCTCATGTCAGATGAGGCAGCATGAAAATAAATTGAATTGTAATCCCCTTTTAAGGCAGGTAATTTAGCTGAGCACAGGTCTTCAGGCACCATGACTCCAGGAGATGTCTCCTTGATGCAAACCTTTGGGCCTGACTGCATTCTGTGGCTGGTGCCTTTGGCAGAGACACAGAGCACTTCCCTGAGGGGTTGGGAGCTTTTGCCTCCAGCGACCTGTGCAGTTCACAAGAGCTGCAGAGTATCTTGGGCTGGATGAGGTGTGGGATGCCTACTCTGCTCAGGGAACCTCACAAAGCAGCAGTTGTGCCCTGTGGAGACGCTGAAAGAACAGTCTGCACTTTGCTGAGCAGTAGGACACTAAATAGTAGTTACTGGTATTTGATCATCATACTGCAAGCGAGGTGGGGTGGGCCCTGCAGAGCTTTGTCCAGGGCCCAGTGTTCTTCACTATTTTTATCCCACTGAGGTGCGTGCAATCATAGTCTTCATTAGTTTGTATTGAATGCCAAGCACAAAAGCGTGCCAGATACATTGAAGGACAGGATTGAGTGCAATCTTGACAAACCAGAAAAGTGGTCTTGAAAAGATGTTTGAGAACACACAGTAAGTGCTGCCCCAGCAGGAACAGTCAGTTCCTCCAACGCAGCCGGAGGCTTTCCTGGCTGGCGATACCCAGTTCTGCAGGGGAGCTGGGGGACTGAGCACTGAGCCTGAGTCAGCAGCACACTGTTGCAAGAAAGGTAAATATTATCCTGGGAAACAGCCATAGTTTGAGTGTGTTGTGTGGGATTTTGTTTTTGCTTAAATACATCTGGCATGTACTCCATGTAACACTACATTCCCATCTACTTGCTGCAATCATATGTCAGCTTTGGGCACTGCATTTTAATAGAAATAGGAAATTAGTTGGAAAGAGGCTGGAGAAAAAAGTGCAATCAGAAAGCCTGAGCCATGATGACAAGTTGAAAGAAAGGCCAGCAGATAGCCAGTGGTGTCAGGCTTCCTAATACACTACTGAAGTGTACCGTTCACATGTAGGAAAAGTGTGCTACAGCCTGCCTGGATGTGTGACCTGTGTGGAAATCTCCTTCTCCCATATCTTTCTCGTGACCTATTCTTATCAGGATGGAGTCTACTCAGGGTGGTAGCTGTTGTAATGACAGTAACACATAAGGCTTAATATGGAAGAGAAGCCTGTCTGGCCAACCTACCTCAACTAGTTGATACAAGGTCTTTAAATTGTGCTCTTAATGAATGTAGCAAAAAAACAATTTACTGCTTTCCCAGAAACATATATATATATATCTCCACACACACACACACACAAAAATGAGGGCTAATTCCCCATCCAGTCCACATTCTTACCTTTTACCTTTACTGACCCTGCTCAAAAGTTCAATGCAAACCTTTGTTCTCTGCTGCACATTTCACATTTACTGAACGCAGTTGAGTCATTTTTCTCCTTTGAATCTCAAAATTTTCAAAAATTGGGCCACAGATTTCCATGGGGAATTTCAGATCTGGATGGGAGTGAACAGATTTTAAAAACTGGAGGAATGGCAATTTATATATTTGCAATTTACCTTGATACTCTGCTGTGACAGCAAGGCTTAGAAAAGAGATGCACAGTATTGCTTGTGAATACATGGAATTAAAAAGAAAACATCACAAAGTAAAAGAGTAAGAGAAATTTATTTTTGCTAAGAATATCAATAACTTCATTTACACAAACTAAGTGACCATTAATATTTTTATTTATTTAAATAAAGTCATGTTTATGCACAAAACCACTGCAAAATAAGCTAGCAAACACACAAGAAAACTGTACTAAAGACCTAATTAAATTTGCTTCCATGCTAAAAATCACACTAAAGAGGCATTTGAGATAGATAGATGTCCAAAGTTCTTAATGTTCTACTAGACATAAGTTAAATGACTTCTAACTTTGTGAAAACTGTAACAAAAGCCACACAGGAAAAAAAAAAAAAAAAAAATCACTTAAAGCCACGTTTCCTCACAAGATTTTAAGCAGTCTGTAATGTCAAACTCACTAACACTGATTTGAAACTTTGGCTTATGCTCAAAACAAGCATCCATTTTCAAAGTAGCCAGACTGTTTTCCATTTTGTTTATACTTTTGATAAAGTTGTGCTCATCTCAGTCTGGTGAACTGAGTAATACAACATGCAGACTGACAAGTGCTCATTAAGACAGCAAGACACTGTCACAAGTGTGCTGCTCTTTTCTTAAAAAGAAGTGCTATGCTAAAAGGATGCAAGAAAACATGCTGAATCAAAGCTGAGAGATGGCTGGCTCTCGGTGATTAAGTAGATATAATGCAGTCAGTAGAATTATGCCCAAGAATGAAGCAGGAAAAAATTTGGTGCAAAAACTTAAGCACTTATTCCTTGTGTGTATTGTAGGATACTGGAGTCAAGCTAGCAGCTCCACAATGTGGACTGAAGGCATGGCCTCTCTAACCTATGGCACATCTTTACTCAATTGTTGGGTTTGTATTCCACTTAAGGCTGTAACTTGACTGAGGCTCGTGCTGTTCAGTCATAATTAATTTACCTTCCCTTCTTTTTAAGGGGAAGATAGGGAGGAAAAATTAGAGGTTCCCCCCCTGCTCTACTTCCCTTTGTAATTAGCTTATACCGTTGAGTCTTATCAAACCACAGAGAGCAAGCAACAGAACGTATTTTTAAACGGAAGCTTTTCCTGCTGCAACGTTCAGCTTCCATCGGCAGCTGTGATCAGCTTAATTTCTGTATGAATAACCGGGTGTGCCTTCCTGTCCTTAGCTCTGCTGACGAACGGATGGAGAAGGGCAATGCCAGACTGTTATCAGTGAAGGACAAAAAACTTTTTTGGGGCGACAATAAGTGATTTTAATTCCATTAGGAAATAGATCATGTACAGACACTCCTGATCAAAGGGCACCTGGTATGGCAGGTAGACAGCTGGTCTACGGCCTACTGCTGGCAGCAATCTTTGCACAGCTCTAGGTCCATCTGTCTGATGTGGCACTGAGAGGGGGGTTAGAAACCAGCAGATAGAAAACGCTATACTTAACTAAGTAAGAGAGACTGAGCAATTTTTGGAAGGAAGTTACATTAAAATGAAAATTATTTTGGTCACGTTATAGATTTTAGAGCGTTATGAGTCAATTACTTGTGTGTGGTTCCTATGGCGTACAAAATACCCGACGATAAAATGGCATATCCAAAATACAAATAGAAGAAATGCTTCTCCGGCACTAGCCTAGGGAGGCAATTTTCCAAAACTGACAAAACCTTGTTGCACAAATTGGGCCGTGAGAGAGGCCTAGAAACCACGGTCCAGGCAAGTCTCTGAGCAAGGCCGCCGGCCTAGCACTGGAGCTCTTCTTCACTCTCGGGAAGCCGGGTGCCAGCGAGAGAGCTCTGGGCGCTGGCGTGGGCTGTGGAGCTGAGAACTTCTTCAAAACTGCCCCCAGTGTGACTTGTCCCACCAACCTTGGTCTGAAACAAGGCAAAGAAAGAACAGCAAGTTCCTCTGCTCGCGCTGTAGCGAGTCCCATTTGCATTTCACCCCATGGCCACAGAGGGCTGGGAACTGTTTAAAGCAGGCAGAGAACATGGGTGGTGGTTGTTTTTTTTTTGTTTGTTTTTCTTTTTCTTTTTTAAAAGAACAAAGCTATACAAAAAGTTAAATAAAGCAACCCCTTTCCTCCACCAGCTTTTAAACGTCTCAGCCACAATCGTCAAATCTGTCCAGAATTACCATAAACCTTAAGGAACTGTCCCCTAAGTAGATTTGAATTAGGATCCTGTATCGTGCCAGTGACCTTCGTGTGGTTCTTTACATGAGCGCCTCACACTTGTTTTTCTGTTTTTTCCAGTTCTGCACAGGCTGAATAAGGGATGGGTATTAAAATTAACTGGTATATATACAGCGTTTTCCTGGGAGAAAAAAAATCAAATTACATTAATGGGTATAACTGTGCTCACAAGTAATCTACTTTCAAAATGCTAAAGTTCACTGAATTGGTAAATATAAGAAGTAAAATAAAAAATAAAAATAATAATAATAAAAAAAAATACGGCTCAAAGTCTGAAATACAGTTTTCCTAAACAAGAAAAAGCTTTACCTAAATATTTGGAAACGATGAAGACTATAAGAGGAGACAAAGCAGGTTTGATTGGGTTGTCTCAGTAAGAGAGCATTCTTTTGTGGTTTTGTCTTGCTGACAAGCCTGATCTAAGTTGATTCATGCCTGAGAATAGGACAGAACTTTCCACTCCATCCTAGAACTGCAGCAGGAGTTAAAGAAAAGATGGCAATTTTCCAGATTACCAGCCACCAAATGCTTAGGAAGATTATTTTAATTAAATGAACACTGTGTCCTAAGTTTCCAAAGGGTTAATCCCATGTAATCCTTTGTTTCATCAGCTAGCACAGGAGCTCGCCTGGTTTGAAATTTCAATAAAATACGGTAGTAGAATGCTCGACTATTTCCTCTGACAGTTTGAGTCACAATTATTAAAAGTTCCTGTCTCAAGAGGTAAGTCTCTATCCATTCTGTAAGTCAGCACAGCGGCTGACTAGAAAGTATCAGTTTATCCTTGATTTTTTCCAGTAACAGAGTAATATATGTATATATATAGATAAATGCTGGTAGGCCCAGAACTTGCAATGAAAATGCAGCCACTGCCTAGTAAAGCTGTTAAGTTTTCATGGCAGAGCTCATGACTGTTTCCTAATTAAAATTCTCCACAAAAGTAACATTGATTCAAACCGATCACAGTGAATGTGAAGGTAGAGACTATTCCTGCACTATTTCAAATGATTCCAATAAGGTGCATCTAAATTTGGGTACCTAAAAACTATTAATGAAGATTCATTTTCTGTTTGCATTTCTGCCTACTCTTCCATGAGAAAACAAGAATGACACAAGTCACTTACTGAATGCTTCTGGCCAACACCCCAGTATTCACAACAAACATTTAGTTCATCAGCATTCTGATTTTCAGAAAAGTTTAAGAGTCAGGCACCCAGTTCCTGTTGATTTCCACGGGAAGGTAAACTAATTCACTCTCCTAAGAAAGCTGCAATCCAAAATCCACCATCAAAAGCAAATAAAATCTAATTAGAAGTTTGACTTCTAAATGAATTAAATCTGAAAGCCAGTTTTCACTGACCACAGAACACTATAGGACACTGAAGATCTGAAGCTAACATGACCAAAAATAAAATAAATAAATATATATATATATATAAAATGCTGCTGCTAGTCTCTTGCCGAAAGCCTCTCTAGAACATTCTCCATTTTTTCAGATCACAGGAGGACCCTAGAATTGGAAGGACAGCCTATACTTTTCCCTCATAGGACTTCCTCAAGTCCTCAGAAGCCTCAGAAGAGAGGAAAAAGGATGAACAGTTCTGAGACATTCCCAAATGTTCACAGCCTGTGTTGGTGGCACCCTAGGTCCATGACTCCATCTTCCTTCCTCCATTTGCCCAAAGAAATGAAAGAAAGAGAATACAGGCAGAAAATATTTGAGAAAATGTCAGTGGGTTTGCCAATAAAGCTGGACAATGAAATGGAAGTTGCATGGAATGCAGAAGCTGACTTTAGACTCCAGACATTTTGTTTTGTCTTGTTTAACTAAAGATTCCGTGAAAGGAGATCTAGGAGCACCCTGAGCACCTGGCAGGATAAGGGCTGGCATGACAAGGAATTCCTCCAGAAGAATGCCTTGGCTCAATCAGCAAAATACGATCAGGCTCCTCAAGTAAATCACTGTGAGAAGAAACGGTCTTCAGAGCCGAGCAGTTTGAATCAGATTTTCCTCTTTCTAAGTGACACGTGGAAACAGACACCCCACCCCACCCCTGATGCAGAAACAGCATCACTCACAATTCTCCTTTAGCCCTCAAAGCAAGGTGAAAAGGCTTTGGGCTGCCTTCTCACAGGTTAGCCATAACTGTAGGAAGAATGGATTTGTGGAGACTGGAGGAGTCCAAAAGCAAGTTTGGGAGCTAAATGTACTGACAGCACTAAAAGCCCTAGAGTAGGTTTAGTGACTGAATGACTAAAAGAAAGTGCTGCACTTCTTCAACAAAGTTTCTTCTAACTGACAAGTGGTGGAAAAAATAATATTCCACTTCAGACCTGAGGTGTTCCAGTGAGCTGCATGCCTTATCTAAATGGACATAAGTAGAAGGAACACAAAACCATAAGCAAGTGATAACACCCAGCTGCAACAGGCAGGAATTCGGATCTTTCTAGCTGCGGCACCCCACTGCAAGAATGGCTTTTCTTACAAGGAGATCGCGTGTAAAAAGAATTTTCAGCTAAGGTTGAAAGAATGAACACGAATGTGTATAAAGGTACTGAGCTCAGTCCCCAGAGGTCAGAGTTTTGTTCTAGCTCTGCCACTAGACTTCCTTGGGATGCTGCCTCCCACCTTGGAATGATGTTTCTGTCTCTGACAGGGTGCAATGGAGATGCCATCACCCTACATTATCATGACTTAAAGCTGTCAAAGCAGACTATCTCCTAATAAAAGTGAACGTGAAAAAGCTGAAAATGATAGTGCAGCTCAGCAGTCTTTGATGCACATGCTGATTTAGGAACGTGAAAATAAATGAAGTTCTCTACTGCTCTGTATTTTCCTTAGACACTGACTGGCAAATATTACCTGCTGTATGATTTCACAGAGGTTTGGAAAGACAGACCTTGACCGTGCACCTGCTGCTTCGGTTCTAGTGGTAATTTGCATTTTATGTAACAAGGAATGCCCCTTCCCCGGTGGATGGCCATCTTCTTGCCACTTTAATATTGTACAAATTGTAATGCCTGCTGACATTAATCCAGTGTTGTCAGTTCCCCACAAAATGAGGTGATACATTTGGCCCTTGATTACTAAGAGACTGTACGTAAAATGTTAGAATCTTTCTATAGCAGGAAAATGCCATTTTGTGGGCACACTTATCAGATGAATAAGAACCATCAGGGGACAAAAACTCTTGTTCCCACTTTTGATGCAAGTTTGCCATTCTCTGTCCTGCCTTAACAAGTGTTATTAGTGATGCCTGATAACTTTCTCATCAGATGTTTCTGTCCCACAGCACGTATGTTAATATAGTTCTGAAATTTTAAATACAGATAAAACATTGAATCAGAGAGAAAATGGACACCTGCATTAAGGAAAGACTACTTCAGTGCTGAGAGCATAAGTGGTATGACAAACCAGAGCTACATGATAGCTCCCACACCGGCTGAGTCAGGGGCACTCAGTGAGTACATCTCTAGCGCTGCAAGCAGAGTAGCTCCAGCCAGGACTTCAGTTCAGTCTGTAGACAAACAGCTGTGTCTGCCTGGCATGGCACAGCACAAAGCTCATGAGACCACGCTGCTTTCAAAACTGGACCCTGCGTCTCCACATGGCTCTGCCTCACACAGCACAATCAACCGTGGTTACACCTGAGATGTCTCTTCTTTCCACTTCAATATGGCCATATTTTTGGCATTTTTGAGACTGCTCGTTTACTTTGGCAGGCAACAGAAGTAGCTTCACAGCAGTAAAGCAGAGAAAGAAGATTTTTCTGATTTGTTTTCACTTTCTAATAGTGCTTCTGAAGTTGCATGATATTTGCATGAAATTCTTGATTCAACAGCAAATTCAATCACCTTCCTGTACAAAGGATAGGGACAACTAAGCTGTCACACTTCAAGCATAGCCATATAACTCAGTCTTTAACCGTTACCTTAAGGCTTGTGACAGTGGTCTCAACCTTCTCTTCGAATGACTTGAAAGTTGGAGAATTCCTAAGAGAAAAAGAAAGTTGAAGCAAGTCAGTTGTAAACTTAATGAGGTAACCTCACAATTTCTTCAGTTTTCACCAAGCAACAACGGACCAAATGAAGGCTGGCTGGCAGCACAGATCTGTAGACTGATAGCTTATGAACAGTCGCAAAAGCAGAACCTGCCTAGTAACTGAGACCAAGCAGTGACTGGCCTGCCCATCCTCTGATACATTTTATTATGCTCTCAGAAGGAAGAACCAGAGAACAATGGCCTAAATATTCCATTTCTATGGTTTTATCTATTTTTGCTTTGCCATAGTGCAATTAACAATTTTTTTCTTCTGATAAGTTTATAATTAATATGACTAAAAAGATGGTTGTTCAAACTTCAACATTGCAGAGGCTATGATGATGGAGATTAAAACTACATAGGAAGTGGGTCCCAAATGCCTTTGAGGAACCTCGCCCCCATCTGTGATATTGTGACCTAGGTGTAAGCTGTTGCTTTCAAAGGAAGACTTTAGGGAGTCTGTGTTCCTAGCGTGTCTGTCTAACAAAGCTAAGCTTTGCTTGGCCTTCACTTCCCGTTGAAAAGAACACAGCTCTGCTTGTGGGAGAACTGTGAGCTGAACATATCTTAAGAAAAGCAACAGCTGTGATTTTCCTTCTTAAAGCATGTGACATACTTGGTTTGCTAGCTTGCCTTACAACCTCATTCTTTTCTCCATTACTTGAAACATAGCTTCTCTCTCATTTTAAATGCATGCAACTTTTTTTTTTTTTGCATTTCTTCCTGCAGGCAGAACACACTGACCACAACTATTATCTGTCTTAATATTATGAACATAACATATACACTGTTCTAATGTTCTCAATTACAGCAAGCTTTGTGCTTCATGGTTAGTGAAGAGTCTGCACTTCAGAAACTGCTGTCCAGCAGGCTTCCTCTTATACTTTCTTCACCAAACAAAACAAAAAGATGTCAGGAACTACCTTTCCCTGTCAGGTGCTCATCCATACACCTGTGCCATCCACGGGGAATGGCAAATGCAGCAGCCTATGGTTTACTCTCCAAAATGATGAAGCCAATGGCTGCTAAAACTTGCATGTTCCTGTTTGCATGCACTGGGAACTTATCAAGAGCATGGTAGTGACCTCTATTTCTGCAAACACATTTACATCATATCCCTCATCAGATTAGAGTTAAATTGACTCTAATTTAAGGACAGGGCAAGCAGAAGCCAGTTGGAAAAGCAATGCAGATTTACTTTTGGTTTCTGTTAAAGGGTCAAAGGGTCTCTGCTGAAGGGTCAAAAGGACCCTTCAAGAAATTGTTTTATGATTTCTGTTTGACCCATGGGTCACTCTGGTGAGTGTTTGCCTTAAACTATTCACCTGCCAAAGCTGAACGAAGTGGCATCCATTGTGTGGTTAGGAGGTTTGTTTTCCTCATACGCTTGGCAGGGAGCCAGAATATTAATATATTTAGAGACTGGGAGGATAAAAAGGAAGCTGGATCCTAATTTTATTGAAAACAGTAAGAGCTTTACTTGAAGAGGCATTGATATTTGGCAACAGTCAAGTAAAGCATGATTATAGCCATTAAAATATAGAAAGCACTCATAAAATCCCTGCATAGGAGCATGATCCAAAGCTGCTGGAGTGGAAAGCATCGCTGACATTAATGGGCTTTGGATGATGTTCTAGAGACAGCAAAACAACTGAATTTCAGATTCAGTAATACAAATCCGATAACACTCAACTACCCAAATACATCTCAGAACTGCTCCATTTATTCAAAAGATCGAACAAGAGGTTAAGCAGTTAACGCAATTAAAAAGAAAAAAAAAAAAAGAAAACCACAGACGGCCAGTCCTACAGACCTTATCTACGTGAATAACCTACGTGAATAACCTTAATTGATTGAAGCCATCTGACTGAGAAACTGCATTATTAGGATCAAGGTATGCAGTTCCCCCCTCATTACAATGCTGAACGTCAACATAGTGAGCACAATATGGGTAGCATATTACCTCATTGCAGGCATGCTTATGGAATGGCGAATAGAGTAACTGTGGGATGAAAGCAAAAGATATGGAAAAAAAGCTGTAAAATCCAGTTTGCAAAAAGATCACAACATACTGTTTTTATTTTTTGAATATAACTATTTTTAAAGTTCACATAAGAGTACTGGCACTCCACTCCCGATGGCAACAGCTTGTCAAACTTACCTGTGAATTCCAGCTCACATTCAGCACTGAAGATCTTGCCACCACACTGTCAGGTCAACTGAACAGCAATTGCATAGGGCTCAAAGAATAATGAAGTTCCTGGCAATATCCGTTTAAAGGACACAGAACCAACCCCGCTATCTACACAGACATGCAACCTACGACAGAGGAACGGAAAGCTACCTTCATGTTCCTCAGTCACAGACAATAAGCTTTGTGCTTGGTGAATGCAGCATGCCTCAGGTCTGTGAACCTGATCAGAGCTGGTTCAAAGCAGTAGGTAGGCAGGCAACTGCCTGCCTCTGTTGCATGTAAAATGCATAGAGCCAAAATGGACAGTACTAGCCCCCAGTTTGTATAGCCTAACACAAGAGGTTTTTTCAACAGAGAAGCA
This sequence comes from Anser cygnoides, assembly GCF_040182565.1. Lineage (NCBI taxonomy): Eukaryota > Metazoa > Chordata > Aves > Anseriformes > Anatidae > Anser > Anser cygnoides. The sequence continues at coordinate 66,051,521 of NC_089875.1, forward strand.
AGCAAGCCACTCAGCTGTAACAGTTTCCTATCTCTTCTGGGATCACCAAGCATAGAAAGCACTGTTCTCCAAAGCTCTCATCCACCTCTCCTTGCCACGCTCTCTTCTTCCCTCCTCAGACTTCCCAGCAGTGTGTGTATCAGGATGTTGGAAGGCAGAGGATGGAGTCTCTACAACACTCAAAAAATCTCCTTATCCTCTTCTGCACCTCTACCCCTGCAGCTGGCTTCCCATCCTAACCTCTTGACTTAACTAGCCACATTCTTCTACCTGAGCCACCAAAGTCAAATCTGCTGTCCTAATTTCACTACTGCTGGAAGCATCAACACTGTTCTGAATAGTCTTTATTTGAAGTGCAAGAACTGTCCGTAACTACATTTACATCTGAACATTATGAGTAAGTTGCACACTGCAAGAGTATGTGCTGTTTCCAAAATTCATGTGTGGCTACTTTCAGTGTTGAGTGACAGCTGCAGCTTGGTCTGGTTGAAAAAAGTAAGAGCGTTAAGGGACAGCAACATTTGGCGGCAATCAAGCAAAGCATGATCATAGCATTAAAAATGAGAGCTCTCATATAAACAGCACGTTTGTTCTAAACTATACAAATTCAGAGAGGCACTGTGTTGATAAATACACAAAAGCAATTTTTTTTTTTTTTACAGATTCAGGGCGGGGGGAGCTATTTGGCAAGAAGGTGCAACAGAGAGACTTATACGAACTGTTTTCTGTTGTGTGCATGCCAAGCTTTTGCTAAACTCAGATGGACAGAAACCGACACCAGACAACACAGTTTTCATGTTCAATTTTTCACATCATATTTAAGATTTATGAAAAACTAGCCCAAACATTTCATGAGTGCAGATCTTTAACAATTCTGGTTAATTGAAACAAGCATGCTTGTCATGTTAGTCTTATAACACACGATGAACAGGTAGAAAATAAGAGTTTGGAAGTATTTCAGCATACACTGCTCCTCTTCTAGCAGCAAAACATTTCAAATATAAAGATCTGAATAAGAAGATTACACTGTGCCAAATTAAATTCGCACAGCTGAGAGATGGCATGTGACAGATGATCTGAATACTAAGTGAATATTTTACTAAGTTCATCTTTTAATTTCTTTAAAAAGGTGAGGATGCAAGTTGTAAGAATAGTGACAATACATATCATGTTTTACTGGAAACTTAAAATACTAATCTTTTTTAAAGACATCCCTGTCTGTGATGGTGAAGGATTTCAGGGGCTCAGTGCAGAGGCAGAGGATGGAGATCTTTCATGACAAATATTGCCAGATACTATGTTTTGTTTCATGTCAGAGTGAGATAATAAGGTCAATCTATACCACATTTTGAAGTTTTCTCAATGAAGTAAGAGCCCTCATTAGGACGACACTTAGCTGAACAGAGAAGTTTTTCTCAATCTGCCCCATGCACTGGCAGCACTACCAGGCCAGATGGACTGCAGGCACTCAGGGCTGTTCAGCCTCTCTGTTGGGTGTACTGACGTAAAGCCAAACTGCGTATAGAATCTCTCAGCATACATAATTCATCATATGTCGAAGTGCTTTACAGCATCAGTATATTCAAGCTCCAAAAAATAAAAATACCGTTTTTTTTTTTTTTTAAAATTAGGTTAAGAATCCGTCTTACCACTGGAAATTTCCCCAGGGCTGAAGACTTTTAAACAGTCAGCATGTAGGCTTCATGACTAATGTAATTTTGCTTATTGATGAGGCAGTAATTTTTTCTTTTAAATAAATCTTTATAAAAATGTGCTGGCTGAATAGAAATTTTGTGGTGTGCAGAGTTCCAACCTCTGACAGAAAATGATGGTTAAGAGAATGGTATTACATATAAGCAGGTTTCCCCAAGAGCATCTTTTGAATGCATTCATTATTTGAATTTGAGACTAATCTACTCAAGAGCAAGGCAAACATACTCTAGCCACGCTGTCCAGTCCTTTCCTCATTATACTCAACATGCTGTAAAAATGAGGCATTTCACTTTAAGTAGAAAATATTTTTATCATACATAACGAAGTTGAAAGGAGAGAGATTACTGTATTACATTCCATAAAACAAATCCTGTTAAATACAGAGGCAGTTTTTGAGGACAATAATGTGTCTTACCTAATTGAATGCGATCTTTGGTGGATGCACAAGAAAAGAAAGGCAAGAGTTAGAAGTATTATGAAAATGCAACAAAAATTTACATATGTATCTGTAGCATGCCAAACTGCCCAAGGAGAAAAAGAAAATCATTTGCATCCAAATCTTCTTGCTGGAAATCACGCTAGGCTGTGGATCCGTTCAGATTCCTTCAAGGCAAGAATTTTCACACACTCCTTCACTACACACAGTTGTATATCCTCTTCATTAGATCAGATTTAATCAACGTTAACTGGTTTCCCTCTCAAAGTCCTACGTTACCCTCATTAAGGAGGAAGTACAGGCTAACTGGAAATTTACGTGTACATCAGCAAATGTCTTCCTCACTCCTCCCTCTACATTTTTTAATCATCTGAGTTGAGATAGATACAACGAAAAAATAAAAAACTTTTTAATTCCTAGAATTGCATTTTCTAAAATACCTCTTCCTTGTTTAAATTAGTACTTGAAACACTTCGACGCTGTTTTTCAGCTCACAAGAAACTTAATGAAGGTAGCGGAACTGGGACAGTCACACTGATACGCAATATTTAAAGGATGTCATTAAGGTGCCAAAGTCAAGAAATGATGAGGCAGACAGCCTCTCCTTCATCAGTGTATTATTGATGTAGCCTTAATTAACGACCACTTCAAGGCAACACCTGCCTCATGCAGCGAGCCAGATAGGTGGCACACGCTTAATGAACATTCTTCAATAGTTATTCTTCACATCCTTTTCCAGTGCGTGGTGTGATGCGTTATTTACTGCACACTATTCACACCGTGCTCTGAAGAAAAGCACGGATTTCTTCACAGGTATTTACAGGGCTCATCACCATGTACACATGCACTTCTCGTACATATATGGATTTATCTCCACAACACGTTTCTGCCTAGAGCAGCTTCAGCAATACTGTTGCCAGTCATAACCTTCTTCTACTACCTGCTGCCTCCCAGTACCAGCCACCCCCTGCTCCATGCTAACACAGATATTTGCACAGCCATGTGATAAAGGAGTCTGTGTTACTGCAGAGCTCTAAAAATCAGCTTGACTGAAGGGGCAAGTGACAGTAGAAATGAGAGAAAACAGCTGTTTCACCTGTCACCAAAAGAAATGCTTAGGAAATTACATTTTGAAACAAGATAATATCATCATCTCCTTTAGAGGGGATATTAAGAGACACTGAGGTTTAAGGATGATAGCTTGGTGTATGACAGCTACATATTTCAGGGAATTTAGCTCTCAGTGACTTCAGCAACAGTTTTTAAGTGTCCGGAGCACCCCTAGGTGATGGAAATGCACAAAGAGAAGGCACAGCAAGCATCCGCTCCCACAGCACTAAAACAGGTTAATGATTCCTGAGCCATCTTCAACAGATATTGGCCTAACCTGCTTCTAAAAACATCCAATGAGAGAGATTTCACAGCCTTCAGAAGTAACCTGTGCCACTGCTCAGTTTCATAGCTGAATGTTTTCCTGAACTTGCACATAAAACTTACTACATTACTACATTCTCCCTCTTCTTTCTTTATTCAGTCCCATTTTTCTATGCCAACTCATTCACACACTGTCACTGGCTGTATTTTCTGAAGCTCTGAATATTGCTGCGTTATTTCTCCACATTTCTTACAGTTCACGTGCACACCCTGCACTGCCCTGGATACTCCAGCTGAGACCTTATCTGAACTGAGCAGAGCAGAGCAATCCTCCCCCAAATCTTGTAGGCAACACTCCTGTGGAAGCTGGAATTAAGTTTGTAGTAGCAAAAGTAGCATGACAACATTGAATTGTGTCACATTTGCGAGCCACTAGCCTAGCACGTACTAGGCCCTTTTCTGCAGAGCCAGTGCCCAGCTGGCTGGTCTGTACTCACCATCTCTGTGTTTGATTTTTTGCCCTCTGTCAATACAGTACCTTACTTTCCTTCATCAGTTTTTATTTCAGCATTTAATTTTGAGTTCTACTCCTGCTGTCTAAAGTTGCCTGGATTCCCTCCCACTGCAGTCATCTTGGGGTTAAGTGCATACATGATGCCATCACCTAAACCAGTAGTGAAAGTGCTGAAGAGCAACAGACTCAGGACAGATACCTGCATAATCCTATATTATGATGAGACCTCTTCCCTATTCCCTGAATGTAATTTTCAGCTCCCTATGCCCTCTTCCTGCTAAAACAGTAACACTATCCTGTGCCTCCACTCCATCCTCTACTACAGGTGGTGCCAGTTCAAAATAATCTTGACAAACCCTTTTTTGCTTTTGTCATTGTGCTTTCTTCTAGATGCTTAGAAGGCAACAGGTTAATTCTTTCCTCCAGTATCTGGTTTGCATTTCCAGAACTTCCCTTGTCCCTTTCCAGAGGGATGAACTTTGCTTTCCTCCACCCCTCTGGGACCTCCTGTGCTTTCTCTGTTGGCTCCAGTCTTCTCTGAGAGGCACATTCATCTGCTTCATTCACACCACCAAGCTCTTCCTGACTGTCCTCTGTCTCCTTCCACATGTCCCTTTCAGCTGCTGGCAGCACTGAGGAATTATATTACCTTCATTCATTTTCAGAGTTTGCTTATCTCAGGCAACGAATTTGAAAGAGGTCTGCGTGATCATGTAATTAAAGAGAATGTATGAGACAACTGAATGAAGGATGTATAAGCAGTATAACTGCTGACATCCTAATCTGCATGCATGCCTTTGTTAGCTTAGTCTTTAAATGCATTTACTTGGATAGTAATGTAAGTGGTAGTGTACATATAGTAGTAATGTATGTAGTTTCCTTATTTATTTTTTCTTCTTTAAAAGAAAACAAAAAAAAAATCAGAAATTCTCCCACTAGGTATGACGACTTGTTTCTAGATAAGCCATAAGCAGATCTGAAACTCTTAGACCCACACAGACAGCTGTAGAGTAGTTCAGTAGTATTGCAGGACAAGATCCAAAGTTCACCATTATGTAAAGGAGCTGGGGGTAAAGACCCTCAGCCACATATCACATCTGCTCAACACAGCAAGAGACATGTTGAAATGTAATAACATGTTGAAATGTGTAACCTCTGCTTCTTAGAGATCTAGGCCCACATTGCTGCCCTATGAGTGACCTGGGACTCCCCTCTTCTCCTTTGCCTTCCTTAACCATGTCAGAAAATGTTCACAGAGATGATAAGAGCTGAGAGTGGAAGGCAAGAAAAAAACCTGATGGCATCAGGATGACTGTAAGCTCTTTCAAAACTGTCACCACCCCAGGCAGGGGTAAAGGCCAAACACATCAGACTTCTCAACATATGAGGAATTACGATGATCATCTGGATTTTAGAAAGCAGTTTCAAGTGCCCATTCTGAACAAAAGCAGAACAGGGATTAGCATCTGGATGCCACTGGTGAGCATCAGCCTTAGTGCCTAAACAATAGAATTAAGCCAGAATCTGATGTGTGTTTAAACCAGCATTAAGGGAAGGGTTCATGATAATCCATATGCATGATCACTGAAATAAAATTGTATGGATTAGCAAAAAAGCAAACAATGAAACAAAGGATGCGTGCCTCCTTACAGCTTATTCCTCCAACCATGGCTAGCGCTGGAGTGGGAGAGGAGTAGAATTTAAACACGGCCATTTATGTGATAACATTTACAGTGTGACCCCTCACAGAACTGAACCTGCACCAAGATCTTCCACCAGTTTCATTACCGGGGTGAACATACAAAGCGTTACTCCAGACTTAGGCTGTTCAGCAGATGTAGAACGTCCGGTTCATGCCATGCTTTATGTAACACGGGGACACTGGCTATACTGCTTGCTTCTTCATTGCCATGTGTCAAGAAAGCTCTCATAATTGAAAACCTAACTTAAAACAGCATGCTTCCACAAAAAATGGCAGTGCTAGTAAGTTCAAATTTTCCTGAAAAATGTTTTAAGGTAATCACTTTGATCAAATTAAGCTACTAGAAACAAGCTTCTCAATTAATCAAAACATTTATGGACTTAGCTTCTACTTTGAGCCCTTGGCTAAAGGGCTAATGAGTTAAATACCACCCATCTGCTTTCCACGTGCTAGTCAGAAGTGTGATCACCATGGGGGTAGGGGCTGGCATTGATAACTAGGTGAAAGAAAGCAGCCATTAAGGGAAATATTAAAGGAAAAATGTCATTTATTATGGTGAAAACATTTCTGCCTTTGGAGAAATCTCACATACTATGCAAAGCACAAGCAATAGGACCTGAGAAGTACTAAGTTGTTAGTCATCCTTCCCTCCAGCACCAAGAACCAGTGTTCTAGGTATTTGCACACCAACTCTTTGAGCACTGCTGTAGGATCCAAAGCATTGAAGCAGCAGCAGAACCTGTTCACTGAGCATTGGCCTTGTCTTTGTTATATGAGGAAGTGTTAGAAAGAGCACAAGACAAAACAGAATAGATGTGTGCCACATGCCACTTCTCATCATGAATTTCTCAAAAATACACAATACAACTGTGAAAAAAGGGAAGGCAGTAAGAAGAAACAGAGGCAGAAAACAGTATTGTGAAAACAACTCATGCAACTGGAACCTCAGCCTGTAAAGAAGGAACTGAACAACATGATAAAACCTCAGGGAATCGTTAATGACATGAAGGACAGCAGTAGTACTACAATATTTCAATATTTCTCACAAAAGAAGAGCCAGAAGGCAAAGTAAAGACCAAGTAGATTCAAAATAGGGAATGAATGAACGAATAAACACACCTCACACACCTCTTTATCACATAACTATCTGTTAATCTGGAGGGACATGAGGTGTTATGAATGTCAAAAGCTCTTGCAAGTTAAATAAATAAATAGTAAGTTTATGAAGAACAACCTGTCAAAGACTTTTAAATGAAAGCTTCCACCTCTGTTTCAGAAAATTTTCAGCTTAGATTGCTGGATGCCAAACAAATGTACCAGGAAAATGTAATTGCACATTTTTTTACTTTTATAACCTTTCCTAGGCATCAATATCTGTCTAGCTTTATTAAGTCAAAAAGTTCTTAGCTTATGTTCATGAACTGGTTGTAAGTCACTCAATAGATTTCTATTTTAAACTGTAATGTGGAAAAAGACATTGTAAAGCAGATCCTACCATGATGAAGTTTTTCCTTTTTTCACCTGCACCTATAAAAACAGCAATAATTCTCTAGAGGGTGTGTTTAGCTGTATGTAAGAGGCAGATGCGACTCTAAAGATTCCTGAAGATTCAAAGTAAAAATGAGAGCGGTAAAAAATCCATTTGCATTAAAAAACAAGAAAGTATTTGAAATACTGTAAAATGGATTCACACAGTGAGAATTACCAAAAAGTGAATATATACCATTATTGTTAATAAATGAGACCCTAATTCTGCAGCTCAGACAGTATATTGTATTTATTCAAGTCCATTTATTTCATCACAAAAAATAAATTCCCTGAAACACCTGAGATGAAATTCTATAATGCTGCTATTAAGCTGAAAACTTACGTGCTGATTTGCAGAGTACAATTTCTTCATTTATGTTTTCATTTTGAGGAACTTTAGATTGAACACTTTTAAAGATATACCAACATATAAAGCTCAGCTTTTAAGTTGTACTTAAATGGGAATTATTCCCCTCAATTCCTGTTATTTTCACTTTTTTTTTCTTTTTTTTTTCCTATACAAACAGAATAAAAATTTGCCTCCTATTTTAGGAGGCCTGGACTATCAGAGTGAAGCTCAAAGGCAATAATCAAATACTTTTCAGATAAGTAAAACATTGAAAGTTAAAAACACCTAGAAACAAATATATGGAAAGTATGCAGATAGTGAGAAACAGATAGAAGAAAAAAAAAAAAAAGAAAAGACAAGGGAGTAAGAGTTTCCTAAGTAACAAAGCCCGTCTTCAGGATGTGGTACTACTTTTGTTTTATCTTTTGTACACTTGAAAGAGCTGATATAAAAAGTCTGAAATGTTTATTTATTTATTTAATATTATTTATCTTTCCAGGAACAGCTCCAAGGCAAGCTTGTTTTCTTCAGATGATCTTTGTCTCCAGAATCTATGTATGAATAAAACAGGGTTAATAAAGATCTAACTGCAGTATTTAGTATTTTATTTGTATATTTCCTTGAGCTTGTAAAATTAAAATTATATCTTCATTCATCGTTATCCCTTTTTTTTGGTTCAGAACAATTAATGTTATAAACTACTTTAATTACAAACTACTTGAAACTTTAGAACACTAATGTAGGTGGAAAAGAAAAGCTGAGGAGAAAAAACATAACAAGTCTGTCAAAGTAAGAACAGAGAAGAAGCAGATCCTTGTACCTCATATCTCCGAACTTCTTGCTGATAGCAGTTCCTACATTGCTGATAGCTGCTGTTGCTTTATGTCCTGCATGGCTCAGGGTCTCGTGTGTTTTCTTGTAACTACAAAAACAGAGAACAGAAATAATAAGTTTTTAAAAAGAAAGGCTATAATCCCCTGCTATTATTTTTCCTTATTTCTGCATCTTAAAGTCCCACCCATCAAAAACGCAAGAAAAATAGTAACTGTAGCACAAATCAAATTACAAAGTTGCCCACTTCTGCACAGCTTTGTAAATGCAGTTTAATCCTAATGCAAGCAAAGCACTCTTCAGAGCAATCCTTCATCCTGTCTGTCCCCCTTGAAGATAACATCTTCAGAGAGGGTAAGCACAAGCTGTTAGAAGCAGAATGGAGTGATTTGTTGAATACTTGTTTGATACAATTTCTGTAAATTTACATCAAATAAGCATTCTCTCAGCAGACACTGACTTTCTGGCACAACCTGCACTCTAAAGCACAGAAAGAATCAGCTAACATACGTGCTCTTCCATGCATACATACACATTAGATACATCTAAAAGATGCATTTCAAAATTATTTATTGGTATTTCAAATTAGACAACATAGATCAAATTTGTTTCCATATGCTACAATTCTACCTTTATATTTCTTATTTTTTAAACGTAAAGGAAGAAGGTTTTAGGAAAGAAAGAAAGATGAAAAAATCTAGACAGTGAATGCATATTCTAAATAGCACCGATCACTGATTTGTTTTTTGAAGTTACTCATTTCATGCATAGCATATACATTCAAACACAAAATCATCTTAATTTACTGATTTGGACTATATGCTCCAATCCACACAGATCCTTCAGTACAGTTAAGTCGCGTTCTCATAGTAATCAAGCTTTTCTGTACACATGCCTTTTTTTGCTCAGTAAACTAACTGAACATGTCAGAGATTTCCTTCCAAGGAAATCATCTGGCACTGGGAGCAGTGACACAGACAAGTTCATAATTAGAAGTACTGGCCTAGTAAGAGAAGGAGAGCTTATTACAATCAGTCTTGTATACTGTGGTGCACCTTGGCAGACAAGGACTGCAGAAACGATCATGAAAAATTCAGAAGTACAACTCCTTTGGTCCTACTTCTCCTTTGAACAAGTTCCGTAAGATTGCAAATGTGTATCAAAATACACCAGAGATTAATACAAAAATCCCACTGCCTAATTCTTGCAACAGAAACAGAGTATTTTCTTCTAACTTTTAGATATATGAATGCAATATAACTTGGTAGAGATAGGAGGAGAAATAAGAAAAGATTAACATTTGCAATAAGGCACATCACATTTTACGTCAGGCCCTTTTAGCCCTGGTAGTACCTACAGCTGGAAGTCCACCAGTGAGGCCTCTGCTGTACAAACCATGGGCTAGAAGGCAGATACCAGGTAATGCTTTACTCTTTCAGACAGAATTCTATCAACCAATTTTTTTCCCCAGCACAAATACTTTGATTTTATGTTCCTAACCCCCAAAATACCTTAAAGACTGCCTAACAAGTTCTAAAACTGCCAAGTGAAACGTGTCAATCTGTGAAGGTGCTCGTCTCTGTCTCCACTGACTAGAACGGAAGCTTAAAGGAAGCAGCTGAGGGTACCAGATCTCCAGAAACCAGGAGTTTGTTGGATGACTTGAATTAATCTCAACCACTAATGCTGAATGGCAACAAAGGCTAAAACATTGCAAAAGTAACAGAGGGAGCACAAAGTGTAATTAGAAAGGAAGTAGCGCTGGTTATGCCCGTTTTCTCTTTTTCAGGTGCAGAGCACGAACAAAACCAAAGAGATGTTTTTTACTGGGTCTCCTTTCTCCTCAGCCTTGCTGTTTTTCACAGGACACAGCAAGGTTGCAATGTTCTTATTTCACTGAGGCCTCGTTCTCTAGCTTGACTGGTTAAATCTCTGTCATTTTCTTGATGTCAGTGGACATACTCTCATCTCAGAGAGTGGAATGAGACCCTAAAATAGATGCTGATGATGCCTCACTTGAACTACGAACGTAAGTGTTGCCTATGCGAATAACTAAAAAAAACAAAACACCTTTCCATTACCTGCTAGTTTATACATATATATGGGCATTTGTTAAAACGCCCACGTTATTGCATACATGCCTTTAAACATCTTCCTAAAGAGGTTTCCAAATCTATTCAGCACAGTTCTGTTGATGACAAAAATGAAGGCCAAGATTTGACTTCCAGGTCTAAAAGGTCCTTGGTAGCAGGGCAAAGCTCGTTTCACCTATGCTCCATCCAGTCTGGTCACAACACCTCTAACCAAACATACCCAGCCTTGGCACAGACTTTGGGATGACCATTGGCTCAGCTAGTTCTACTACAAGAAGACAGGCAAGAGGGACCATGGATCTTTTTGCAAATTACTGTGTTGATATTCAGTTCAAATCTTAAGCCTGTTTTTAACTATCAGACAAATTTTTATTAAGTTGAACTCTTACCCTAAGTTGCATTTGCAGAAGTAGATCTACCCCCAACACTTCCCTTCCTTTGTCACCTCCCCACCCTTTTATGGGGGGGTCTGAGTCAGAAATCAGAAAGCATCACAGGGATGGTCTGAGAACCGGGGCCATAATAAGGATTAGAATATTTTCAAGATCAAAGTGATAGCCATATCACTAGCCATATCATTAGCCATACAAAAGCATACGCAAAATTCTATATATATGTTCAATGAAGTTGATAATCATATAAAAATATATCTAGGAACAAACACTGTTTAAGTACAGGCTGATTGTACATAGTAAAGTATTTTGCAGCCTTCATTCTGAGTTTTTTGTTGTTGTTGTTCAATACACTCCATTTTATGCAAGGGCATACTTAGCTTTATGAGATTGTATCTCCATGTCCTGCCTTTGTGCTGCAGGTTCTTCACACCATGTAAAACCATTAAGAGAATAGTCCCAAATGCCCCCACACAGCAGACAGACATCCCTTCAACTGAGAAACAGTAGAGCCCCTTTCGTATTTCTAACATTACTTTGGTCAGAATACACCTTCTGGGAACTGGCTGAAATGACTCTGATTTGCATTTCCTCTGTAAATCCCCTAAGTGCAATGTTCTCCCCAGTATTTTTACCAGCAAGAAAGACCTGGAGACTGCATTTATGTTTCTAATACTTTTGATGTTACACAACAGTGTAAATCCAGCTAAGACTGTTATGCAACTGGTCTTTTTTCAGCATCAACTTGCAAAAATGACCTTTGACATGCCTTCCCCCACCAGCAATGCTGAAGAACAGCTTTAAGGAACAAAACCAACATAGGTAAAAATGCTGTGCAACTTGTAATGCCTGCCAGCAGAGACAAGAAACGATAACTTGCATCTTAGTAGACCTTGCAGATAACTAGCTTAAGAATCAATACCCCATCCCTGCCTCTCCACCATTATGCATATCAACGTCTTCTTCATAAATTAATGACCTTTCCAGAGTACAATGCCTTACTGCATTTAGTTATACTCTGTATTGCCATACAGCACAGTATTAGGTTTAGATATTTTTATTTCTAGATTGTATTTACAGCATTCATTCAGTACCTTCCCATTGTCACCACACCGGTATCAGTGACCTCCATCATATCCTTTCTGACCTCTGGGAACCTTCTCGATTGTATGTAACGTTAATAATATGAGCCATCAATTTTCATATTTGCATGTAACACACAGCAGTTTGTAGTTTTGTTTTAAGACACTGAACAGCTTGCATAATTTTCAGAAACCTCTAAGTGTAGAAATGAAGTTTGCTATTCCAGTTAAGAACTACTGACATTCATCCTAGGGAATAAAGTGCTATAGGTATGACTTTTCTCAAGGCCTCCTACCAACTGCTCTGGTGTGCCAAGTGATGTACAATACCTTCACATTCTCATCCTTTTGGCATCTGTTAGTGGCCAACATTAGGCAAGTACTGATCACTGAGATCATCAGGAAAGGTAAAAGCATCTCAATAGTGAATCATTGGCTAAAATAAAGTTCATGACTCTGAACCACAAGTCAAAAAGGCTCCAGCAGGAACTGGAATACCGTGAATTTAGGGCACAGAGGTTCCAGAAATACCACCTTCTACCAAGCCCACAGTGTGGTGCATTTTACACAAATACATCATCAGGCTCCATTCCTTTCTTTCTTACAGTCATACAATGTCACTATCATGGTCATGAGTTTAAAAACATTATGCCAGATGCCCAGTAGAATTAGTAAAAGCAGAAACAGGCTAACTTGATACAAGAGACTCTTGACTTAGGCAGTTAGAGTAGGAATATCTGCTCTGTTTTTGTGGCATCTAAACATATTCCATAGCACAGGAGAATTTGTTATAGTGACTAACAAGGATCCAGGTTTATGCTTTTCATTTAGCACTTACTAATACTTACAGTGTATTTTGTAGACAAAAAAGGTTTAAATGGATATGGTATATGTGAATTGCTGGCACAACTGTAAAATTGTAAATCAAACTCATCATTTCAAATATTACCTTTTTCAGATGACTTTCAACTAAAAAATTTATCCATTGACTTCGATTATAACGTCTTTTTTTTAAATAAGGAATTCCTTTAAAATAGAAAATGTCTATAAAACTGATATTATTAGAAGTTATCATAAAATACATTGATATGGCACAGTTATATTCTGACAACATGTTCTTCTCAACACACTTAAAAGAAGCTTTTAAGATACATCACATCTCCAGTACTGTTACATATGCTGTTGACAAAACAGACTTGCAGCATATTTTGACAGCATTTTTACCTGACAGCTTCATATACGGCATTTAGGTTGTATTATCTTATGGCAACCAAGTCTCACTGGCTCATTTTTACAGCCACTTAAAGCAAATTAAGGAAGATTACTATTTCCTTCTTGCATTAGCTTTTATGAAATGGTGTTTCATATAAAATATAGCCAAACATTAAACATATAGAGAGGTCAGGGAACTTGATGTTTAAATGACCAACATCATCTGCAGGCTAAGACAGGATAATCGTACTGCATGCTATTTGATCTCAGCTCAGCTCAGCACAGAGCTGCCCTTTACATGGCAGAGTTAAATCTAACCTTCCTTCATAAGCACAATATACGGCCTAATGACAGAAGTAGGCTACAAAGATAATATTCATATTTTGCATGGCAAGCTGCATATGTGACCTACTACAGTGAATAATAAAGATTTTAAAATCAGCTTCTGTAAAATATGACAACGCATACAGCTAATTAGCACATCTTCATTCAGCGTTGTTCTTCTCCATCAACGCTTGCTTGCAAAATTAATCCATTTGTGAAACCCACTTCTGTGATGAAGATTACATAAGATGCAACAAAATGCAAACAATTAACAACAAAACCATATTGTAGAGCAGAGCCTGGTGGCACAAGCCACGTCCTATGGAGCTTGCTTCTTTTTTCTTTTCAAACTATTAGTCAGCTTAAGAATGTTATTTTCTGGAATCAACGTAAAGCATCTAAGTCTCTGAGAAACTCAACCAGAAAACTCTTTTGCTGTTAATTTTCTGTGAAAGAGAAGCTCAGTATTAATTAATTCTAATGCTCAAATGAAATAAATACATATATGAATAACAGATAACATACTTAAAACATTCTCTAAGAGCATTCATATTCCAAGATGCACTCTGAAGTGTCTACTTTCTTTAATTGCTCACATGAAATTCATTCCAACTTCAAAAACAACAACAGATGTATTTTTTAGACATTCTTCCTTTTCCCAGATATGCTGAGAATCGAAACTGTGCTGGCACTTGGATGGGTGCATATGCCTAAACCAGCCAAAGGAACTATGCCCCAGGTAGTTCCTCTCACATAGAGAGAAGAAGGGCAAAGCTGAGGGAACCGACCCTCTGCAGGCCACAGGGAATCTGCCTCAAGCCAGAAATCTGTGTGCAGCACACAAGATTTGGCTGTTCAGCAGGATGGGGAAGAGTCATGGGTCAGGAAAGATTCCAGGCAGCAGTGACAAATAGTCTGTGCTGTCTTGCACTGTAGTCTTCAAAACCATGGAAAACACTGGAGATACAACTGTGAAAGGCATTACTTGTGTGGTGTAGCATAGAATGAGAGAAAAAACAAGCAGTTCTGATACAGTTAATACCTGAGTAGAAAAGCCATAATATGTTGGCTTAAGCACAGATGATCTTAGGACATTCCAGGACAAAATTTCACAGTTTATCGCACCTTAAATTGTGCCAGTAATACTGTCTGTGGGCTCTGTACTGTAAACTACATCAAAAAAAAAAAAAACCTATGCAGATTAAATGTATCTCTGCCTCCCTTTTCCTTTCTTTTCCTTTTGTTTCTGTTTTTTCCTTTTCTTTTCATTTCTGCCTTTCCATTCCCTTCCCTTCCTTTATTTTTTTTCTATCCCTTTTTCCCTTGACCTTCCCCTGGATATTTTAAAACCTGGTCATTTCAGAGATTCCAGTTTACACTCATGCCTCCTCTTCTTATCGTAAGATAAGAAATTTACAGATATCTGCAATATATGTGTATACGTTTTCTGGGTCAAAACCATAATCAGAGTGGATTTTTCTCTGAGAAACTAGCAGTACATTCAACGATCTGGAACAGATCACCTGAAGTCACTACGGAATTTCCATTAGCTGAAGCTTCTGGCATAAACAAATGGCCATATAGTTTTCAGGAATGGGACAATGAGAATAGATTATGTTAAATTCCTGAAGTCCCTTCTCCAACCTTACTTTCCATTATGGCTCCCTTCCAAGTTCAAGGCAATAGGTATATGTAGAAAAATGGCCAAAAAAACAATGTCTTTGAAAAAGGCACGAACATTGAAAGGCCTGACCCAAAAGACACCAAAAACCACTGGAAGTTAGAGGCTCCCTTTATTTCCATATAGTTCACACCCACACACAGGTAACGCGCTTGCTAAAGCCAACATGCCTATTTCTTCACTTACACAACCGGTGCATTTACTTGCAAATTTAGAGGAGAAAATGTCAAAAGGTGATTACATATTGCAATGAACAGGAACACCCACATTTCCATTACTACCACTCATAACAAGCATGTGTGTGGGAACACGGTATACCAAGTTCTTAAAAGTCACAGTAGGCCTGTGACTGCCCACAAATTATAGCCAACTTCCTGAGAAGATTCTGATCCTCTGGCACACATTGCTATATATTTAATGTTATATTAATGGAGGCTCCAAGTACTGTAGATTTTAAGTCCAAAACACATGCAGTGTAACTATTACTTTCTATTTTCTTATCATCTGGCAGAAATTTGAATTACAAAACACGAGTTCCCACTATTTGTGGAAACCTATACAGTTGTCCTCAGGTTCCCTATCAGCAGAACTAAGCTTGCAAATATAGTTTTCAGTGAGTAGTTGAAGAAGAGATCCTTATTCTGCTTCTGTAGGGAAAGGCCAATTTAAAAATAAGAAAACGGTTCTTCACAGTAAGGGTGATCAAACACTGGAATAGATTGCCCTGAGAGGCTGTAGAGCCTCCAGCCTTGAATATGTTCAGAACTTGACTGGACATAGTCCTGAGCACCCTGTTCTAGTTCACTCTGCTCTGAATGGGGGAGTTGGACTAAATAATCTCCAGACTTTGCCTTTGTAAAGATTTAACCTAATTTTGTACAGAATCATGGAATAGTTGAGCTTCGAAGCAGTCATCTTATCTGTATGTGGTACACAGTGAAAATCTCAAGTACCAAAGGGTAGAAAGCACTGTGAAAACTTTATAGAAGCACCACCAATCAAAAAGATTTAGCTAAGTAAACACACTGCATTTAGGTTAGATAAAACCTTTCCTTTGTAGCAGAATGTTAATTAGAAAAGCTCAGTTGTGGTCTCTAAATATCACTGTAAAGATATTTTTAATGACTCCTTAAGCTAAAATAAATAACCTGGAAATCTGCTAACATTATCCTTCTTCTAGCATCTAAATAAATGAATTATCTATGTTTAAAACATAAATAAAAACCTGAATTGCTTGAAGCTAACATAATATCCACCCACCTCTATTCACTGAAACCCTGATCTTTAAAAAAGTTGTGTGTGGGAAATCATACCAGCTGAGCCTGCTACCTTCCCTAACACGCGCTATACTAAATATCAGCGCATTGAAGAATAGCAGAAGAACAAGGAGCATAAAAAATGTATTATGATACTGGTCAACATCATAAGTGAATGACTTCCATGTATATTTCATAGAAGACTGAAAAATGCAAACAACGTTACAGATTTTCTTTAGAGAAAAACAAAGCTGATTAAAAAAAATGGTTTAATACAGGAGAAGCTGCACATTACTTTTGCAAATAAAAAGTCTTACTAGAGGTGGTTAGAATTGCTTTTGCATACACCAAAGCATGCATTAATGACAGGGAAACAGACTTTGTGCAGAACTGTATGCTGAGCCTGCCATAATCTTGAATGAAGGACATTAGTCTACTTGACCTCAAGCTCTGTCTTTCCTTTGCATGAAAACAAATTTTTTTTTTTAACCTTTTTAATCATAACAGAATTCTTTAATGATAATTCCTGACATGCACATACCAACCATACTTAGGCTAACTTTTAAACTACCTGGCCAACCTTTTAAATTGTAAAAGCTTAAAAATAATCAGGATCTCAAGTTTACATTCAGTCATTCCAGGTGGCATCCATCCTTTGAGTTAGGTACTGAGTCTCTAAGTCCACTTTAGCCCTAAGAATACATCCCTAAATAGAGGGCTTTAAAAGAGTATTAATACTAAGGGGGAAAAAAAAGGCACCTAATTGTTCTTTGTGGGTTTGAAAAGCTCTCCATTAAAGAAAAGTGGTTTTAATTTCTAGAAAAGCACAGCTACTACAAAACCCAGTAAGATTGAGTGAAAGCAAAACTAGCCTCCTTAAAAACACATCTCTTTGGAATTTAAAATGACTAATTGTGGATTTAGAAGCCTAAAATAAAGGAATGTAAATATTTTGAACTTTTATTTTTTAAAGCAAGCTTTTCAACCTTACTAAATCAGAGAATATTGGTGAGTAACACTACCCCATTGCTATTTTGGTGTAACAACGATGAATCACCTCTATTACTTAACACATCTATTCTTAAGAATGCTGAACTACCATGATTTGTACAGTAAGTGTCAGTCAGAATTACAGAGCAGTTGAACTATGGATAACAGGATTTTCAAGGGCACAGATGAACTCCTCCTGCTCAGTTCTAAACACTGGTGGCCTTGAGGTGGACACTGAGCACCTACTGGCTCGTTGTTTCTGAAGCTCATCTTAAAGAGTAGCAGATACCATACTAATAAAGTCTATTAAAGTCTCTTTATCCTTCTGGAAAATGTCAACACTGTGAAGGGAAAATGAAAAGTTGTCTTAGAATTTGGTAAAAATTTTAAATTTATAGTTTTTAATTTTGAAATTCTGCTATCTGCTAAATCGTGTTTAATATTACTGGACCTGCTCTGCTCTCTTTCTTTGGGTCCTGTGGGACTGCTCCATTGTGGGTGGTGCCACTGCCCTACCTGCCTTGCTGTTGACACCCAGCTCACCTCTGGTGTGGAGAAACTCACTCTTGCTTCTCCCTAAGAGTCTCAAATCCAGCTGTCAATTGCGAAAAAATAAAATTAAAAAAAAAAAAGTAACTTTTCAGACAGCATTTCATGAAAGTTAAGTTCTTCTTTCTACCAATGTTGTTATTAATTTGGACCAAAAAAAAGTTTTAGAGGAATATAGAATATGGTGTTTTCATATTTATAAGTATAAAGATCAGTACTAGCTGAGACCAACCCCTCAGTAATTATCACGGCCTTCTTGCAGCTTCGGAATTCACAGTTTTATTTGTCATCTCTCTCAGTGATGCTCTATTTCTCAATCAGCTTTTACATAATTGACACAGAACAGAACGTGTTTGAAACTTAGAAAAAACACTACCTATTCCAGGCTCAAACACTTTTTTGTAAGATTCAGGACAGGTCTTATCACTATTTCCATATGTGTATTTTTAACTCCTTCTTTAACCTAGACAAAAGGTTTGTGCTAAGAGTTCTTGGCAGCAAGATGCAACTCAAATAACATCCCTCCCCAGCTTCCTCACCCAAGATTTCAGACTTTTTTCAAATGCACCTTCCTGGAAGGCAGTAACTGGGTTAGACCACAGACTGCCACAGTATAATTGGTCTTGTTCTAGAAGAAAAAAAATCAAGTTAAAAGCATTTCAACAGCAGCAGTGAAGTAACAATTCACATTTCTACATTACCTTTCACCCTGGGAACCTAAAGCTGCTTACACATACAAGACGAGTTTCATTGAACTCTTGTGGACTAGTTACCCACACTGCACAGTGGTAAACCGAGGCTGGGATATGCAGCTTACCAAAGAACACAATGCTGGCAAATAACAAAAAACTTGATATACATAGGACTTAATAAAACCTCAAAGATAGCACAGTTACCCCAAGATCTATTTTGTTGTTTCTTTTGGACCTACAAAATCAGGAATTCAACAGTCATACATCAACTGATTCTGTCAGTTATTCTTTAGAATTCAGATGATGGTACTGTTTTTTTTTTTTAATAGTTGCTAATATTTTAGTAGTCTTTCTTTTATGTTGTCTGTCTTGGAAGTTCAAAAAATATAACGCACTGAGATCAAGAAGGATTCTTTCTCTCCTTAGTAAGGACTCTGTAGGAACGTGTCATGGGACATGCAGATGACCTTCTCAGTTCCATAAGAGTTTCAGTTTGCTGTGATTTTGCAAGGGTGAGGTGTGACACAGTAGCAAAGCATGTTGCTGCTGTGGAAGGTTTTTTTTTTCAGGTCTCCTTGGTCTGAGAAGCCTGACATATTTGTCCCTGTCACCTACTCCCTCTGGCAGGTATTCCTATTGATACATTTCATACCAGGGCTCATCAAAGCAACACCCCCAACATGCTACACAACACATCACAATGAATTTGTGCAGTCTGTACTCACGCAGAAGTTGTCTGCATGTCATGCCAGCTTTTGCTAAAGTTCTGCTTCAGTTCATTCATCAGGCTTATGCCAAGCTTTTGTTTAATTTCAACCAGGTGCTTTTCTTTGGCTGCTAATACTTGCCGCAAAGTTGAAATTTCGTCCTCTAGCTGAGAGAAACAAAGAGGGAGGAGAAAGGAGAGACACGTTAGCCTGTTCTCACAGCACAATAAACACTATGCCAGGAGATTAAATGAGTCTCACACAAACTTGTTTTATTATTTATTTTATTTTTGTAGATGACTAGAGAGGCAGAGATTTAAGAGCTTGTGTAGAGCAAAAACATCCAGATCATGTTTGACACTACTGCTCTGAGTAACTTACTCTAACTGTGCCACCCATGTGCACTACTGTACCCGTGCACCTCTTAAGACAGAGAGAATTCTCCAGTCAGGAATTCACTATTCAGCAGCTTGACCAAGATCTGCCTTAGGAGCATCAGGAGTCTTGAACATCAGCTTTTCATTCACAAGTAGAATGGGAATCAGCAGGACAAAAGAAGACTGAATAATTCAGGTAGCCGTCTCTCAATGCACAGGCTTTTAACTTCAAATTTGCACTTTTTTTTTTTTTTTTTTTTTAAGTCTTGCACACTTATATAAAAATTGATACAAATTCATAGGAGCAGGTTAAAATAAATCATATTATACCACATGAGTTAAAAGTATCACGTTTTATCCCTATAGGTTAGGCTTACATACTTGAAAATAAAAATAAATAGCAGGCAGACTGTTAATGTAAAGGCACTACCTGAAGTATAGAATCATTCAAAAAACACAACAAATTAATGTTTTCAGAGCTCCTAGTCATTAACCAAACCACGTAAATTCAAGTTGTAAAGATGACATACAACCCAAACAATTCTCCCTGCAGTGGATGTTATTTCAATCATATTTAAACCAAAACTGAGCTTTAGCATGGCAATGACCAGAACACTTGACTAAGAAAAGGGACCACTGAAACAGTCTGCCATTGACTCAGGATGTTTATCCCTTGGACAGCACTCCTGCGAGCACAGGTTTGAATTCTTCGTTAGGAAGCCTCCTAAGCCAATTGTGCAAGCAGCACTCAGAGGTACTGAAGTTAACAAGGGTAAGTGACATGAGAGCAGCTGCCTTTCACTTCAGGTTTTTAAGTTCCCTTACCAACTGTGCTCCTTCCTCCATGTGTTAATAGGAGAACATATGGTAACGTGTCTGATTACCTTATGTTAAGTTCCCTGGAATGACAGTTTTCCCTGTGATTTAACTCCATAGGCTGCAGGGAATGAATGAGGCAAGCAGCAGTAGAATCAGCTGTGACCTCCAGGGCTATATTTAGGATGTCAATACCAGCATTATTTTTATCTTACACACTCATGCATTCTGCTTCCCTGTAAAACTGGCTGCAAACTCATTGTCCTTTGAAAAATCTCACCCTTTAGTTCACCAGCTATCAGTTTCTCCTTTGTCACTACCTGCTATCTAAATTATTCAAGGAGCTCAGGAAAATTAAGCAGCAAGACTATGAACACAAAGCAAAATCATAACCTCAGCAAAGCAGATAGCAGCATACACCAAGTCTTGTAATGCCAACACTTCACTGATAGAATACCAAACAACCAAAAATTGCTTTATCCTTTCCCCATATCCATTATGCTCGATTATATCCCTAACCTGCAAATGAAATGCTGTCAAGAAGGCAGCATGAGTTTCCATTCTGAGAGGATAACTGGTAAAAATTCTTACAGAAAGGAGAAATCACAAATTTCAGCACACCGAAGATGGCAGTTTGCAACTCCCTTTATTTGTTTCTCACAAGTTTGCCTGAGTAACACTGTTAAAGAATTTAACATTAATGCTTTCCATTTGGGGTAGCACTAGGCTGATCAGTAGGTACCTGGATATGTAAACATTTGAAGGTTTCTATTAAAATATCCTTCCATCTGTTCACTTGAATAGACACACAAAGCTGTAAAGCCCTACGCAAGCATTAACCCTGTGCTCAATGGAGCAACCATTAACATTTTTGACGGTATTAAAGATAACAAATTATTTTCCTGTAGAGATTGGAGACTGGTTTAAAACTGACAAAACCCTCCTCAAGTTCCATCATTTTAAACTAATGGTGGACACAAGGCCTCCCTGAAGTGCTCAGATATTAGTGATTGAAAACAGAAGTAGGTAGAAAGGATTAGGGAGGTATAGTGGGATCTTGAAAGCATTTAAGCAGGTTACATACCTAACTCCCATGGAAGTCAGGAATCACCTGTTTAGGCACTTTTGAAAAGTCCATTACTATAAACGCAGGTTGTATTATGAAAACAGGGCTGAAGTCAACAGAAACACAAGCTTCTAGTCCTTATGCTTTCCTTCTTTCTAAGTGCAACAATCAGAAGAATACAGATGCATCCTATGGGGAAAATGTTCCCTTCTCTCTTTTTGTGGTCTTAAGAAACACAGTTTATTACTGTTTTTCCTTTCCTGTATTATTGTATTGATCATGCATAAAAACAAAAAGAGTTGACCACCTAAGAAATTACAGTTCCCATGAGTAGCTGACACGAGTAACATGTAAATCACACAAAGGTCTGATCTCAGGAACAGATCCACAAAAACAGACATCTCTCTGAAATCTGGAACTGACTAATAATATGGAAGGAAGACAGTGAATTTCAGCACAGAAACACAAGAAAGCATTTTCCTTTGTTTTGCCTTTCTTGATTATTTTAGGGCAAATTATTTGCTGATAGGACTTGGTAGGTCAGGTTGATGGTTGAACTTGATGATCTTGAAGGTCTTTTCCAACCTAAATGATTCTATAATTCTGTACATTTTAAGGAGTTCAACATCCTTTTAAGATGGTGGAATGCCTGAAAAAACAGCAACTAATTTTCCAACATATACCCTTTCCCGTTTTTTTAAGTAGACATTCACAAAACAGCTCCAAAAAAAGTACTTAGGCAGTAAAACAGAACATTTTGGATAAACTGCTATTAATAAGGAATTATGTAAATTAGCATTATCTGTATTGTGAAACATACATAGTACTATGTAAAATGTAGAGGTGGAAAGATTCAGCTACTGTTTGTAAGTATACAGATGAAAGGCTTGAATGCTAAGTTGAACAGTAAGCTGAATATTTATTATGCTAGTTTTAACAATCAAGGCAGTAAATGATTAAATATTAAGGGGCCCCAGCAGAAAACACAAGACAGCATAATTAATCATGTATTTCTAAGTTAGACTAAGCATCCTTTTTTCCTACCACACTACCACCCAATGTGTAGTATCCTGTTCTGGGCATTTGCACAGCCCTCCTCATCAGAGGAAACTGAACTATGTAAAGGCCATCAGACTAAAAATAAGAGCTGCTGTTTTCAGTCACATCAGTTCCTATATCCATTGACAAGAGGTGCACAAATACCTGTGCAGCACAAGGGGCAGAAACAAGTAGCTGGAGATGAATGATAAATGGAAAGATTTATTTACAGACAGCAGTAAGTGGAATAACTCAAAATCTCAGCCCTTGTCATGGGTCAGGGGTCACTGCACCACACTCCTAACACCAAGGGAGGAAAAGAAAAATCTGTTCTGCAATCAAGCATTTGGCCTTACATAAAATTTTTGGTCTACAATTTTCTGCTATTATTCTGAAGTGCCAGGCTGACCTTCATTAATTCACATGCTTGTTATAAGTTCCTACAACAGGTATTCATTTTACTTGTATTGTAGAAATGCCAAAGCCCGATTAGAGTCAGAACCCTGCTGTATTAGCCACACTACAAATACAAGAACTGAGTTAGTCCGTGCTCTGAAAAGCTTCCAGTACAAAAAGACTACTAGCAGAAGAAAAGAGGACACAAGAAACCTGTCAGAAAAACAGTAGTTTTAGTTCCCCTCCTCATGCCAGGGAGGAAAGGGAACTAGGGGTAAAATACAGAGAATATATACAGCAGATAGACAACACAGATGCTTATTTTGCTGTTTAAATACAAGCACAACAGCTCTCTATTGTATCAAATATTAAGTGATTGCAGCATTAAGGAAGATTTGGACCTTTCAGAGCAATACGAGGAAAGGGTGATCCCACAGGTTCAAAAAGACAGTCTTATCCAACATATAAGGATATGGAAGAAAACAAAACTACCACTGGTAGTGGTAGCTCAGGGCTTGAAAGTAATGACAAGCAGCTTTTCAAAAGGAAACATCCAGTTGCCACAGAGGTTTCTTTCGGAAAGAGTCTTACCAGTATTTGTAAGTCTTTCCTAAGAATCATAAGCCTCACTTAAATATAGACTTTGTTCACTAAGTTGAAGTTTCCAAACCTTTCTTAGCATAATTATTGGTTTTATTTTGTTTTTAAGCGTAAGTCGCATGCCAGTAAACTGTTGTGAGCAAATTCAAAAAAAAAAATTCTAGGTCAGCCAAGATAAAAATATTTGAAAGGCAATCTCTCACTTGTATGTTGGTACAGAAATTAAAGCATTTCTATCATGAGCCATTGAGAACTCTCAGCTCCCACAGGAATCTGCATGCACAAGATATAACTAGAAACGCTAGAGACAAGTTCCCTTGAGAGAAGCATATCTTTCTCAGACGTCTGCAGGAAGTGTTTTTTCTTCCTTGCTTCTCTAATATACCTCATCTGTCCCTTTCAGAAAAGGGAAGAAAATAAAAGAAGGGTTAAGGTTGCAAGGGACCTCTGGAGGTCAACTGGTTCAGCCCCCCCTTGCCCCCTCAGCTCAAGCAGGGCCACCCAGAGAAGGTTACCCAGGACCATGTCCTGGTGGCTTTTGAAGATCTCCAAGGAGGGAAGCTCCACAGCCTGTATAGGCAACCTATGCCAGTGCTCAGTCACCCACCAGTTAAAGAAATTCTTTCTGATATTCAGACAGAACCTCCTGTGTTCCAGTTTGTGTCCAGTGCCTCTCATCCTGACAAAAGGCCAATAATGAGCATGGCAACTCCTACCTCATTGCTATGTGATGAACTGAGTACATAAAATTTCAGCTTCCTCTTGTAATTTACTGAAGTAACAGGATCAGCAAAGTAGTAAAAAGTAACTAGCAACTCAGAAACAAGGATCAATGTAACATTAAAGTGAAAAAAAATCTTTTGTTTTTTTTGTTTCACTAGAAAATCCTAAATAAGCACCAAAGGTAAATGACTTGAGAGTCACTAGGAATATGACTTAGAGTATTTAATATTATGACTTAACAGTAATTTAAATATTTCTGTCATACAAAATACAGGAACTATTCTCAGTAAAAGAGCTGTCTTCTGGATGATTCCTTTCCATGTGCAATAGCAGCAAACACTTCACAGAGCACTCTCTCATCATAAGCTGAATCTAGACAATCACCTTAACCTTTGTAATCAAAAGACCACAGAGTTCACACCTTTTTTCTCCCGTTTTTTTTTTATTAAGTACTATTTTTAAACTTTTTCACAGTGTCCTGAAGTTCTTTAATTAGGCAAACAATAAATGCAAATCAAAATTGCAACCGTCTCCAGATGCATCAGTGATGAAGAAAACAGAATCGTAGTGAAATTGCTACGCCAATCATCATCAGTCTTGTCTGTAACCATCATCATCAGCTTTTCCTTTGAGCACCATACAAAGAATCTTTTCTATCAGGTGTCACACCACCATAACAACAATTTCATGGATCTGATAAGAGGAACACCTTTCAGTCTTTGTAGAAGAAGGTTTATAAATAAAGACAAATGGCTTTTGTTGACTAAAATGGCATATTTAACTTCATAATCATCAGGTAAAAGATAGCTAACATTCCAAAAATATCTAAGGAAAAGAATTGTTTCACATCATTATAGCCCAGAATAGTTCTACTTAAAGGAAGAACAATTTTTATGATGTGTACTTCACCCTACAATGAATATATTTCAGTTAAAGGAAGTAGAAACATTAATACTCACAGAAATCCAAATTCATTACCTTGGCCAGCTCAATTTTTAACTCTTCTTTTTCTTCTTCAGAGATCATATTGGTGAAATCAACATCAGTGACCATGTCTTCATCTGCCTCATTCAAAGCCTGGGTTTCCAACAGACCTTAAAGTAAAGAGTTAAAAAGTTAAGACAGCTGCTATCAGTTATTTCAGCTGTAATATTGTCATCCTCTAAAATCAAAGAATGATGTAATATTCACCCACTAGGAAAAAAAAGAAGTGAACAACAAAACAATGCTTTCCTGCTAAAGGTCATGTGGATTCTGTTTCTCCTTACTTTTGAAAAACTATTGGAAGTATTAGATGGTAACTGATGTATAAAAGCAATTTAATATGTTAAAGCACCACTCATTCCAAGAAGGCAATCACCTTGGATCTCACTAGTCCATAGCAAGATTTTTTTTTCTAACAACACAGCAAAACAAACAAACAAAAAACAAACAAACAAAAAAAAAGCAAAAACTAAACCAACCAACCAACCCCAAACAAAACTGTAACTAAAAAGCACTGGTTTTCTTCAAAAAAAGGAAGTTGATTAATGCGGATCACTGATGTGAAAAGTGCCAATAGCACATTGAGCAATATAGGAAGTATATTACCAACCATGATTTACTTTAGGAATACCTCTGCAACAATTTGAGAACCTTGCAGATGGACACAGTCTGCAGAAGGAAACGCCATACCTCCTGCTTGCAAATTTCTTAATGTTAGAGAGAAACATACCTTGATTCCTCATCTAAACCTGTAAAGGGAGAATAATTATACTATATCTCCAGTCACCACCTTCTTCTGTGTGTCCCAAGATGAGCATCAGTACGTACGATAACCAAACTATTCACATAAAACGTCTGTGAGACCTGGAACTGGTATATTACATTCAGAAGAACCACAATATAACCTGTCTCCCAAACACTCAGTGAAGAGAAGAGTGGCAGCTGGGATCTCACTCAATAGCAGACTCTCATTCTTCATTGTCTGCGAACAAAACAATGCAAAACATAACAGAAAACATTCTCTCTCCTTTAGAATTTGTTTTGAAGTTCTTAATCTGTTTCTGTTGTAGAAGAAAATTTTCCTCCTGGCTACATCTCAAACAGCACTTTTCCCTATATTTCAGTCCTTCAGCTGGCTAACCAGCCATCTCAGATGACTCCTGACATCTGTATGCTCTTTAATACAGGAGAGACCAACTTATTTTAGGCCTCCACGGAGGTCTGTATACTCTTTTCCACAGAGATTAGAATTTAACTAAGTTTTGACATTAGGGAGTAGAGGTTACAAGCAGCAAGCCTAGAGTATTCAACAATGTGAAACTGAGTACTTCATTCAGTATGCAGAAAGAAAAAGAAGAAAGCAAAACTCCCTCAAGCCTTTCATCATTTCTTCCATATAGACTCCCACAGTGTACCTGGATTTCCTCCTATTTAACAGAATAGAACAGATTTGATTCTTAGCAGCAGCTTCACCGCAGAGCACAATGTGGCAAACTCAGTCTTACTAATTACAGCCTCCCATGAGTGGTAAGATAAAGAGAAGTAACGCAGGTGCAGATCCCCTGTCTGGCACCATATGCAAAAGTTGAGCACCACCCATAGGCACAAAATGTTTTAAAAAGAAGAAAGCATTTAAAAGAAGTTCCTACCTTTGCTATTACCCAAAAATCAACTTGCCAGGACATCCTACATTGCCAAAGTCACAACAAAAGAAAAGCACATTTATTCAGTAGGAATGCTCCCAAATTACCTTTATTAGCCCCACTCCATCCTAAACACAATTGTTTGATTTTTTTTTTTTTTGAGGATTAACAGAGTTGCTATGGGAATCAGGCTAAACTTACTCCCCTGTGG
The DNA here is from genome assembly GCF_040182565.1 of Anser cygnoides. Classification (NCBI taxonomy): domain Eukaryota; kingdom Metazoa; phylum Chordata; class Aves; order Anseriformes; family Anatidae; genus Anser; species Anser cygnoides. Next base: position 66,078,799 of record NC_089875.1, read on the forward strand.
TCTTGGCAGCAGTCTCCTTTTCTTCACAGATGGGGGAGCAGCAGCTCTTGGAAATACTGGGGTGAATCTTAGGGCCAATAGGGTTAAGGTTGAAAACCCTTAAGGAAAGTCTTGGGGCTGAATTAGTAGAAGACATGAGATGAGGAGATCTGGGACCAGCTGATACTTAAGCTAAGAAGGAGACAGATCTGTACTTAAGGGATAGTATTAGTTTGGGATTGCCTAGGTAAAGAGGCCAGAACTGTTAGACAATGGATAGACAGATATGTGGAAGCCAGCATGGACCAAAATCACCAAAGAATGAGTAAGATTTAATTAGACCAAATGGTCAAGTTTGATCTTCAAAATACTACTGAAATAAAAATCCGTTCCAAAAAAAATGCACATGCACGTCAATCTTCTGCATGATCCTCTGCAACCTTACCCAGTGCCTGTCACAATTCTGATCTTGTTTCTCATACAAGCCTCAAGTCCCCTAAAATCTAGTCTGATCCCTCCACCTCCACCGTTTTTCTAAAGACTCTACCACAGTCCTCCCTAATGGTCACTGTCCTGCATCGGCTTTACTTCAGTCACCTCAGACTTTCAGTCTGAAAATCTCTCCACCATACTGTGCATCTTGGTCTTCTTTCAACCAGTCTCAATTCTTAAATTTCCTCACATGAGTACAAGGAACCTACTAGCAACCTACTCTCTGACTCCTCCATTGCTGTTCTCAGTCTCTGCCTTTCTCTCATGATCCTTGGTTGTTTTTTGTTGTCCCCCCCCAAAGAAGCAGCTTTCAGTCTTCAACTTCACCTTCCACTGCCATTCCTCTCTATGCTGAGGACATCTTCACTGGTATCCCCTCACCACTTATGATGAACCACTTTAGTCCTGGGGCAGGCCTATCAGCACAGGTAGGATGTTCCAGTTCCGGTGCTACCTCATCTGAACTTCCCAGTTTATTCCCTGCTTGAGCAACAGAAACTCCTTTCTTGAATCTGACCTGATCTCTTCAGTGTCTGGGGCTGCCCTCACAGATTCCCTCTCTCTAGTTTGTCTCTCTTAGTCTTCAGCTTAGGAAATGGAGGAATAAAGAATAAAAGAACTTAACCCCTAGAGATTTTAGTGTCCACAAGCAATTGGAAGGCAGTCTGCAAGTAGGGTTCACAAGACTTTGTTCCTTCTTTTCTTTTTTTGACTTAAGTGCCTGTCCCTATTTCTCCTCTAATAACCACTAAGTCCTGTATTAGACTTCAGACAGCGTTAGAGCTCTTTTACAACAAGCTTGATGAAAACAGTCAGTTGGTAGAGAAGATTTAGAGTGATTTCACAGACGGACAGAATACTAGATTTGCTCATTCTTTTATGAGATATCTGAGAAACCAAACAGAGAACAAAAGTCATTCACAGTATCTCTTTTACAACAACAGAAAAAATGGCCAGGTTTGCTCTTCTGAGCACCATGGCATCCATTCCACCAGAGCACGCCTCCTGTGAGGTTACTACGGCATCTGACCCAGGGGAGTTCATCGCAGCCCCTGGGGAAACTGCAGCATTAGCTTGATTCACAGGAAATTATGCTATAGAGATTTTCCTACTCATAAAACAGCTTAACGTTGTAGTCCCCAGGGTGAACAGGAACCTGCAGCTAGATTCACACCAATACAAGTAAGGGTGACTATTGATTTTGGTAGTAAAACAGCTCCTATTGCTAGTATTGCTGAGCACAAAGCATTCATACTAGCCCAAAGCATTCTTCCACCTTCTGCTCTGTGCAGGAAGCGCAGCTTCCACCCCACCTTACCTGTAGGGTCCTTTCAACTAGGTAGCAATACACCTTTCAGACATCGGTTACAGATGTACCAGATACAGAAGCATAATAGAATTAGGAATCTCAGTGAGCTCCTGTATTCTCCAATTAACTGCCTGAGTAATTAAGAATCAAGGAATGAGGTAGGACCCTATTTAGTGTGTTAGTTATCTAGCTATACGTCTTGTTAAACACTCTTACTCTAGCAACTCATGAAAAACACATACAAGGATGAGTTGATTCAGATAAATAGTTAAAGCCTATTATTTTTCTACAACATAAAGTGCTGCATTTAGTCACCTAAAGCTAGAATTTTAGGATAACATTGCATTATTGTACTTCATCATGTACATTGAATTCCAGCAATTATGTACTTTGCCCAAGAAAAAAAAAAAGGCATTTTATTAATGCTGACATTCACCTATATGCATGTACAGACATACACTTTATAGAGAGTTGCTGCAACCAAGTATACAACACAGAGCTTTTCTTGGTTGTTTCATGTTTTTTTTTTCTTTGGCAGTAGAAAGAATTTAACTGGTTTCTAATTCACCTGGAATTAAATATATCAAAATCTATATAGGTACATACTACATTGATATATCTACACAGTTATTGATGTCTCATCTTTTCCTTTAGCTTTAGATTACCTTAAATAATACTATTCAAATGATCACTAGCTGCTTATTAAAATATCAGTTAACCCATGGCTATTTTATATGACCACAACGAACAGTTTGTGCAATATACAGGCAGGCTATTTTCTATTAAACTACCCATGTTTGCTCTCAAGCCTCTGGAGACCCTGTCAAGTCTCATTCCCTTGCAGTGGAATCCTAGGCCCTGAATGGTTTGCTTCTATTTCGGTTGTGCAAGACGCAGACAAAAAGACCACTTGTTGGGAGGTCACAAATCCAGTTAGGTAACATTTCAAGGCTCTGCTTTCACAACAGCCCACAGAAAGTATGGGGAAGCTATAGAGTTAATTTAAGTTACTCCTTCTCCTAATTTACAGAATTAGAGAAATACTTATTACTTATTAACTTCCAGTGAGGACCCTATCTGACAAAAGTTAGAAAGCACAAAATTTCAAAGTTGCAAAATTTCCCAACAGCTAACAGTTTTCCACATGAAGTGACAAATAAATGCCTACTCAGAATCATTATTAACAACTTGCCAACTGGTTTTATGTGCAGGAAACTAAAGCTGTTTTAACTGCATGCTCACAAAAGTAGACACACTAAAATAACCCTACTCTACTAGAATTCCTAGTCTGATTGTTAAAGTTAACTGTGTTGTGGTTTAAGCTGGCAGGCAGCTAAGCACCACACAGCCATTCATTCAATCCCCCTCACCCAGTGGGATGGTGGAGAGAATCAGGAAAAAAAGTAAAAGCTTGTGGGTTGAGATAAAGACTGTTTAATAGGACAGAAAAAAAAAAAAAAAAGTAATAGTAATAATAAAGAATATACAAGGCAAGTGACGCACAATGCAGTTGCTCACCAGCCATGGACCAATGCCCAGCCAGCGCACAAGCAGCCCCCTACCCACCCCCCCACCAGCCAACCCCCCAGTTTTACTGTTCCACGCAGCACCACACAGTGTGGGACATCCCCGTGGGCAGCCTGGGCCAGCTGTCCTGGCCGTGTCCCCTCCCAGCTCCTGGGGCACCCCCAGCCTCCTCGCTGGCCGGGCAGCACCAGGAGCAGGAAGGGCGTTGGCTTGTGCGAGCACTGCTCTGCAGCAACTGAAACATCCCTCTGGTATCAGCACTGTGCTCTTCCCAATTCCAAAACACAGCACCATACAGCTTCTACGAAGAAAACTAACTGTCCCTGCAGAAACCAGGACAAACTGACTTCACTGGCCTGAAACTCATGTAATTCTATGACCATAAGATCTGATTCTCCCCAGACCAGTCCATAGCGATGCATTATGCTGATGGATTAATCCTGCTGAATGGAAGTCAAGGTCTGCGTTAGTAATGCCATCGATTACATAGCTACAAAAAGCAGAGTTGTTATAATTAGGATATATTTATTTTTGAAATGGAGCTCAACATATGGCTCTATCAGCCAGCTTAAATTCAGGCTACAGCTGCATCAGTAGACTTCCTTTCTTGTAATTAGTGATGTTTATCAGCTCAGGCATCTATATTATGACAACATAATATACTGCTCTTGAGCCTTGAACTTCTGCTTTGGATCAAGGTATATACCAGTTGCTCAGAGTTTGTGGGCATCTCTGCAATGTACTGCTCTGCAAAGGATAGCAGAAAATTTCTCCCAATTATTGCTTTCTCTCTATAGATTCTGCCATCTCTCATATTTGCAACTAGAGCCTCCACACAGAGGGAAATACTGTGAGTGTCTGATGATGACCGAGCCATCCTCCATGGGCAGCTTTCCAAGAAGCAGCCTATCACCCTCCAGTACACTCTAAGGGTGTCATATAAACCCACCCACAAGTACTGCTCTCATAAGGACGCACAGCTCATAGTTACGAGCCATGGAGTATTGGTCACTTCGGGGAGTGAGCTGAAAGTAGCTGAGATTAAAATCTAATTTTGAGGGATATTTCACAGCAGAATCAAAAAAAAAAAAAAAAAAAAGAAATGAAAAGACTGGTCTGGATTGGTCTGAGGTTCCCAATGTTCTTCCCTTTCCCAACTAGGATACATGTGCTTCCTCTTGGAGGAATTGCATTCATGCTGCATTCCCAGCTCTCCTTCCCCACTTTTCCAAGAAACACCACATACCATGCCCTGTTTCTAGCTGTGGTTTATAAAAGGAAAAACTGGGATTGTTAAGGTTATTAAATTTGTTCAGATGCACAGCTGGTATAATTTCAAAATCATACCAATATCCAGATTTGGACCTGGGAATGAACTTTCCACCTGCATAGAATGGCAGAGGTTGTTGGGAGACTGAATGGCTTTTACTTTGCACAGGTGTTGCAACCTTCCCAGGATGAATTTGGAGCTTTACCTAACAGATTACCAGACAACACTAGAATCCATGGCATCCTGTATCTCGTGTCCTTTCCCAGCAGAACAATAATTTAGGCATTGACCTTCATGAATTCATCTAATGTAAAGGCTCTCCAAATCTCATTCAAGCAGGCCACTAACAGGTTGCACATCAAGCTAGAGGTATGGTGAGTCCACACAGCACCACTTACTAGCATCTACTTGCTCCTCTATCTTGTCCAGATCAAATCATTCATATTTCTCCTGAACTCAATCTTAGTTGCTGTGTCTGGTGCCCAGCAATTCTCTTTCATGGGGAAAAAAATAAAATTAAAAAAAAATAAATCACACGACATCAAAGGAGCAGAAGCAATCTTGGAACCTATTCTATGAACCTACCATCTCTCATGGTCAGCTAACAAGACCTCGCTGCCTTCTCTGTACTTCTTCTGTTTACTATCAGGCTCAACAAAGAAGCTCGATCAAGGCTTAACTCTGGGAGGCACCATTAAAGGCACTATTACAGTATAACTATTAGGCTAATTCTTGTACATTGACCTTGTTAAAACAAAAACAAAAATGCAACAACACATTATTGGCAGTGATGTCTGCTGAATTAACCACGGTGACAATAAAGTTAAAGGCAAGAACAACAATTTTTTGCTTTTGTACATTCCCCAACGTTTATTTCAGAGAAATAAATAGAACATGATCCTTTACTCTAACAAAACAGTCGAGTATTGAAGTCCTTTCACTGCTCTAATTTTTTGTTTCATGACCTGTTAAAAATAGCATACCTACCTCGTTATTTAGCATTCATATCAAAGGAAGAAAACATCTTCTAATTGTGTAACTCTTAGACTAAGCAAAACAACATTACAGCTTCTTTTGCCATGTCATTACATTGCAGCTAACAGCAAAGCAAGGTATGCACAACTCCATCTTATTTAATATTAGAAAAAACTTGTTTACAAATTTAAATTGCAATTAAAACTTCAAAGGGATGAAATGGTAAGTAGAACAAAGGCACCGTCCAGACATTGCATTAGTGTCTTTGATCTTCTTTATAATGTAGAATTAATGCCAGATACAGAGATTAAGGGGAGTAGTGTGGGGGTGGGAAAGGGGGCCTAGAAGCACTTAAAATAAAAAAACTAAACTGATTAGAAAAAAAAATATTAAAAATCACAAAGATTTCCAGGACCCTTTCTATGCTCCTGTTACCACAGGAAGATCTAAATGGGAAGATATGCTTTCATTTAATCCAACTAGAAAAGAAAGAACATGAAGGAAGATCTCTTCTGTGTTTGGTTCAATCTGTGGAAAAGTCTAAAACTGCTTGATCTCCACAATTACCACACAGACTGTCTTTCTCCTAGAGGACTCAGAACTCAAAGTAGAAGGAAGATTGGTTTTGAAGCTACGATTGGGAAATAAAACTAGAGGCTGGGTTCTTCTTGGTTCAGAGAGGGAAGAACTCAAGCCACACTGGTCACGTTGACCAAAGGCATAAAGCCCCCTTCCTGGGGCTCGATCTCCCTTCTTCAAGTATGCTCCCTGTAAGAGGAGATATAGATGGGCAGATCTTTTCCTCTCTCCACTGGGCTTTGGGCCCAGCATAGTGTCAAGGAGAAGGAAGGAGCACAGCTTTTGGGTGTTCAAGACCTCCTGGATACAGCTGACCATCTCAGAAGAAATGTTCTCAGTCACTCTGGAGCAGCTCACTACAGACCTTAGGCTTTCCATCCCATCTCTTAACTCCCTCAAACCAGGCATCTATCCCTAACTATGAGGCAGACTGTCAGGTTTCCAAACAAAGGAACACTTTTATTTGAAGTCCCTGGATAAGCAGCCAGTTGTAGTGTGCTAATTCTCTATTTTCACTTTTTTTTTTTTTAAACAGAAAAGTAATTATACTTTGAGGATCTCACTGTGTTATTTTTCCCCACTAACACAGTTAGATGGTGGAGGAAGACAACCGGTGCAAAAAATAATTGGCAGAGAACCATCTCCACAGCTTGACCACGACACTGAGAAGCCACACACATTGGTAAAGGGTGTTTTTTGAGATGATAATCAAAATGTCCAATAGGTAAGAGAAAACAGCAATAGTGGTAAAAATACATATATCACTTACTAAAAAGTAGGTACCAAGCTTCAACCTAGGAACTGATCTTCCAAACAAAATAATTAACTAACATCCAGAAATGCTTGGTTGTCACGTTATTAAGCATTTTATCCAAAAATGTGTAGCTTGCTTTGTATAAAATAATAATCTTGCCTACCCGGGGAAGACAACGGGGACATTGCTTTCTAAGCTGTAGCTATGGAAATACAAAGCAATTGTTGTGAAATGCAACAGTTTAAAGACAGCAGATGCTTCTATTATGTCAATACTGAAAGTAATGACAGTATTGTACCACTTACTGTGCTTTCTATTGATCATTCTGCACAACCTTCCATGAGGTCAAGGGAGAGCAAAAGATGCCACAAGTGGAAGAGCTATCATCTCTTCCCTTTCTTTAGGCAGAACAGAAAAAAAAAAAAAAGAAAAAAAAAAAGGAAAGAAGATGAAGTCACGATGGAATAATAGGGAATGAGAAAGTGGATGACACTGACTCACAAAGGAGACTTGTTCTCTACAAATTAGGTACTCTAGAAACTCTAACAGACTGCATAACACAAGTGAAGGAATAAAGCATATATAATCAGACTCAAGAATAAGAAACATAGGGGAAGATAAGAGCTATGACATGGAAATGCTGGCAGTCAGAGGTGGAAGTTGTCAGTTAAAATTTTAAACCCACCCTTTCACACTAAAAATACACAAAGGTACATTTTTCCAATCTCAGAATAGACAGGCATCTTGGGTCCCATCCTCAGCTGGCAGAAGTGACTGTGATGCCACCAACTGTATAATTAAGCTCACACATCTGCTTCACTGAATCAAAAATCACAGAAGCTTAATGGCATGATTTAATAACCTTCCTCTCCCAAGAAAGGATCAGTTTGCTGTACTTTTCTAAACCCAGGTGCAAAAGAGTATCACTAGATAGCAATCATACTGCAGTATAATTAAACACGAGTCTCCTCAATTAATTTCCAACAAAGTATCTGTGTTACAAGAAGCGATAAAGTGTTATTTTTTAATTAAAAAAGAAATTCCTCAAGTAGCTGTAATTTGTATCCTTTAGATCACAGAAAGCATAAGTAATAAGATCTTTAGAAGTCTAATTAGAAATGAGAAGAATCTTGCAGCCAGCAGCTTTTTTTTTTTTTTTTTTTTAAACAAAACTAGCTATCTCAACATATAAGGCAGATATGCCACTTCTGATCTTGTAAACTCCCTATGGAAAATACAGAGCAAACAATTATAACTGGGTACATGACAGAGTCTTATTCTCTTCAGGCTCAAATTCATAATTCCCATTGCTTTAATACAGATTAAATCTCAGCACTTTGACATACACTAAAACAGAATTAGGAGTGCTGAAAGAAAAGGGACAAATTATCCCTCCTGATATCTGCTCAGTCCCTCATGTTGGGAGAGTAAAGATTACAGTTTTTAAGGACCAGGACTGCCTTTTTGCATACTGCTTGGCACATAAGGTCCATGACCTGTGACTCAGCCTAGTAGGCAGTATCACAGTTATAAATTACTGACAATAATTCACCCACAATGTTGGGATGAAGGCACATATCCTGCCACCAAAGCTTTTCTTAAATGCTGATGTTAAACTACATAAGAGCTCATGGCTATCCTGAAGCAGTAGCGAATCAATACAGGCCACATACCAGGCAGCTCTTGTGTCCTTCCTCTCACAAACCTGTTTTTAAGCATCACACCAGCTTTGGTTGGAGTAGCCCTTAACTCCCTGGGAACTACGATGAGCTACTTGGTGCCAGTTCACTTTTGCCTTCCAAAGGGGTGATTATCTGATAGGGCAGACTTCCACCAGGCTTGCCTGCAGGAACTTGACCTACTCTTGGAAGCCTCCATCTGCAATACAAATGATTACATACAAATGACCCTTTAAAACCAACGAAAATAAAGCTTATTTTGTCAGTATTATTTTAAAGCTAACCATTTTATCATGCATTCCCTTGCATAGGCCCTTTAAGATAACATTATTTGTTAAAACAATTACTCCAAACCTACTGAAAAGTAGCTTTAACCTGTGCCACCTCACTGCTTGCAAGTGCACAGCCTTACATCCAGGCAGTCATTCCTACTGATGGTTGACCTGATAAACCTGGAGTTTCCCAATTAAACATCACTGGAGTTAGTGGCATGACTTCTTTGGACATAGCCCCCACAAAATACTCCTCAACCAGAATAGCACCATCAAGCTGGGCCTGTTCAAACCAAAGGTTCATTTGTTCTTCCTGTAGTCTTTTAGCCAGCACCTTGAATTGTGAAACGGTGTATTTATTATTCTGCTCTTAATGTTCAGCTCCATGCTAAGGTCCTCACAGTTTTTGGCATCAGCACTTTGTGCCTTTGCCCACTCAGTGTTTTGTAGCACGCAATTACAAAGAAACGTGTTGGCTTTGTGAGCCTGTGGGTGGAGGCATCTGGGGCTTAGGGCCCCGGGTGTCTGTGAAGTTCCCATAGAAACAGGTTGCTCGGCCTTTTCTCTTGGGTAGGGTTTGAGGACAGGAGATATGCCTCTGTAGGCGGCCTGGGTTACACAAATGATGGTGTTCCAGGACAAGTGACTACTTACTAGGCCAGGATATGGAGACTGGCAGGCGCTTCCAGCCACACCATACAGCCTCCATCTTTGAGGTCCCTGATTCACACTCAGGTATCAGCCACAGCGGCCACCATCACAGACAAAGCTTGTTCTTCCTCCTTGAAGATCAACAGGGAAGATAATCCCCAAACCAAGGAGGGACAGCTGCTCTGGGTACAGCTAATGGCAAGCACATTGACGAGAGAAGGAAGAGGGTTGGGAGCACCACCTGAGTATCTACCCCCTCACAACTGCATTAGATCACAGTTTTAAGAGCATCACCCAAACCTCTGCCCCAAGCCATACACATTACCCTGTCTGCTATCATCCCTATTGCACCTTCTGTACCTTAAGAAGGTCTGAGAAGAGACCAAAGGAGAGTCTGGCTCTTTTCTGCACTCTTCTGCTGCCTCATATAAGAAGATTCTTGTAAGGATGTTGTAGGATGGGCATAACACAATGTCATTTCCTGAAATAAAACAGTATTCCAATGCCTGTGTCTCTGTTAATAACTTCCATTGATGCCTTTATTTCCACTCATCTTAAATGTTAACATTGCATTCTTGCTTACTCACCTTTCTCCAGTCCAATTCTCATTTGTGGCACTTCACTACAACAAAAATACCACTCCTGCCATATTTCTGTGTTGACACAGACACAGCTAACTAGCCTTTGAATTCTGGATCTAGATCATCTTTGAACCTCTCTGGAATGGTACAGACTATTACACACACTCCTCCTTTCCTTTTGCTTAATGTAGACTTTGCATACATTGCTCATTATCTATGCTTCTCTATTTTTTGAAGCAATTTAAAACCACAGGGGACAGAAATATTTTTCTCCACCCATAGTATATGTCTTCAAGTTTCCTGACAACGTATGTTATTTAACTCTGCAAAGACTTTACTTAAATCTTTTAAACTGAACTGTGAATCAGTTTATAGGAGTAACAACATTCAGCAGACATTTTTTTTTTAAATCAGCCTATTCGAGTAATTGTTCCTTCTTCACCATCATCTTTTTTCCCCCCTCTAATCAATGTTTCTGCGCAATCTGACCCACAACATGACTGAAGGACCTACTCTTGTAAGACCACATGGTTTCACTGGTTCTTCAGTATGCTCAGAGGCACATAATAGTGTACAGCACCAGTTAGATAGTTTAATTACATGGCAAACATCATTCTCCCTGATTATGACTTTGATTCCTTCCTCCCACAATAATAAGTTAATAGCTGCCATCTGCCTATTAAAATACTTTGAACAGAAGATAATCTTCTGTTCCTGGTATAATTGCCACTCTAACTCTGCAATGTACGTACATTTTACTTTTCTCTAAGGAAAATCTGCTTGTGTTTAAATACAACTCTCTCTGATCACTTTTTAATGAAAATTTAGCATGTACCAACCCAGTAAAGAAAGAACACATTCACTTCAAATAGTCGTCCTCTAAAAATCTGTTGGCTTTCCCTAGAGTGACTGACCTGAGATCTACTCAGTGGAGTTAATAACATTTTAATTAGTGTTAAACATAGAAAGAGGAATTAGATAAGCTCCTAAAATGCTTAAAGCAACATCAGCACAAGTTATTAGCAAAATCATCTAATGATATCTATCTATCTATCTATGATATCTGTCAATCTATCACCTAAACCATACTGAAAGCAACTATTCCAAGGAAATTATGAAAAAGTATTGTAAAACTTTAAGATGGTTATGAGCAATCCTTTTCTAACCACAAGCATCCACCACCTTAGTTTCACCCAGGTGACAAGGCAATTGTCCAGGGAGGGAACTGGTGAACACAGAACACCTGAACAAACAGGTGAATGCAGACCCACCTACATTTTTCCTAAAGAAGCAAACATGGAAAGCATCGTCTCTCTTCAGACACTATTTATAAACATTTACAGAATATAAATCATACAGCCTTTTAAATCCATATATGTAGTTTTTATCATGTTTTCATACTTTACTTGCAATTTATAAATTAGTAACTGGCAACTATTAATGTATCTTTACAATGAGGCACAGTTACTAAAGAGAGAGACAACATATATTTGGATGGCTAAAGAGGGACAGTGTTTCACAAGTTAAAGCAAAACCAAGGCAGAAGTCGGGTCATACAAATGAAAACAGAAAACAGAAAGGATAGCTCTTAAAAGATGAAGAAATAGTATGAGCAAGATCTGGTCCCTTGGGGCCTGGGAAAGCAAATAATAATTTCACTTACCAGCAAACAAAAGTAGTACTCTCAGCAAGAAAGCACATGATAATAAATTAAAATTGTACTGTCTGCTACAAAAACATTTTGAACAAACACTTTTCACTGGGTAAACCAACACCATATCAATAAAAACTTCATTCTTGCATAAATAAATAAACATATATCGAGGTTTCTGGTGTAATTTTATATATCTCTGCCAAAAACACCACTAGAGCCTCTAGTTCTTGTGTCACACTAAATGCTAAATCCTGAGTTTGCATTTTGAGGAATCTCTTGTTGTTAAAATTACTTTAAATTCTATTAACTTACAAAAATGTTAAAAGCCCAGTTTTGCCTCTGGAACAAAGCTGAGGAGCGACTGCTTTCCATTACAGATTTTAAGTACTGTCATTGCTTTAGAACACTTTAACAGGTAGGTTCTTCGTGAACAGCAAAGATGGCTGCATGCTAAGGTAAATTCATCGTGACAGCAGAGCAACTTTATAAAAAAAACAAACCCTAAAAAAAAACATTAAAAACAAAACACAACACTAAAAACAGAAGCAAGCATTTTGTCCTGACAGCCCTCCTTGCTTCAGAAGGAGCCAACTGCTCAAGGCATATTGTCACCTTCCCTTTTCTGGATGTGACACAAGGTATTCGAGCTACTTCTGAGCTACCCACTACCTGCTTATCTGAACTCCCCCGATCCTCCTTCTGTGACTAGAAACACAAAGATGTAAAAACTGCATAAGAACTGGATCCCTGACCAGGCAGTTCCTAACCATCTGTTAGTCCATTAGCTGGACTAAATGAGAGAAGCTATTATATCTGGTCACAGGACATACACATGTAACCATGCCTTTTCCTTATTTCTGTAAACCTGTATTTATAAATTTTGCTGTTGTATTATTCTTATTTGGTTGTTGTAAAAACCTTAGCTTTCAGCTGCAGAAATTGACGTCTTTCAGCAACCATCCTTAAGTAAAAAAACTCCCTGACAGATAATGTGGAGAGAAGTCCAAAACTAGTATTTTATGCAACTATTTACAATGGGAACTGTATGTTCTTAGCATAAAGGGGAGCTTAAACTACAGGGGATCCAATAGTGGATCATTCATTTTACTGTGCCATTAATACAAAAAACAACACCTTGTTACTGGAATAAGTGAAAAAAAAATCAAGAAGTACAAGAAAACCTACACAAAAGTAATTAACAAGAACAGCACTTCAGAAGCATTTACTATTATCCAGATGGTTTAAGTCCTACAAGCAAGTAAAATGTGCCAAGCAGAAGAGGGAGAACAGGAGACCCAGTGTAAGACCTTTATAATCATTATAAAGACTGCACTTGGGGCAGTATTACTTCACACATGTCCAGCTCTTTGCATTTATTTTGCATTTTCATATCATTTGCAGAAAGATCCTCACTGCTAATATTCAGCTTCATTTTACAAATCAAAAGAGAAAGGGAATGAGATGACATGAGAAAGAAAAGTAGATTCAATGCTAAAGTGCAACACGGGCACTTGCCAAGTTATCATGTCTTTTACAGTTATCCACCTGTGACACTAAACCATACCTGAATGCAGAAAAGTAACGATGACCTACCCAGACATTACAATATGATTTTGATCCATGGATATCAAAGATGTCCATGCAGCATTACCTCTGTCTAAGTGAATCACACAAACCAACTATTGTGCCTAAGGTTTTTGAGAAGGTCAGTGTAATGCAATAGAATACAGATTTTTCAGTTCCCTCTCACCATTTCTGGTATGTCAGGGGTTTAGAGAATGCTGCAGTCAAAATATCCATTTTAGAGAGCACCAGTAGACCCCATTTCTAAAATTTGTCATTGTAACTGTGTTTCTACAAGATGTGAGTGATACCAAACAAAACTAGCCTGCCCAGGTCTAGTACTTATGTATTACTCCAAGAAGTATTTTCTGATTAGTAAGATCTAATTTTACCCTTAAAATACTTTCTGAAATAAAGGCTGACTACAGTTTTTATAAAACCAAATTTCAGGATTACCCTAGAACAAACTACTGAACCACAATTATATTCCTTAATATGTTCATACAGAATATACTTCAACCACTCTGTAGTCTTCTGACAAGCTTGTGCTACATCCTTGAACTTCAAGCAACACGCGCCCTAAGCACAGCTCCTTAAAAGCTCCACACTTTCCTGTACTGTACTGGACAAGTCAGCAAGGCACATCAGAATACCATTAACAAACTAATCTTTCCACAAATGCCTTTGAGAAGACTGACAGAAAGTAGACTCAGACTGTACTTGAGCTGCCTCATAGTAAGACTTGTATCAGTTGTCCAGTGAAAATAAAGATATAGGATAAAAAAATTGAGCAAGCATTTAAAAACTTGTTTTGGTGTCTGATATGTTTAGTTTCGTATGTTCTGCATTTTGTATCTTCATCACTGTAAAAGTGACAAGGTTACAGTGCCTCATAAGACTGGCCCTGGATTTTAGAGGAGGTGTCCTTTTTTCTTTTCCAAATCCCACCATTGTTCTATTCTCAGTTCTCTTGTGTAGCATGAAACCACTCAGCTTTTCTCAGCCTCAGCGAACTGAATCTCTTCTTGTGACAAGTGTCATTAAGCTGCAAGTAGTACAGGTTCAAAAGGGTAAAACAGCAGCACTGCATTTTATTTCGGACATTTATTTGCTTAAAATCTGATATTACTGATAACTCATTCCATGCATTCCCCTCCATCTAGCGTAAAAATGGATGAATGATACAAGATCAATTATCTCAAGCTCTGGGCACTCTTGTTAAATATTAAAGAATCCCACTATAAGTTACAGCCCTATCATTTTCACTTGACCTCATCGTCATGCCATCGTATTAAGACAGCAGCTGAGACTTCCACCACGCAGTCATACGTACAGGTTTTCGCTGGCCAGTCCAATTATCCCAATATCCTCCTGACCTTTTTGGTAAGTCCTCTCTCCTGCTTTCCAAAGCTGGGCAATGATGAGCTCCAGAGGGCAGCAAGGAGATGGCACAAACTCCTGGATAACAGAGTGGATGCTGAAGCCTCAGAGGCAGGCACACCCAACCCTTGTAAAGGTAGGTGGGGAATATAAATGCACTGCTCACAACAGAAGGAACTAGCAGCTGCTGCTGGGCAAGAAAACTGAGGTTCCCCTTGCCTCATCTCATGTATCAACACTGACAAACCTATGCTGATGGACTCAACAGAGTAGAGGGATTTTCTTCTCATAGAACAACTGCAGTAAATCAGCCCCAAGCCAGTGATTTGACTCAGCACCTAGAGGAAAGGTTAACACAGAACAAAAGTCAACGCTCCTTGGTAAAGCTACCAACCTCAAACACGAACTTAAGGGAAGCTGCTGCCCTCCCCAGTAAGACTGCCCTTTGGTGAGACTGTCACAGCAGAGCTGCTGCCAAGCAACCTCTCCCACAGTGAGATCCTCTACCCAGATTCATTATCTTTTTATTAGTAAGTGCATCACCATCCCTGGGGGTGTTCAAGGAAAGGTTGGACCTGGTGCTTAGGGACATGGTTTAGTGGGTGATACTGGTTGTAGGCGAATGGTTGGACCAGATGATCTTGGAAGGCTTTTCCAACCCTAACGATTCTGTGATTCTATTTAGGAGCAAGAATGGAAAAGAATGCTGCCCAAGCTGCCAGTGCCCTGTTCCAAGGAGTCTTGTACACCGTACCAGGCTAACACCATCAGACTGAGATAGCACGTGCCAGTATGACAGGAAAGGGCCATAGTGTTAACACTGCAGCCTCTAATGACTTTCTTCTGATCATAAGCTCCAGACAAAGGGCACGTGCTGCCTGTCCTGCTCTGTAACCTCACGTGCCAGATGTGACTGGCCTGAGGACCACCGGTGGAGCACATCAGCTGGAAAGCAATGCTGTGCTACAGGCTTATGAGACACAGGACTCAACGAGGATGAGTCTAACTTACAAACTTATTACAGCTCTCACCCCAGTACTTGACAGGTATTGTATTTTACTCTAGATGGGCACACCACTATGGCTAAAATGCGTAACTACTGGCAGCAGATGTGCCAGGAACAGCTGTAAGAAGAATTCCTAGGACAGGGAGATGCCCTGCCAAGCATAGGCAAATACTTTTCAGTGGTGGGAAAGAGCACATATATGGTAGAATAAATTGCAAGTTAGGAGAAAACTGAAAAGGAACTTTAGCTGCAGTTTTCTAATGTCTTTCACTGGAGCTAGTACCTGTCTTCCTTGTTGCAAATTCCCAGTTTAGCTGTGCATGTCATGTACTTCAAACTAGATTTTATCATTTGACCAGGTTTTGCCAGAGATGTAACAGCAACAGCTGCAAAGATTTTGAGTAGGTAGAAGGGTAAAGAGCAGAAAGATGCACCTCAGAGCTTCATCAGAGTTTGAGTCAAGAGATGACACGAGGAGTATGACAGGAAGTAAGACTATAGCTGGATACAAGAAAAAAAAGGAGAAGCATTGCAAAAGGAGAGAAAAGTATTAAGAGCAAAGCTCCAGAGTTGAGTAACATGGAATCCTCTGATAAAGGACAGACAAAAACATCCATAGTATTATGATAATTAGAGGACATTTACAATTTTAAACTAGAAAGCAGGACTACACAGGACAGTGAGTTAATCTAGACCTGAAGCAGAACAAGTATCAAGAGACACAAATACACAGTTCTGATCTTCCTGTCTCTCAGACAGGAGCGCTGCTCTTCTGACTTCCAAAGTTTTCTCTTTAAAAATGCCTGATAGCCAGAAGAAAAACAAATAAATTGTTACTGAATTTTTAGCACGTACCTATGTATAGCTGACGTTCCCAGGATCACCTAGCTCCAAGGACCATTCAGAGGAAAAAGTGATGTAAGACAACCAGCCAGAGGCTTAAAGGTACAACTTACGTAAAGTACAATTTATGATGTTTATTATGTGTGAATTTGTTTACATGGAAGGTATGGTTATTTCTGTAGAAAATAATTTTAATGTTAATTACTAATATTCTCCACCTGGTAGTCTGTCTTATCTAGTTGGCATCAAATGCTGCAAGACATATTTAGTACACTTAAGTATAACAGTAATTCCGTTTCAGTCCATGAAATCTTGCTATTGCTTTTGGCTAAATATCAGAGCATTTAACTTTCACAATCTTTGGACCATAGGCAAACGTGCTGTGCCTTGCACCACACAACCTCCTGATACTTGCTGTGACCTCTATGCAGTACCTTGACTCAGTTACATGGAATAATACTTTTTTTCCCGCACAGCTGGAGTAAGATTTATAAGGCTGATTCACGCCAGTATGTAAAAATTCTGACAAAACATATTTTCCTGTTCTGAAGAAATCCACTTTTTATATTTCCTGAACATGAAGCTGATCTACCCAGGCATGGCCTCCCTTCAGGAGGATATAAAATGGCACAGATTTATTTAGAAAAGTCCTTTTGAAGAAAGCCTTCAAAATGCTAAATAGGAGCAATTCAGCAGTGCTTTCAAATGTATAGATTTTACTTTGTCTTTTCAATTGCAATGCAATCCCCCAGCAGAGCGCACTGGAACAAACTATTCAGGATTCATTTCTCTGTGGGTATTTGAAGGTTCTTTAGAAGTAATTCATAAACTCATTAAAATGTATAAATATTTCTCCAGCTGCTTAAGCAGCTACTTGAATTCAGTGGTTTTGTTTGTTTGTTGGTTTTTGCATTTTTTTTCCAAAGCAAATTGCTACTGTTTTGCTAGTAACCTCCCATAACTGTGCTCTGCAAATGGCATAGTGGAATTGAAAAATTCAGATTTTTGCACAGTGCTTAGATGTACTTCATTGAATTCAACTGTATTAGAGACATATATATGAAACCCTTTTTGCCAAAAGGCTCCGTAACTGCAGTAGCATGCACTGAATTAAGTCTACAAGGAAAAAAGGACATTTTGGAACAGAAACTTGCTGACTTGCAAATACCTACCACAAAACTCTTAGCTTGTGCTGCTAGTGTATCAAAGAAAGATTATTATTTTTTTTTAAAGTAATGGAAGACTGTTCTGAGAAACTGCAGGAATAAAACAGACAGTTGAAAAATAGAAGAAAAAAGTGACTTAAGAACTGAGAAGAACTGACTGTATAGCCTCAAAGAGGCCTGTATTCATCTTTCTGTCAACTATAATTAAGTTTAAGATTAACAAACAAACAAACAAACAAACAACAACAAAAACACTGCACTGGTAGTTAAGAATCCCTAATTAGATAAAGCCAAGCAATACAAAATGCTTTTATATTCCCCCAGTATCTAACAGATACTCATTCATATCAAGTTATTAAAGAAAAAGACCTTCCTGTGGCAGTAACAGAGCTACTGACCACAACATAGATTAGGAAGACACATTTTATTGGCTTGAATTTTTAACACATACTAAGAACATTAAGAATACTAACACAACTAAGAACATTTCACGTTGGAAATGAGGAGACATTTCTTCTCAGAAAGAGCAGTCGGGCATTGGAATGGGTTGCCCAGGGAGGTGGTCCCTGGGGGTGTTTAAGGAAAGGTTGGACGTGGTGCTTAGGGACAAGGTTTAGTGGGTGACATTGGTGGTAGGGGGATGCTTGGACCAGATGATCTTGGAGGTCTTTTCCAACCTTAATCATAGAATGGCTTGGGTTGGAAGGGACCTCCAAGATCATCTAGTTCCAACCCCCCTGATTCTATGATTCTAACATATTTACTTACATGCTTATTAGTCAGGGAAAGGCAATTCAAATGAATATATACCACTATCTGGCTAACTGGAATCAGATATAATCTTCCACCAACTCTGCAAAACAAGAAACGATCAGAACTTTTACCATACCAAGCTCCCGCTCAAAGAACAGGATCTCCCGCTGTTGTGTCTGTACAGATGTGTTTGGTTTAGATAACAGCCTTTCGCTGTAATGTTTATGCTGACTTCTAAAACCACCAGAAACTAAGCAACATGTCTATTTTGCCAATGTAGCCACAAAGAGCCACAATTCTGCGTGTAGCCACGGCACACACAGCATGGTTTAGCCAGAAAGCCCTTCTCCTTCCCAAGCATCAGGAACTGCACCTTCCCGATGTAAAACCTTTACGCACAACAGCACTTGCAGTACCCATTTGCCTCCTTTATTTTTGTTTAATGCATTTTTTTTTTACCTATCCTGGAAGAATGTTTTGACACTTAATTTCAAAAGGGAAATGTCTCCCCCCTTCCTTCTTCCCCCTATTTATTAGACAGATAACACAGTTTCTAAGCATTCCGGTTTTAAGGAAATATTTGTCCTACCGCCTGCTTAGTGCTGTGGGCTTGTGGACACGCGTGATGAAGCCAAAAGGCTCTTCAGAAAACACAAGCAAGACCTTGAGAGGAACGCGATCTGTGCAGGCTGCACACCTCCGTCCGACCCACACCTCACCCGAACCTCGCACGAAAACTTTCTCCTCTGATCAGTTTCACCCAGAGAGGGACGAGCGGCTGCCCTGACCCCAGGAGCCTCAGTACCCAAAGGAGATGCTCGCTGCCAAGCGGCGAGAGCCGCCCCGGCTGCCGCCTGCCTGCCTGCCTGCCTGCCTGCCTGCCTTCCCCCGGGGGGACCGCGGCTCCGGGCTGAGCTCCCCCGGCACCGGGTCCAGCCTCCCCCCGCCCGCTGTCCCCGCTGTCCCGTCGCCGGCCGGACTCACCCCGTGCCTGCGGCTCCATGGCCCCGCACGGCCCCACCGGAGCCGCCGTCGCCCCGCGCCGAGCAGCGGCTCTCTGACGGCGCCGGGCCGCCGCTCCCCGCCCCCGCGCCGCGGAGCCGGGCGGCGACACCTGCCGGCACGGCACGGCACGGCACGGCACGGCACGGCACGGCACGGCACGGCACGGCACGGCACGGCACGGCACGGCACGGCACGGCACGGCACGGCACGGCCTGACACGGCACGGCCTGACAAGGCACGGCACGGCCTGTGAGGGCACGGTCCAGGCGCCTCCTGGGACCCTGCCGGCACCCCGAGGCCGGGGGCAAGGCTCCAAGGCCTCCGTGTCACAGAATCACTCAGGTTGCAAAAGCCCTCCAAGATCATCTGGTCCAACCATCCCCCTACCACCGATGTCACCCACTGAACCACGTCCCCAAGCACCACGTCCAGCCTTTCCTTGAACACCCCCAGGGACGGTGACCCCACCACCTCCCTGGGCAACCCGTTGTGTATCTGATACTAACAGATGCCTTCCAGGACACACTGAGCACACTTAGCTTCTTGACACCTTTAATACCAAAAGTGACCAAGGAAGGCAGTAAAGACACCAAGGAAGCATTCAGCATTTCTCTGTGAATTTATTTTAACAGGTAACGTTTTAGATGAAGAGAAGCAAATCCAAAAGAAAATGATTATGCAGTGACGTCAAAGAGGTAGAAAATAAGCTCTTTGCCTTAAAACATTGTGGAACATTTCATAGTGTCAACTTATTTCTCAAATCCGTTTTTCTAACAATTTACAAAATTAAGGCCAAGGCAGCCTTGATTTCTATATATATATATAATAATGTTTTGCTTTAACATGCATGTGCTGGTGGTTTTGAATTTGAATTATTATAAAACATGAATTGTTTTCTCTAGGCAAGCCTCTCTTCATTGTGATTTGACATCTCCTTAGGCTAGAACTTAACACTTACAAAAGCATATCAGAGGTTGTCAGAAGAATGAATTCCTGTGCTCGTATCATTTCAAATAATGAGACATCCTACCGTGACAAGACTTGAGCTCGGAAATGCCATCAGCTTCTGCATTGAAAAACTCAAACCCAAGTCCAGCAATAAATGTATGAAACAGCTTGAGAAGTTTCTCTCAACAGGTGAAACAATTGGTGTAATTACAACATATACTTGTCTGTAAAGTACACTTCTGTGAAGTGTGATGGAAATTGAGCAGCTGATTTACTGACAGGGCTATAACAATAGCAATATTAATTGGTTAGTGATCTCCCTGTCTTTACCATCACCACGAGTTTTTTTGTTGTTGTTGGTGGTGTTTTTGTTGTCGTCGTTGTTGTTTTGTTTGTTTGTTTGTTGTCATTATTGTTTTGTTTTCCCATCTTATTTCTCTCCCCTGCCCTGTTGATGAGGGGGAGTGAGAAAGCAGCTGGGTGGGTGGCTGGCACCCAGATGAGGTGAGCCCACCGCAGTAACCAAATACTAATCCCTTCCTCAGGGATGCAGGAAAGACAGGGCAGGGGCCAAAGGCACAATGGAAACAAGAAGCATCACAGTAATTTTCTCACAT
Source organism: Anser cygnoides (assembly GCF_040182565.1). Lineage (NCBI taxonomy): Eukaryota > Metazoa > Chordata > Aves > Anseriformes > Anatidae > Anser > Anser cygnoides. The sequence goes on from NC_089875.1 coordinate 66,099,802, forward strand.
TGCTATGTCTGCCTTGGGACAATGTTGTCTTTTGCATGAGTACTGATCCATAAGAAGTTGTTAAGAAGTTGCAATTGTGCAGCATGGATTTTCTTATCTGTCTACCAGACTTCCCTAAAGTTTCTTCCAGGCTGCACAGGAAGTGCTAGGGACATGTAAAATCATACAGAATGCATTCAAAGTATGTATTTATTTTACCTTCATGTGAACCCTGTAGTACCTGGAACTGGATGTCAACAATTCTAACCAATAAAAATGCCTGAAAAAGTTGTTCTTTAGCAATTTAATCTGTTTTTGAAATCTTACATTCTTACACTTTTATCAGCAGATTTTCATGACTGTTCTAATAGTTACGAAACTACTTTCAAAATTAGCTTAATGGTCTGGTGACAAAGTATTCAAGTAGTTTATTTTTTTCTTCCTATGAAACGTATTTTCTCCAGCTGCTACTAGCAGAATGTAAGATGAAGATACAAACCTCCTGTTGTTTTGAAGTTGTTCCAGTGTTTAGCATTGTGTGAAGCATGATCTGTGGTGGAACCGTGTGCAGAAAATTATTTTCTTCTTATTAGTAAGAATTAAATATGCCTGTCTGATTCTTCTATAGATCAATTTTCTCTTGAACATGCTGACTATCTCGTAACAGGGGTCTGTGGAACTGAACGTCGTATTGGCTATTTGGCGTTGATCACTGTACTGCTATCAGGAGAAAATCAGCAGCTGCTTCCAGCTACAAATGCTGCATAAGGAACCTGGATCGAGATCTTTATCTGATGTCAACTGACATCTCTATTATAACCAATAATATTCTGATTAGCCATTGAGGTAGTCTTTGATAAACGGCTAGTATGACAGTCAATAACACAGTATTATGGCAACTCGTACAGATTAAATCAAAGATTATTTAGAAGCAAAAGAAATACTTTTTTCCACCACTCAACAGATTTCTGACTGTCCTGTCAATGAAAAGTGTCTCTTCCCCACCTTCTCAATTTTTTCCCAGTTTTTCTCAGATAAAATGTAAGGTGAACGATGGATGTTGAGCAAGTAGCTAAGCACACCAGAAAGCTCACCAGAATCCAATAAAATAGAGAGAGAGAATGTGAAGATTGTATCAGACTAGAATTTTTAGACAAAGTGATTGTATAGAATTGAATTCTAATTTACATTTGTAATTTTGAGGAAGTGGGATTTTAACTGTAATTTATTGCTGAAATACTAAAAACTTGGAGACTTTTGGAAAGAAAAGCTATGAATGCTGAAAGGTGATAATTTTTCCAGAAGGTACGATTGTGCCTACAATGCATTAGAATATAGAAGCTCAGAAATCTTGGGCTGTTGAAAATTGTATTACAAATGTTTTTATATGGATGGAGAACAAATGTGAATGCATAAGAGCAAAATACCATCAGGAGAAGGGCTATTAAAATGGCATGTGTGGCTGACACCTATGGGTGTCAGATCTGAAATAGAAACAACGACTAAATCCCAGTGACTCACGTAGGTTGGACAAGATAGAGAGATTAATCACAGTCATTCCTGAAGGGTGTGCTAAGACATCCAAAATCAGCACACACCTATGAAGAACCCACAAAATGTGGGGAGGAGCTTCAAAACTGATGCCTGAGATGCCTACACAGTGCTGCCATGTGATCTATGGGAGATCTGTGAAGTGTCATCTTGGGACAGGCAGGATACCCTAAGATATCTGAAATACCACTAGATGTCCAACTTTAGGCACTTGAGTTATTCCATACAGAGAGAATTCAGTCACCTACAGATAAATATCCAGTGTCATTTGGCAGTCCCTAGGGGATTTGAGAGACCTTCACACAGCAGAAAGATGCTTTAACTGTTCAAAGGTTGTTTCAGAAATTAATTTCCCTGTTTAGTCTGCAACTTGAGGCATGTGTCCCCTGCTACAGATTGTTTTAAAACCCTGATTGTATTGAACCTGGTTTTCCTTTTAGATCAGTGGTCCAGGTACACTTGGACCCACCTCCTCAAGAGCACGGTAAATGTCTTTTAACAGAAGTGGTGGCATAGATGTGTCTACTGACACACCGCTACTACATACATCAGAAATGAAACGCCAATCGATTTAACTCAGGCAGACAAAACCTTTGTACATACTGACCTAAGGATAAAGAAGCACACCTAGCCCCAGCTTGCACCCTGTAGTAGTCTCACAGGTAGCCGTACGTTCCCCCACAGCTGGGGACAGAGGAAGGTCCCCCTGCCAACCACCCTTTGTGAAACCTGAATTGTAACTTCTGATTCATGGCCCCAGTGGCTGGATCTCTTGGTTCATGTCATCTTTTTCTTGGATTCCCTGTCGAGCTTCCCTGCACTGTCCCCATGCACATGTTCTTCACTGACAGCTTGTCTGTGTTTTGCAGATAGGGTTGGCCGTGTCCTGCAGCACCATGCAAAGCCTGGAGACTGCCCAGTGACACTGCAAGTATCAGGTATTAATACCCAGCGATAAGATCCCTCCTGAGCCTCCAGGCCAAACAGTCCTGGTTCTCTCGGCCTTTCCCCAAATAACAATTCCTGTCATCTTCCTGACCCTTTGCTGGACTCGCTCCAGTGTGGCGATGTCTGCCTGGCACTGGGTGCAGCACTCCAGGGGCAGCACGCCAAGTTTGGCGTTGATGGTGCTAATTAGAGGGGAAGGATCCCCTGCCTCGACCTGCTGGCACCGCACTGGCTCAGGCAGCCCAGGACACCGCCGTTGTCCTGTGGTGTCCCTGTGCTTCTTGCTGCTGATCACACTGCTTCAAGGCCAGCAGCTCAAGACAGTTTTCAGTTCATTTCTGAGTCCATTTACCTAGCAATGTGTCACTTTTTCTATACAATAAACTCACTGTATGGAAAAATACTGCAAAATAGTGAATCTATATTAGAATTAAAATTTTAATGGGTCAAAACTAATCTCTGACAGAGAGATCCAATGAAATTGAATTTTAATTCAGCATAACTCATATTTGAATCTTTGTTAATATCCAAAAGATAAGCTATCCTAAAAGCAAGGGCACAATTTATTTTTCGTATGTAGCTAAGAAGTGGGATGCGTGACTGGGACTGTTTAGATTCTTTATGGGATTAGAAAACATTCATCTATATGTATGCACTGGGAAGCTGGTACACAAGATACGTTTGGGAAGCATTTAATTCAGCCTCTTAAAGGAGTTCTCTCTTTGAAGCACTCTTGATACTGATGGAATGCCTAACACATTTAATTTTTGCTGTATTGATGGATTTAATGCACATTTCTGGGGTTTAAATCCTACATCTCCAGACTGAAGTGGAAGTGCATCCTGCCACATGATGAAGAACGACTGAACCAACTGGAAAACATTCCTGCCTATTATCTGGATCACTAAAACCAAAATATAATACAATTACATCACAGACCACATCTTTATTTTTGAGATGTCTGTGTACTTTTGTGTTTTTCTTAGTGGAAGCAGGTTCCTCTTGTTAATCCATGTTTTTATCCATGCAATAAATGTGACACCCCTGCATGCTCCATGGTGTTTTGAATTCTGCATGCAGGGAGAGTCAAGATGATGTGAGGATCAAATTGGAGGATGTGTGATCTATAAAGCACTCTCCTCTCAAAGGCCTGAAATGAAGCACTCCAATTCTCAGAGTATTCCTGCCAAAGCTTTCCAAGGCAGACAAGAAAAGCTGACTTGCCTAGCTTTCAAAGAGTTTATAAAGGCTGTGCATGCTCTCTACTTCCCATTACCAGAATCCTAGGCTTAGTTAAGAATAAGAAGTAGAGAACTAAGTTTTCACCTGTTAATAAGATATTGTGCTTATGTGACTAACGAGTAGATTTACAGAAAGGAATTTAAACTGTAACAAAAATCATTTTCTTTCCTTTTGTATCCACAGCAAAATGTTGAAATGTTCCCTGCATCAGATATTTCTCCTCAGATAAACATGAGGAGTCAAGCCAATTAAATGCCTTGAGTTATTCAGAGATATCAGGAAAACTATCTTTGATGTAACATAAGGATTTTCTGTTCACTGTTATTCAGGTTGGTTTGCCACAATTTTAATCCCTGCCTGGCACAAATTATCTCCATCTCCTTGTCAGAGACCTGCCTGTCTGTCTCTTCTTTGTCTTTGGTTGTGTGATCTCATCCACTAAGGCCTGTTTCTCATTAAAATGAATTTTTCAGAAATGAAAAATGTGAATTTAATGGAGTAAACCTTTTTTTTTTTTTTTTTAGCACAAAAAAAGGTCTTTTTCATTCTTATTTGATAAGCACACACTGACAAAATTACAAACATTTATGAAACAATCAACCAAGATAATTATAGATCATTTTACCCCACAGGTAGGTCAATTATTTCTTTAATCAAGTTATGCATATATTAAGTGTTACCTTTATCCAGGCTGGTGCTAATTGAAATGATGCATGATTACTGCATAATTTAAAATCTCATCAGATTGCAGAATTGGGTTTGGCCTAGCAAAGGACTTTGTTGTTGTTATTCATCTACAGCCAAATTAACTGTGCTGATTTAAATTCTATATTTAATTTCTACTCCTTTTGTCTGTCTACAGTTGTTGCTTTTGAAGACAGATGTCCTTTACCAGTAGCTGCTTGCATTCAAGCATATTCAATGGCCAGTGGGGAAAAATTAAGCAAGACTAATGACAATGCAGGTTACTAGTTCTGTTCCCATTTCATAGAACTTCATTTTTAAGGCATCACAAAGAGCAGAATACCTGAGAAATCGACACCAGCTTTTACCTTAAAACAAACATTATTTCCATGTTGATCACCTGTAAATAAACTCAGCCTCAGTACTTTAGGCTGAAAAACACCAATATTGAATATTATAATACATTCAAACTGAAACAATGATTGATCCAAGTCAGATTGGCTGGAAGCACAAGTATTTAAATCATGAACTTTTTCTGAGAAAAGCTCAGGAACTTCTTCATATAACCTCAGTAAACTGTATTCAAAGATTCTTTAGGCATATTTGTAATATTCAACTATATGGTTGTCTGCTTTTTTAATTATCTAGACTGTTATGAATAAGCAGTACACCGTTTTACCACTTGATGGTGCTAAATGTTTTACACTCTTAACCAATGCTATAAACACACATTAAAAATGGAGTCACCTTTTGAAATACAGTTTAAGTTGAAGCTTGAATCGTATTTCATTTTTGTAGGAAACATACACTTATCATTTGATATCATGGGTATTTAAAGATTAAGCATTACAGTTCACCTGTTGTAACTTTAGCACTGAAAGCTGTTTTAAATGGGTATGTGTGCCAGTGATTCATCTGGCCTCCCCCTCTCAGTTCCCCACCGACTGGGTATTTACATCCAGTAGGTAATGACAGCCAGGCACGTACAGCTCTCTAACGTGCTCCTTTTGCATATATGCATCCCTGCCAGCACGTCTACCACATAGTTATCATCTCATTTCCAAGATCAGCATCATGTCCTCACCATTTGCAAGGCTCTTATTTATATTTCAGTCTAGGACAAAATGAACATACCTGAGCAGCTTGACTCAACCGTGGAAGATGGCTGACTCAGTCCTTGGCTTAGCAATTAGCTTGAGCAGAGTTGGAAGAGAAAAGAGCAAGATTTTTCAGGGAGCTCTAGTCTTGGTTAGCAAAATCAGTTGGGTAGATTTGATATGGGACAGTGAGCGGTACTAGAGTTTAGGGGCAATTCAGCATTAGAAGAGGAACAGTCGTGGTAATTAGAAAGGGTATGGGTGGGGATCCATGCTTGCCTTGTAGGACTTGTGTGCGGTAAAAGACAGCAAGGATGGAAGCAAGAGAAGGATCTTGTACGTACTCATGTTAGGGAGGACGGAGGCAGGATTTACGGACAAACTGACATTTTGTTGTAGGGTGGTTGCTCTTTGGAGATGTTACTGGAAAGAGACTGCCCAGGTGCTGCTACTCCTAGCCTTTTTATATTAGATCTCAGAGAAAAGGTGTCCACAGGCTTGCCCTGCTTCAGTAGAACATGAACAACGTGTTTACAATATTCGTAAAGGAAAACTGTGAAAGCTATGTGAGTGCAGAAGGAAAACAAGGAAATGTAATGCAGGAGGGTGCAGAAGGCTATTGTCTTGAGGACGCCTTGAAGATGTTAGGATGTTGTCTAGCTGAAAAAGAGTTACACTCAGGTGCAGGCCTAAATGTGTGTGCACCATTCTATGGACAAGGTGAAATTGTCTATCAGACCTATGAAAGATGCCTTTTGTCTTACTGCAATTTGGGAAAAGGATGCATGACTGCACTTTCTGACCTCTCCACTAAGGTAGAGATGTCTCAGCTATGTGTCTGCAATCATCTTTACTCTGATTTACTTCTGATTCTGATTCTGATTTTCTTATCAGCAACCATATTCAGAAATGACAATAACTTGTACAACTTTTGGAGTATCTGCAAAACATACGTTAGCACAATATTCTCACTACCATTATGCACACTGTATCTGTCTGCTACTTTTGTATGACTAAGCTGCTTCATGGAAGTCTAATCAAATCATATTAAAATGTGTCTGTTCTCAAGCACTGCCCCAACCCAAGAGCTTGAAGACACAAGCCTGCCAGAGCACAATTAGAATCAAATTGCAAAATCACACCACTGCCTCCCAAACCCTGACATGCACACAAAGCACTTTTCAAGGCAGGTTTTCCTGGAAAACAGTTCTTGCTTTCAGCTTCTAACTGTTCAGTTAGGTCTGCTTTTTAATCTGCTGCACTGAAAACAGCGTGTAGTAATGACAAGCTCAGTCTCTGAGGCATTACCTCTCTACATTTTATTAAAAGAACACTTCTGTCTGTTCAGTGGAAGACCTCCACCGTCACTACTTTCCTACTCAATTCTGCCTTTCAGCACCCACCCTGCTTAGCTCAGACGGGATCCTCAGTTCAGGCTAGCACTTCCAATAGGCACTGACATGAAAAGCTTCTGTTCTCAATTAATAAATAGAGCTGGCCTAACCTTAGGTCATCTGCGGTGGGGAGGATCGGTTAGCATAAATGTTTCAGTGTAATTGCACTTACAGTTCGATGCAGCCTTGTTGCCAGTGCTGCTGCTTAAACATGAGTGAGAACAAACATAACCCCATACAAATGTAGTGCAGTCAGATAGATAGGACTAAAAAAAAAAAGAGTTCAATAATTAACAGGACTCAAATTATATGCATACACATATAATAGTTATGTAGTAACATTTTAATATTTTAATGAATACTAAAACATGTAATAAGAATATAGATATAACTTATACGGGAAAATAATCTGCACATAAGAAATATATTATTTCATTATTTTACTAATTTGCATAAGCTTCAAAGCAAAACAAATTGCTCAGTCTGAGTTTTACTTTACATATATGTCCACAATGTCAATAAGCAGGCTGGAAGTTTTTCCGATGAGTTAACTTCCTAATGTGGGTGGAGAAAAAGACAAGCAGGGAATTTTCCTTTTGGAAAAAAAATCTGTAAGGCTATATAAAAAGTCTATGGATAGGTAAAAAGAGAACTTTTTGAATCGTTTATTTAAACAATCTTTATTCCTATAGGTGAGAGATAAGTGGGGTTTGAAAACTGTTTGAATAAACGAGAATGTCAGAACTCTGAAAAAGAATTGGGAAGGACCCAACCTCTCTTCCATCTGAGCACATTCTAGTCTTTTAGTTCCTGCTGTTTGGAAGGAGGATTTTTCCTTTTATCAGGTGATGTATCAGCTGCCCACTGCAGAGTTTCTTCTTGCTAATCTGGAAGTAATAATCAAGAGGGTTTATCTCTGCTGGAGAAGGAATAGTAAAACAGAAGGAATAGTTGCTTTACTCTATTAGAGCTATTCCTTAGATCATAATACTGCAAAGACAGGATATATATATTTGCATATATAGTGAAAAAATCTACATGTGAGAAAAGGTAGTAACAAATAACTTCATTAAATAAATGGTCAAAACTAATTTTCTTCTTTTTGCATGGGGGAAATAAAAGATTCAATGAAGGAAATTGAAACAACCTCCTTCCTCTATTGTCTCTTCACTGTGTTAAGGATCCTGTCCAGTTCTCAGTCTAGTAAAGACTAAGTAGGATTCAGAAATGAGATCTTGGTGTTATAGCAGATGTTTTAAAATTTTTACTTCCTTGCTCATTAGCAGTCAAAAAAGCATCACACATAATGAATGATTAAGCCATTATAAAATTCCAGTTTCCCAGAACTTCAGTACTATGTGTACCTCTCATCAACCTTCTGTACTACACTGTCTATCTCAAAAACAATCTGATGGAACTAGAAAAGGTATGGAGAAGAGCAATAAGGACAATAAGAGCACTGTAAGACCATCTGTTCTGTGAGCATCTCACAGGCTGGGGTTCTTCAGCTTGGAAAAGCCATATTGGGTGAGGGAGAACAGGGAGAATGATAAAAAATGATATATACAGCAGGGAAGTCTCACGAGTGACATGGGGCTGATAGTTCACTGTCCATGCCCATATAACAAGTATTGGCAACTAAGCTTGGTATAAGGTCACAAATTCCAAATAAACATGAGTAAATACTGATTCAAGTAACATGTACCGAGCTGTGCAACTCTTTGCCACAGGATATTTTTATTAATGAAAATTTGCATTTGTTCAAAAATGATTGGGAAACTTCACTTAAGAAATATCTTTATTTGTATGTTTAATATACCTTATCCAAAGGAAAAGCAGGAAAAAATTATTCTTGCGATGGACTAGGTCAAATCTGCAGAAAGCCAGAGCTCTGTGCTGAGGCAGCAACATACCAAGGACCTTGAGTGACAGGGGTACATTGCCCCCAGTGAAAGTCAACAGAAATATGTAGTAAGTGAAAATATCTTTCTTGTTCAGTTATGCATAAAAAAGGGGGGTAATTCTAACATCAACTACCTTTGAACTCATGCGCAATAAATGCAGAGTATGCATCTGGCTAAAATCTATTTTGAAAACATAATTATAGTCTCTATGTAAAATCTTTTGAAGACGTATGCTTTTACCCAACATTTTTCAAACAGCTCCTTCTCCTTTAAATTGCGAGTCTGGGCAGCATTCCTGAAACAGATAAGCTGATGCTAGGCTCCCAAGTACGTGGCATCTTTTCAAAGATACCTCACATCCATCAGACCCACTGAGGTCGCACGGAGACACTATCCCATTTCAATGCATTTCTGAACAGTACTCCAGTGATTATGTCTACTCCAATTTAGTTTTCTGTTCTTGGGCAAAGAGCACAATATCCTTATTCAGTGCAATGGCTGCATTTTTTTCCTTTTCATTACATGCAAAATGTCTCATAAAAATTCCTTAATTTGATTTATAATAACAAATACGCTTGATGTGCTGTTCTTCTACTAGTTCATTTTTAACTTTCGTTAACTCCTGCACAAATTCATTAAGTGCCTGGTAACAGAAGACCGTGTCATACAATATCACTTAAACATGATGTAAACCACTAACACACAATAAATCTCATGTCACGTCTCTTAACCCACTTGATCATTTCCTTTTTCTGGCATGGTGGGCTGTCAATAAAATAAGCAGGCACGAACATGACAGATTTAGCAAAATGAAGTGCTTTGTCTCTTAAGGCGTCATGCCTTTGCCAACATAACCAGACTGAATCAGAAAGCTTTTTCCATATATAGTTATATTTAACCATACTGGGGCTTTTGAAAGTGATCTGCTTTCCTTACTGAAGTTAAGCCCCTTCTAGGTAAGGTGACAGACTTAGGTGGACCGCATGGCTCATGGGTGGATACTTGGATATTTTGTGGATACTCAACTGCTAGGTGAAAATGAAGGGTGAGGCTACAATCACCTAATAATTCCACTGTCACCAGGCTGGAATAGAACATGCAAGTGAGCACTTGCTTCAGAATCAACATTACAAAAAAAAAACCTTTTTTTTTTTTTTCCCAAAATAAAGATTTTTCCAAGATAAAGTAACTTTACTCCAGAACAGAATGCCCACAAGGTGCACTTACACTGGCATAGCTACAGAAAATAACTGTTCATTTTTAGCTATGCTGGTCTATTGCTTTTCCCTTAGTGTCTTTAAGTCCCTAGTAATTAACTGTGGCTTTTTCTTTTAATGAGAGAAATGCCTTAAGAGAACATCAGGGGAGATAGCTGAAATCTGTCTTTTTCTCCAACATCAGAAAATTTCAGAGGAAACTGTTATGATGACAGAAAAAATAATTTTAAGAAAGTTGAAAAACACATATTGGCGATAGTGTTTGTAGCATTTAAGCTTATGACAACAGATATACTCCAGGGAAAGACTGGAGTCTTCAGTCTTTTATCATTTGTTCAGTTTCAGAAACAATCCACGGCTGAAAATATGTGGGTCTTTTAGTCTGTGCAGTGGTGCATAAAAGTGAAGTTTGTTAAGCAACTTCTAATTTGTTACCTAGATTTCACTTTTTTTGTTGTTGTTGTTGTTGTTGTTGAAATCTAAAGAAAAATATTAATAACAAATTAAATATATATTTTATCACCAGCTTTTCTTTGATATCTTTCTCTAGCAACTTTTTGGCTGGTGACATCCAAAGCACCACAAAGGAATTAGAAAATTCTAGTTCCAGAAATTGTTACTGGAGATTCTTGATATATTCAGACCCTATGCTTGAACAAATAGTCTCCATAGCTGTGAAAGATCAGATCAAAATTATCTGTACTTTTCAGTTCCCGGATCAAGGATTTATTCTTATTGTGTTTTTCTGTTTATCTCTTCTCCTCATCTTTATACATGTTCATACCCACCAGCCATAGTGGTATCCAGCATACGGTTGGCCCACTTTCAATGATCTAATTACCATTGCTATGCTTTAATACTAATATTCAAAAATATGAAATTTCACACTGAAGTTAAAGGGAATGCTTATACATGCAGAAGAAGACCATGCATGGAAATCTGCATATTTTCTTGGGATTCTAAAGAAATGGGGCTTTTAACACCACATTGCACAGTGGTATAGAATAATGAACCTTAAAGGTGTCAAGTTTCTACATGAGTTGTGAAAAATCAGTACCTGGGCAAGAGAGACTACAGCAGGATTGCTTTCAATAGAAATAAAGACTGCAGCACTAGGTCACCATTACCTGGCCAGCCAGCCTACCCACTCCTGAAAACTGATCTGGCAATCAGCACAGCTGTACTAGATGATCAGCTGGCACATATATACTTCTGAAAAAGGTAGAGCACTTGCTACTTCTTGCTCAGCTGGAGATGGTGTCAGGCGAGAACTGTCAGGTTCTAGAGATTTAATGAGGAGGAATAAGGTCATATAGGATGTATTAGGTGAAGGATGTATTATAGGATGTACATATAGGATGTATTATAGTGGAGGGACAGCAAAAATAAGTACACAAGAAACCAGACTGTATTAATCTTTCTGTTCGTGGAACAGCTCATTTTAAATATTGTATGCCTAATATTCACAGGAACCAGCAGAAACAATGGCTGGTCTCTGCTTTTCATCAGTGAGTTGTGTTAAGTTTATCACTTCTTATACGTCTAATATGCTTGGTCTCTAACCTAAACAACAATGTACAATTCTCATGAGATCTGTCTTCACAACACTCATTTTCCATTCTTGGAAATCATCTGTTGCCACCAACTTCATAACTCAATCCTTTTTGTAGTTCTTGTTTCACTTTAAAATATCTATATGTTCACATCCACAACAATCTTCCAGTTCTTCTTGTTATATTAAAGGTAGTGGATAATAATCATATAAAAAGGCAACTGCTTAAGCAAAGAAATACATTTCCACACTGGAATGTGGATAATTCAGTGCCATGACTGCCACTGAAATGAGCTAACTAGCAAAATAATAATGACTTTAAACAGCTAGAAAAGTATATGGGTAAGAAAACAGGCAATGGTGAAATTATTTCACAACAATTCTTTTGTTATGTAGCATGACAAACCTTCAAGGAATAAAAAATGATACCGGTTTGCAGTTTTTATCTACCTATATATGAAAATGTAATATATAAATTATTACAATACATAATTATCATATTTTGCATATGTATGTATAAAAACAGGCTGTAAGAGAGCAAAAGCTTTCACACCACACTTGTAATACTGTGTGTGACTTGATTGCACATACAGGCCATAAACTGCATAATGTGCGTTCTTATAAAACGCTAAAGCATTTAATAATTTAATTTATATCCCCTAAGATCAAGGAATATTAATCAGCTAACTTCATAGTAGACGTACAACCTCTATTCTGAAGGTTCTGAAGGACGCACCCATTTACTTATCTACATAGTGGTCTGAAAACCTGACATCCCAAAATGATACCCATCCAGTGATGCACATTGACAGGAGCGGGTCCCACGCCTGCTTCCAGCAGCAGGGACAGGAGGTGCAGAGTTCTCGGTTGCCTGGCCAGACCTGTGGTGCAAGCAGCAGCCAGCCCATGGAGGCACTCTGAGCCCAGTGCTCTGCGCCCATGCTGACCCCTCAGGTAGCGAGGGAAAAGGGAAGCTAAGGACAGGCAGCCAGCACCAAAGCAGTTACTGCAGCTCACATTTAAGCTGCCTTTTTAGGGGCACTCCGCATCTGTCAGGCTATCAGCTGAATTAAGAGCTTTGGTAGAGGCAGCTGGTCCTTGCTTATCCCCTGCTCAGGCAGAGGCCTGCCACGGGCTCACAAGGGGACCCTGTGGAAGATCAGTGTTTATGAATTACAGTTATGACAATCACGTCTAATCCTCGACTGCTCATTGTTGGTGAAGAAAAGTCAGTTTTTCTCTGTCTGGTCTCCTTTTACTGCTATAAGAAAGATAACAGATAAACATGATTTAATAAATGATAGTTAAATGGAGGCCACATGTTGCCTGTCATCTAAGTAACCTGTTCTTTAAAAATATCATTGTAAGAAGAGTGGTGACATAAAGTGCTTGTTGTAAAGGAATTTGAGAAAAAAGGCAATGGCAGACACTGCAGGTCAGAAACACTGAAGGCTTTATTGGAAAGCTGTACCAAATAAATGTTTGATTTGGCAAAAGTGTGCCACTAGGCAGTGTATTATGAGCTTTGACTTGTCCATCACCTCATAAAAGCCACATGAAATTATGACAAAGACGTGTTTGTAGAAGTACTTTTAATAAATAATAAACATATAGTAAAACTAAAATTTACAGTACGTATTGTTTGAAAATAAAAAGTTGAAATCAAAAAGCCTTGAGGGAAGCTCTGAGAAGCAAGGGGCCTGCCCCCAGCAGTGTGCTGCTGCAGCACATAGAGTCTTTCCAGCAGTTCACAGGCTTAAACGTTTTCTGCTTCGTAAAGTTATTTTGGTGCAACACACCAAACGCTTGAGACCCCCATTACTGCTATTTGACAAGATACGAGTTAAAAGAAGAAAATCTGCATTCAGGTTTCCAGGAAGATGGGGGCAGGAGGAGGATGGATGAGGAAGATTCCCTGGGTTAGGCAGGGAGCTCAGAGAGGAGCCATCAGCCAGGTTGGCTGCTGGCCAAGGTAAAACCCAGGGCCAGGCCCACGCTGCATTCACCAAGCCTAAACCTTCTGGGCAAAGCTCCCCTCAGGGGTGGCAGGGCCTTCCTGTCACAGAGGGAACATTTAATGGCTGCAGCCAGCCTTGGGCCTGCACTGGACGCTGCCCTACCTTTGCCAGCTGGGGTTTCTCACCCCGGGCAGGCCCCAGGAGGCAGCAGGCACCCCGCGGCTGGGAGCCAGGCCGGGCAGGGGGTGCCTAGGCTGGGTGGTGTGGCCACTTGGCCCCCGCTGGCAACTCCCAGCTCTGCCCCGCTCTCTACAGGTGCCTCATTCCTGTGGCCGCCCCTGTCAGCCTTGCCAAGGGCAATGGGTAGCATGAGTTGGGCCATGCAGTGATGTTGGGACTGGGGTTCAGGAGGCAGTGGGTCACCAGTATCATCATTAAAACCCATCCACAACGAGATTTCAGACTTGATGCCACCCTTCACTAACATGTAATATTTCTTTACCCGCCCCCACAAGCCACCCCAAACCACCATGCAGGCAACTAGATGCATTATAAACGTACTAAAAAAAAAATCATAAAATGAAGAGTGTACGAGCGATCAGCAGAGCGTTCTCCATTCAATCACACAAGGGTGCTTCCTAGTCTTAATTGGCTTTATGATTTCATTTTGATATACTACGCTTTTCCTACAATCCATTAGGATATTGGGTAGTGTCCAGTATTTTTCAACATGAAAGAGAATAGAAAACTTCATTTTATAAATAAAATGTGATTGATGAGACAGAAGGCAGACAAAAGTGGGCAGTGGGCATCTAAAATTGCAGCTAAGAGACAGCGGCTTCTAGAGACAAGCAATATTACTTATATGCAGGTAGGTCAAGGAGGTAAAGCCTAGACTGGTACAGAACATGGACTTCCATGTGTTTTATGATAATGATAATGAAAACAAAGCTTAGCTTCAGATCATTTAATATTACAATAGTCGAATTGTTAAGGAGGAGGGAGAAAAACGGCCTGGGAAAGGCTGAGGTGATGAGTGGATCCAAAAGAGGATAAGGGGGCAACCCAGGTGAAAATTAGGTTGAGGCAAAAACATTGCTCAGGTCAGGAAACAAAACGAGGTGGTGGTGAGAACAGCACGCTACACAGTGGGCAGGCTCAAACCACTTCTCAACTTTGCAAATCAGCGTCTTACCTGTCAGCATGTCTGCCTGAGAAGTGGGATAGTATTTCCCACAGGCAAGTAGGATAGGGGAGGCCATCCCCAATGGATAACTGCTGTAGTTTACTGTCACATTCACCCTACCTAGTGACCTTCAATATAATAAGAGAATGATCTAGAAATACCGCACTGGATCGAGGCTCCAGGGAGCTCAACATCCTACCTCTGACAGCAAAACCAGATGTTTGGGAAAGGATGCAAGATAACGCAACCAAACACTCCTGTCCAGGCCTCCAAACATTCGAGTCAAAAATGGGTTTCTTTTATAACCTGCTCTGCTGTCCACATCACCATGTACAAAATTCCTTGGCAGGAGATTCCACCAGTCTTTCACTGTTTGCATAAAGACTAATCTTTTCTTTGTTACAGATTCTGCTAGACTCATTTAATGCTTTCTAGTTCATCTGATAAAGGAATACTCAGTCACTACTTTATCTTTTCTGCTGCACTCAAGATACAGAGGCATTTATTACAATCATAATTATGTATCAGTTGTATCATTTCAGTGGTGACGAGCCTTCTTCTACTTCACTGTTCATTGTCAAAAAGCATGCAGTTGATTGTTTCTCTCATCTTTACTCTGTCATCAGTATTTTGTTACCCCATCACTTGCCTCTTCCTTCAGATTGCTTTACAAATATATTTGAGAGCAAAGTCCAAGCAGAGATCTCTGCAGAATTTATTTGACATCCTCCTTAACTGCAAGAGCTACTAACTCCTGCCCTGTTTACCTTCCAACAATGCAATGTCCATGTGAGATACTCTTCCTTAGCGCACATCCACTTAGTTTCATTTGAGGAACTCCAACAAAGAATTTTAGAATAGGGTATATAAACAAGATGACTTAAATGCATACTTGCTGACCCTGCCAAATAAACTTGATAGGTTGGTGAGGATGTTGACTTTTCCAAAGCATGACAACTTTACCCATGGGCTGCTAATTCTAGTTTTTAATTATGTTCTCATTAACCAGTATTTCACGTCCTACATTCCAACACATCGGTGCCTGTTTGTGCTGCTAAAGCCAAAGAACTAAGCAAACACATGACAAATTCAAATGGATTTATTCAAAGTTTTTTGAATGTTAATTTAGTTATTAATAGTTAAATGTAATTTCTTACAAGCAGGTATAAATCCATTCATTATCATTACACATCTATTTCCTTTACTCACTATTTGAAGCACCCACAAAAGCACTTGTCAATCATTGGAAGGGAAGTGTCTGAAGTTATGGTTGTGGTTCTGTAATTTCTGTAGAGCACATTTGTCCTATTAGAGAAGTATCAGATTTATAATCAAAACCTGCTTTTCTGTCTCTTGTCAAACAGTTTGAGACTGCAAATGAGAAGTAAATCTAACTTCAGTTTCAGTTGTAGGAATATTACTTTGTTTGGACTCCTGACCATCGTTTCATTGCTGTAGATTGCACGCTAAAATTCCTGCAGATAAGGAATCTCTGGTATGATGCTCTTGACATTTGGTTGCAAGTCTTGGCTGTTTTGGGGGGACTTAGAGAGAAAGTAGACAGATTAATCATTGCCAAGAGGCACCTAGCACGGACTTCAAGCTGTGTATTTCACTGCCGTGATCCCCCCACCCCTATTCTCCTCTCCAGCTTTGTATCATACAGAAACAAAATGTAGAGGAGTGTGTTACCTTGTCTGCTACCTGTCTGCCTATGCATGAACATGTAAATCCTATTTTAAAAAGTGTTTAAAAATGCCCAACACATTAGGCAAAACTTCACATCAGTATTGTCAGTTCACTAGCATGGAAACTAAGACAAGCTCCTTTTGAGAACAACACCTGGTTCAATTAATAGCCCACATTTCAATTTTATGGCTAGCTACAGTAAAGACTACTTTATCTAAAAGACTGTCACTGAACAATGGAGCTTAGAAAGTGGTCCTACAAGGGAACAGGAAAATTGGATTATGGCATTTTTTTCCTCATTTTTATTAGGTTACTTTATGCTAAAACATGCTTCACAGGAAACTAAAATTGTGTGTTCTTGTGTATTAATTTGCTTTTAAAAATGAAACCAGCAGCATATGGATGACAAAACCTAGCATTTTTTTTAATATAAAAATTACTGTCATGAATATTTTTACCTCTGATTTAACTTCAAATTTTAAAATAGACTAATATTGTAGTGATTGTAATACAGTGTGAAGACATTCTGAAGTACATGTCTTTCAATACATTTAAAACAAATGATTACATAATAATCATAAGATTATAGATTTAATCAGGACTCCTTGGAGCTGGCTGACTACCATTCATGCATACAATTGTTTGGAGAAAAAGAGTGAAACATTCAGACAGCTTTTTTTCCCTTTTTCAAAACTTTATTAGGTAGACATTACTAGATGACATTGTAAAACCCCTTGTGTGCAAGTGAATGAACTCTACAATACATGTCTTCCCACAATTCATTAAATGCACCCCTGCCTCCCCCCTCCCCCAATTTCTGAATGTTAGTTCTAAGACAGGTGGAGTGCATTCAAATGCTACTTTACATTCTTCCATTTCATCATGGGGAAGCACTTCTTAAGTTTGTTAATAACAGGGGATTGGGATATCAGTCTAAGTGAAAGGAATGCCTTGAAACTAAATGAAGTACCGCAAGTTTTGACTTACGAACTTCACTCTCAAAACAGACACCAGATTCATCGCACAGCCTTTTAAATTAAACTGCCTACCATGAATGTGATTGTATTTTGCAAAGTGAAGCAGTACAGAGACATACCTACTACTGAATACTAGTGAGGTAACATTTTGAAAATAAACTGTTAAAAAATTCACTTACTTTCAAAAGGTCCTGTCCAGCAGGACAAACATTGGCAGAACATCTTCCCTTGTATCCATGCATGTACATGTGCATATACAACCTGTGTCATTATAGCTTTTTAAAGAACAGGATTTTAATTATACATTCATCAGTACAAGTTTAAAATCAGACATTACTATGGCAGATTCAACAGAAGACTTCAGTGAGTTGTCTCTAGACCTCCTAAATTAAAAGGCACTCTGAAGAGGGTAGCAAAAAACAATCCTTACAAAACATCGACACAAAATGAAACAGCCACAAAGGTAGCATACTCAACAGTGGTTATTGGTATAAATTTGAAATACCAACTTGAACATTAATTATTTGTAAAATATTGCCCAGGAATACTGAATATCTTTGTCAAATTTTAGCATGAAGACCATTGTTGCTATACTATGCAACAAATATAATTATCAGCTAAAAGCAAAAGACGGGTAACAGAAAAACTTAACAGCATTTTGGTTGTGTGCCTGCTGGTCTTAAGAAAGCAGAATGACATTCAAGGAAATAACTTCTGAAAATAAACAGTAACTCTTGACAGTAATGACATACTTTGATACATGGTGCCTCCTATTCAGTGGGTTATAGAACGAGTTAATGCCTAGCAGTTGGAGATAATACTGAAATAAAAGCTACTAAGATATTGTGATAATTCACTTAAAATTTTATTCAGTATCACACTAAATCAAATTACCTATCACCAAAAACTTCAGATTTGTAAGCTGAATCCTGATTAAGCACTCGTGTATGATGCTTCATGAAGAAATAACACTCTAAGTGACAGCCATATCACTAATTAAGAACTCCATGGGGGAAAAAGGCCTCTTCTACTGTTCTAAAAAAAACCCTCATGAATTTCAGGAGAAAAGGTCCTAGAAGATAATCTTCTCATCTTCATTTCTTTTTCTCCTTCACAAACTCTTAGTGGAGTAAACTGAACATAGTGAAACCGTTTTACGATTAAAAAGTATTTATCGTAGATTCATAAACATCATTTTTCATCTAACCCTCACCAGTTACCAGCTGTCAACTTCCTTCCAATAATTAGTATTTTGTAGCTCCAACTTCTTTTTTTCCTAAGATAATTTGTAACAGAATTTCATATAACTCGGGATAATTTTATAAAAGTAGCTTATTTTGGCACCTGACTTCAAATAGATGGACAAAAAAGTGGGAGCAATGTTGGTAAAAAAAAAAAAAAAAAGCAGATCCTTTAGAAAATCTAGATCACAAAAGGCAAAATTCCACCGACCTCTGGGACAGTAATCCCAGAAAAAGAAAAACCCTACAATAGACATTTTGAAGGTATCTGAAGATGGTAAAATGAATTATGTTATTTTTCCATATCATCTTGCAATGAAGGGCAGGGCAGAGATTCAAGAACTGCTCCACTGACCTCCCTTGATGGTTTGGTCCATCAAGGTATCTGCTCCAGAGGAATTACAGACTTGTACGAACAGGATACATTAGTTCAAGCTGGATACCACTGAAATGCTGTTAAACTGCTCCAAACCTCAACCTAGCCACAGTGCGTCCCTGTGCACAGAGTGGTGTGAACAGGACCCATTAGAGCCTTGGAGTTTGAGGTTACACATACTCAAGGCTCTGCTGTAACTTAACTTCAGTTGAAGTCTCTTTTCCAAAAAAATGCATGTTCTTTTTAGTGGTTGAAAACTCCTAGCTGAGTATGCTGGAAGACCAAACTCATTCTGACAACACATATAAGATGCATTTCTGCAGAAGTCTGAAGATGAATAGGAAGTTAGAAAAAAAATATTTCTGAAATGAGATGAAGATCAGCAGATTAAAATAGGCATGCCAGATTAACTTTGCCATTCTTAAAAAAATACCTTGTTCACTCACAACGTTCTTCAACCTTCTGAGCAAAGTAGTACTTAGTTTGGCTTAACATGTCTGTGTGTAGGACTACTTTACAGAAATCCCCATATTGCTCTATCAGGGGGAGGGTGGAGAACACCTTTCCTTTGTTTCAAGCAATAAGGCACTTACACGTATAACATTTTTCTCATACAAAACACAGTACTGGAATTCAAGTGTTGATTACATGGACATTGCCTGCCTCCAGTTTTTATAGCCTTACTCTTAGTCATGCAGAAAGTTCTGATCACTAATGCATACAGATTTTATATAGCCCAAATGTGGAATTAGAAATTCCTTTCTTAATGAATCTGGATTATTTGTCCAGCATTCTACTTGTGCCAGAAGCACCTCAACTAAAAATGATCTATTGTTTCACTATCCATTCAAATTAACCTTATTTTAAGGGGAATTCTTCACATTAAGATAAAAAAGAGATGGGACAGGAAAGATTTCTCATTGACTTCTCAAGTAATTAAGATGAAGTTCAGCTTTGACAACCTTCTCAGAAACATAGATCATTTTTCTTCTTCTCAACACCTATTATTTATTCTCATCTCTACCACAGGCAAAATACATTTCAACAAATACCTTAAAAAAAAGTTATTTGGACTCAGATGATTAGTTATGTAACAGAAAAGGCAGTTTAATTAAATTAAAAAAATGCAAAACTAGAAGCCCTAAAGAAAAACAAATTTCAACAGTTTGCGTTTAAGTTAAATACAACAGAGAATCTTTTCCTGGTATAGCTCAGCAAAATCTTACTTAAACCACTTATTACATGATCATTTTCCACGATCCAATTTTGTCTGTGGCTATTTTCACAAATCAGTTTCAAATTATGAAATTTGGAAGTGAAAGGAGAGCATTAGAAATAAAATGTATAATAAATAGAAATATAGTAAACATTTCATTATGAGATGGTAAACAGTGAAACGGAACATCTACTCTGTCCTTGCAATTTCTGAACATGAAGTAGCATAATGTAAATCGATATGAACACTTTACTGTGCATTTTTTAATGCAAAAAGATAGCGACTAAGGACTGAATCCATCTGTTTACCCACAGCTTGCATAAGAATAGAACAGTTCAGTTGGAAAGGGCTTACAGAGATCATCAAGTCCAACCGCCTGGTGACTTCAGGGCTAACCAAAAGTTAAATCGTGTCACTTGGCATGTTCAAATGCCTCTTGAACACTGACGTGCTTGGGCTATCAACCACCTCTCCAGAAATCCTATGCCAGTGTTTGACCACCTTCATGGTAACAAATACAAAAGAAGTTTCTTGACTGCATCTGCACTTTTACAAGGCAGGTTTAAAATACGTGGACAGATTGTTTAGATGCTGTAAGTAGATTTTCATTCTAAACATAAGGTAAATGTGTCATTGCATTATTAATATGATCAGTTAGTAACAGAAGGATAAAATCGCAACAATACTGTTTTCAGTTTGCCAAGTTTTCAGCAAGATAAAGATTGAATGGGGCTAGCATGCAACAATGTTCAAAGAGGTATGTGCAAAATCAATTTTTATGCAAAAAAATTATATGTAAAATGCATTTTTTATGCAATAACTTTCTCCTCTTCTGACTGTGATCCATATAACACACTTCAGATGTACATTTAATTTTGATAAGCCAAGTAAGCTCCAAAAAAATTTATTCTGTGTTTTTAAACTAATTATTATTACACCTGTTCCTTATTTTATTAAAGGAAGATATATTTAGATGTGAACAGTTGGAATTATATTTAGAAATTTATGTATTTATTTTTAAATAGGGAATAAGTAATTAAAGCTTACTACAAATGTTCACCTTTGAAATCAGAGCATGCACCGATTTCATTTCCCTATGTTATGGTGTTTCACTGTCTGGCTAAGAGCATTAGTGATTAATTGCCTAGTATGAGCACTCCACTCCTTACTGGAGAGAGTGTACAGATCCTGAGCCCATATGTACAGAATAAGGAAGAAACAGCTAAGAAGTTATAATCCTACGCATTTGTTAGTTTGTGGATTTTAATTTTAAAAAAGTTTGTGGGTGTTGTGTCAGCTTCAGCAGTGAAAACACTGCTAGTCTTGCCTTTGAATCAAGGTGCAGCTGTTTTTTCATCTAACAATAGCACAAGCCAGACAAACCAGCAATATAACTTTTTAAATATGTGCCGTCTTTTTCAAATTTATGTTGTCTGAGAAATATTATACATCTGTATTTCCAATTCTTACACTGTGTTAACATCTGTTACACTAAAGACAGCAGAATTTTAAAATGTTTAATGCTGCCTGTGGATGTTGTTTCTTATGTTATTGGTGACTCAAAGCATTAAGGTCTCTTATATTAAAAGCTCGTATTCATTCCCCATACAAATTACTTGAATAAGAAAGCTGTTTGGAAGATCTTCCCTATGTCCTGCCCTCTCCTGCACTTATTAGACAACCCTAGTAGTATTACTCTGCAAGTGAGAGAATGGTCATTATGATAGTTTGCACTTCTTCAGAAATAAAAGATTTCAAGTTGCTGAACAATACTTATCAACAATGGCTGCCAAGATGTTTTCTAGTATTTTGGAACACTGAACTATTTTGGACTATCAAAGTATTTTGGGCCAATTCTGGGCTGGCACAGAAAGGGATATAACCTTCCTGGTTTAATGCAGCTGTGGCTGATGTTAAGAGCTGACCCACTGCAAGTGTAAGGCTGCAAAATTAGAAGAAACAGAAACCTCTCTAGTAACTTCCTCATGTGGGATTCTTTCTATCAGCAAAACCAACAGAAGACTAATACAGATTATAAAGTAACAGTAATCCATGGTTCTCATCCACAACTTGGCACCACACAATTATTATCATACCAAGAATTATGAATGATGCAAGGTCTGCTCAGGAAACAAACCGCCACAACTAAATTAAAAAAAAAACAAAAAAACAGCTCAGCCTATTTGGCCATTGAACACAAAACAGTTTCTCAGATCTAACTGAGAAACCATTCAATCACTGGAAAATTTGTATCCTCTGGCAGAATCACTCTCTCCTACCCACCACTGAACATCACACAAACTAAGGCAGTCTTCAGAAGAACAGAAAGCCCTCTGGCTAAAAGGAACACCTGACAGTGATCCAAAATACCCTCTAGTGGAATTGGCAGTAGTCCCTACAAATTAATATTTTTTAATAAGTAAAACTTCACATTGATCAAACTTTCAGAACCAATAACTAGATGTAAATTAACAAACAAGCAAACAAAAAGCTATCATACCAGGAAGAGTTATGAAGTAAGCATTAGTAACATCAAAAACAAATGCAAAATCCTCTCTTCCGTACACATTTGCACTGCCCCCGAGGAAGATAATAGATCAAAGTGCACTGTATTTTAATGAAATTTGAAAAATGAGTATACTGCTATATAATAAAGGCGATGAGAATTGAAAAGTAACAGTATTTCTTCTGCAGAACTAAAACTGATAGGTCAGCCAAAGCACTCAATTGCACTCCTGCCTCTTGCTTGTATTCTTAGTTTCCTACTCTCACCTGCAAATAGATTTACAAGAAGGAAACATACAATTATTTTCCAGTCACAAACTGGATGACCTCTGCAAATGCATGTAACTATATTCTGAGAAGCTGCAGCAGGAAAAATCATCCAGCCATAGATATGGTTGAGCAGCCCTGAAACTTGACCCAACTGGTGAAATCTCCTCAGTCTAGAAATAAGGCTAATGCTGAATGGATTTAAGCACTTAATCTGAATACGGATATTGGTGAGCAAGAACTTCTCAGAAGAATAAATAGTCTTGAATATGGTGAAACAATTCAGCATAAAGTAACATGTAATCTGCCTTAACAGGTTAATTTGACTGTCTGATGAAGTTTCCTGCTAACAAAGATGGAGTGGAACAGCCTGATGGCTTCTTAAGTGTACAGCTACAAAAACCAAAACACCTTTAGGTAGTAGAAAACATCCCTGAAGTTCCTTACAACTAAGCTTATCCCATTTCCTTAAAACTTACCAATTAATGATTGTAAAATAAATGGCATGACTTTGATGTCTGTAAGATTTCCTACGATGAAGTGAAATGATAATGCAGGAGCTGAGATGTATGTGCCTTTCCCTCCACTCACAACAACATGCTGTTGAATGTAAAATAAATGCAGATCTATTATCTTCCCTTTATGCTCTTTATTCTAGCATCTTAATTTCTGATTTTACTGAACTCACGGGAACCGTGAAAATGGCAAACAGCAGAGAAAACAGCTAAGACGACAAGAGTATCTCTCATACTCATAAAGAAACAGGAAAACAAAGGAAATTAATCTACTGAATAGTTAATTACAGATAATCTCAAGTACTAAAATATTCTCAAGTGGAATAGTTTGACACCATATTACAGACTGCATTGCAAAACCAAATCTATTTTTTATTTATATATATATATATATATATGCATCTCTCACTCTCTGAGGTCTGAAGGTTTGCTAAATAATACAAAAATATCTTCATCATTTGACATTTAAAGAAAGGAATAAGAATCCCTGAGTAAGCCAAAGACAACTGATATGTACGGCCTCAGAAAACACACTCAAAAACAAGACTTGATTTTAAGGCAGCTTCCAACCTGCAGGTAGAACACAAATAGAAAACTGATGTGTCACAGAAGAAATCTAATTAGCAGGTGCATTTGCATTGAGAATAGTATTTGAACTTTACTTCTAAATGTCATTGCTTCCTAGCTTAATATGCAAGTCTTAGAAAGATACTGTTTCTATTGATAGGACAACAGGGTCAACATGCCCTTCAATTCAAATGAAAAAATTAAGTACTGTTGACTGCCACAGTGTGCTTGTATGCACTGTTTCAACAAGGGGAAAAAAAAAACAACAACAAACCAGGAAAACAAACCAGAAGTTGACTGAAAACACACATACTAGCCATCTACTGAAAGCTGATATTTGTGTTTCCAGGTAACTAAAATTATCAGTTTCTTCCACTGAGGCTTTGAAGTCAAAGTGAGTATCTTACGATAACAGAGTATCGTGGGGGGGAAGCAGACTATTTACTTGAAAAGTTACAAATAGATTCAGATTTAATAATATATTTTCAGAGAAAGTGGTGCAAAGTACATCCTCTCAAAAGATATGCTGTTTGTGAGCCTAAATTTTGAGGTCTGTACACTAAAGACATTGCTCATCTTCCTGCTTCCCCATCTCCCACATAAATATGTATATATTACACACACATACATATGTATCTTCAAACACTCAAAAAAAGTACCTTCACAGTACAAATCTAATCTTCAAGATCACCTTTTTTTTTTTTTTTAAAGTACAAAGTAGATATTTCTCTTATTCATTTCCTCTCTTTAGTGTATCAGTGTTCTGCTCACACAAATTTACTTTATTCTATTTTCTTTCAGGTTTATTTGTATGATAAATTTGGATTGTAACTAGAAATGAAAAAACTCTTTGCTGATTCTTGACTCTGAATTACATTGCTCTGATGGTGATGTGCCAAGAAAAAGGTCCAGTGACAAACAGTGGTTCTCTGAATTTAGGAAAAGAGAGCACAGATCACTATTCTCTTCAGATCTGTAATGCACCAAGAGCAGCAACACTGGAAGCAGAGAAAAAAAGTGAAATGGTCTAACAACTCATGATCCCTTCCCTTACTCAAAATTCACAAATTTTCCTGAAGAGACATCAGTGGATCCTCTAAGACTTATGCAGGCTGCTTATAAAACAAACATACATGCTGTTTAGGTTACAAAATTCCACCAAGTCAATCTTCACACAACTAGTGTGTAGCATTTGTACTATATGTCAAGTCAGAAAAGAAGAGCAGGTTTCCAGCTTCCCTGCAAACACATTTCCTTGCACATTCTGTGTCACATTTCAGTGGATATCAGTGGCCTGTTCTATCTCTAGTTACTTCTTGTTATCTAATCCCTTCAAATCTTTTTTTGTACTGAGGGAAGTTCAAAATGCTGTACTCCTCTAACAAATTCGTCACCCCTCACAATCAATATTATTGGAGTGTCAAAAAAATAAATATGAAAGCAAATCCAATCAGCATATTTGTAAGTATTACTGAGTTTCAATAATAGTAATAATTAATAATAATGTTTCTTTTTGAGGCACTATTATTTGGCTGTGGCAATCCATGCCGCACAAATGTGATCTACACTCTTGCTTGCTAGCAGGACGACTCAGAAGATAACCAGCTGTCATGTTCTGGCATGTGACGGGGTTTTGGTATGCTGAACAGAATGCTGTGTGATGGAAGTTATTTACAGAAGTAGTTTTTAATACCAAAAGTAGTATGCTCAGTGTACAGTAAGAGTCCAAACACTTCTAAGCATTTCCCCCTTAAAGGCCGACACTGAAGTTAAACGGAGCACATTAGCAGTAAAATGCTTTCTTCACAGGCCAAATCGGTAGTAGAGTTGTGGCTACAATACAGACTTTGATTGTCTAGTTCAGAAACTTAGACTTAAATCTTCGAAACAAAAACCAACCCTCCAAAGTAATAATAATAATAATAATAAAAAAACATTTAAAAAGCAGCAGTCAGGGGGCCCATCTTGTTCAGAGTGCACCAGAGCAAAGAGGCTTTCTGGTCTGCAGTAGTGTTTCAGCTGAGGGAAGACGGCAGGAGATCCCCTACTTTTCTTCCAGGGCGGTGGCTGTGATGCTGTTACCAGAACTGCATTGCTCTGCAGCACAAACCGTGTATAGCCCTTGCAGGACCAGCTTAGTTCAGGTGAGTATGGCCCATCCTTACCAGGGCATACCTGTCCGTGACCTCTTCCTCTGCTTTTTACAAAGGCAATAGATAGGAAACACAAATAAACCTGCCAAAATAAGAAAATAATAAGAAGGCCATAGTTAAATGAAATCTTTTGTGCATGCACTGTATTCTTTCAATATATGTAGAGTACTAAGATGCAGCTTTCCATGTCTTAAGAGAATTTAGACAAGGTATTTGGGACAAGCAGAAGAAAATACTAGCCTGCAACAGTCTCTTTGGCAACCAGTTAAAATAAACTAAACAGAGAAAGTGTAGAAAAAATTCCTGCTAACCCCACTTCCCATCTCTGACAAAAATTTATTCCTGAACTACGGTTTGTTGTGTATAAGATACAAAGTTAAAAGCTTTAACAGTACTTTGGAAATTCTTAGATCTGACTTCAAGGTTGATTTAATTTAACTCATTTTCATAAACATGTAACATGCTAAGACATGCCTACTTATAACTTTTTAATTCAAGGTTCATTTCTTCCTCTGCAGATTATCAATACTTTAAAAATTCTCTTAACCTTTAATTCAATCAGTTTCATCTTCATTGAAGGAATTATATACAAATTATTCATTTTACAAACATCCGTATTATCTATTGTGAAGTAATACGAAATATTTATCCCTGCCCAGGCAGGGGACTATATTTTTAAAAGTCTTTTGAGAAAAAGCCGTAAATGACAAAAAGCAAACAAATAAAATAATAATAATAATAATAAACAACAACACCAACCACAGATTTATTCAAGTGAGAAAATAGTTTGTTAGAAGAGGCACTCTTTCAAGTCCAGAGGAAAAGTATCACCTCCTTTCTCTTACCACCAGCTGGGCAAAGAACAGATTTACGAGAATAACTGCATCCACAGTTAATACAAACGCATTAACAGAGTTTTGATACTATATCAAATTAATTCATGGTACATCTTTTTGTGCTTGAATCCAATTTGGCAGCCTATGCATTGAATCAGGCTGAGACTGGCTGGTAAGATTCTAAAGACAAATTAATTTAGAAAAAAAGGCACATGCTTTATACTAAAAGTTTATCTATGAAAATTGTACTCTTTTTTTTTTGTGTCCATCTCTAACAGATAAAAATGCTAAGATGTCAAAGTCATAGATAGTAACTACAAAATCAGACTCATTCAATATGTATAATTCTTACCTATTACAACAGCTATGGCTCCCAGTGCCAGTCCCAGAACCAGTATTAGGGGTGTAATGAGTAGTTTTCCAGCTGAAACACAAAATTCATTAACAATTCAAAGTAAGCATTTTATTTTTCCCTTTTGAACCACCCATAAATGCTTGTATATCTGACATCTCAAAAGCTGGTTTATTTTTTAAATACTATGTTAGGATACCCATTGCTAAAGTCATTATTAAAAACTGAACTTGGAATCCTAATTATCTTTCTTGTGTTGAAGAGCAGTATCTCTCTCGCTTGCTCTCTTTCTCTGTTGGCCAGATGGCTAGTTCAAAGATGTAACTTGTCTTAGTAGCTTGAAAACATAGCAGAATAAGCATTTTACTGATATATCAGCAGTTTGAACAGGAATTCAAGATTAAACAATACTCTACGTCAAGCACGTGTTTGAAAGATTACTTATGGAAAGGGAGGAAAAGTGAGTTTGTTACCTCTCTCTTCCCTACCCTTCCCTCTCTCAAGTCACTTGTATCAGATTTCAATAAATGGATTACTTCATTCAACAATGACGTAAACCTCTCCATAACCTGAGCCACTAATTTGGGCAGTCTGAAGGAAAAATGAGATACTCTGGAAATATTTACAGTGGTAAAATGAATTGGTTCTTTTCACACTTGTTTTGATAGTTTTTAAATTTCACAGGAGTGTTGTGGGTGGGAAACATTAATTCCTAGAAGGAAAAATTGGCAAATATTATTGGTATTACTCTAGTTGCTAGGCATCCTAATGGTCGACCTTTTGGGGACTCCACTGCACTGCATTCTATAATCACAGAAGTTGTCATTGCCTCAAATAAATTATTCAAGTGTAGACTGAAGAAGGAACGTGATGAAAAACCTCAAGAAAATACCAAAAAAGTGATTAAAAACATTAAAAAACATTACTGAAGCCCTTAATCTCAAAAAAGTTTACAGAATTCTGTTTTGAGGTATAAACTCTCTATATACTTTACTAATAACCATGTAATTTGAATGTTAGAAAACTACGACATGTTTGGTACCAAAATTATTGAAAACTTAAACCACTGAACTAGTGACTAAGTACACAGCAATAGATTCTGCAGAAGGGCTAAGCAAGCTTTTGACTGGAGTCACCTCTTTGCTCACATAAACAATGCTTCCTAAGTTAATTCAGTTTAAGAACTCGTTTACTTACATTTGACACACAAACTCAGAACTGCAATAAAGCACAAATGGCTGACTTTTTCCTTCTCTCTGTGAATATAAAGTTTAGTTTAGTCTATTTGTCCCAAGATCTCAGGGGACAACCTGAGTTCACTAGCTAGATCTTCCTTTGGTTATCAACAAATTGTTTTAAAGGTTATTCTTTAAAAATAAAATACTTTTTCTACTTACATATGTACTATATGTAAGTCCTTAATTTTACATTTTACAAAGGTAAAGAAAGATAAAGGAAAAAGTTCTCACAAGGTGAGCAAGCCTTATACTAATCACCATCAGCTAAGAGCATAAATAGCAGCAATCACTGCGAAGTAGGCAATATCTGTATTTTACTCCAAAAATTTATTAACTTGGTATGAAACCAGTTATAAAATACTGTGTTTTGAATGTCTGACTGAATATTGCTTTCTATCCAGATGCGGTTTGACACACATTGTTTATCATAGTGCGAAGGACTACGAGGCTCTTAATCACAGAGAGAATTGTGACACACTAAGAAACCCTGTTGAGACTATGGATGTTTATTACAGTCACTAAATTTCCCAAGGATCCACTGTCCTATTTCTGTCAGCTCTGCGACTGCTAGCAAATAGAGCAAACATAAAAGCCTTGCCACATCAATGAATAAAATCTTGGGTCACTAGTCCGTGCAGTGAACTCAGCATTATGTTATGGTAACCAGTTTGGTAATGTTCAAAGTTAGTTTTTAAGGATAGTTACAGAAACTGTTGCAAAGAAAAGATGCCTAAAAAGGGAAACGCTGAAGAAGTTCTACGCAACAGGAGACAATTCTCTACAGATGTACCTAGCATGAAGACTTAGATATCTGTAGTAAAGTAATAACTGCAGGTTTTTTCATAGGAGTTTCATTAGATATACAGAATGATATTTTTCTGCCAAATTAGGAAACATTTAGAAAACATGAGGGAATGTTTTTCTTCTTACATAACTGGTTTTGGTTGTGGGGTTTTGGGTAATATTTATGAAAACCCAGAAATCCTTAGAGAATTCTTTGCCATCAAAAACTTTATATACTAGCTTTAGAAAACAAATTTAATCACTAGCATATGGAAAAATAATAAAAATTAGTCTAAATAGCTGTGTATGCTTAAACAATCATTACAAGTATCTACTTACAAATCAAAACAGTCACAGTGCTAATACAAGTTTGCATCCGTTTTTTAAAAGTCCTATCAAATGTACATAGGAAATCTTGTAGTACTAAGACCAACTTGAATGACAAAGTTGATAATGGAGATTGGATTCTAGCAAAATATGCTTCCTGCTGCAGTGCTCAAAACCATGCCTAAAGTGAATCTTGCTCTGTCTTGGGACAACAGTATATATCAGATTTGAAGATAAGCTGCTTTCAGAATCCTATCTGAGATACTATTTACTATGCAAAATACTTCACTTGCTTTATAGCACCATTATGTGTTGTGTGCCCTATTATGTATCCACGTAGTATGTAGCAACTGATTTTGAACATAATTCACCCAACTGAATTCAGGTGGTACTTAAGCAGCATCTTACATTTAAAGACAGCTGAACATATATTTCCTTCCTGCGTTCAATAACCAACACAGTTCATCACTAACTCTGGTTGTAACCAACTGTTCTGCCTCCAAATTAGCCAGACGGAGTCAAATTACTATGAGGATAAAAATCTCAAAGTCAGCTTTTTACCCTTCAGTCCTAGCAATTTCATCTTACAGTATTGGCCACAGGACAAAGTTTTTCTAAATTCCTTTAAAGAATATACCGGCTAAATGGCGAGAAGGGGAAGGAAGAGAAGGAACATCAAAAAAACTGAGACTCCTTTTGCTCCCAGTGTATTTTCTTCTCTCTCGGGTTTCTATCACCTTTACAAAACCATTTGTTTTTGAAGAAAAGTGTGTTGAAATACATGTTGCCATAAATGCTTTTCTCCTATTTTTATGACAGAACAGTCTATGACGGTAGGCACACACATTTGCTGCTTAACAGAAAGTATGATGCCAATCTGCCGTGAAATTTTCTTTCCTTTCTATACACCCTACCCGCCCAGATTTAGTAGAAACAAGCCAAAGAACCTTTGCTGTTCAGACTACAAAATCACCACACTTATTTTCTCTCCATAGCAAGAAAATAAAAAAGTGACAGAAGAAAAGGTATTTAGCAACACTTCACCAGTCTCCCACTGGCAGCCAAGTTAATGTCCTCTTAATTTCCACTACTTAGCCACGGAGCAGTGTCATTTTACTGCAGTAAGTCTAGCTTTTTTTTTTTTTTTTTTAAAATGCAACATGCTACTAAAATTTAGAGACTATACTTTTAATGGCCTGTTCCTCTGCTATGGTCTCCTCTTTCTGACGACTCTTCAGAATGGAGCCAGAGCCCAGTCTTGCCCTGTAACACCAACTGACAAAGCATTAAGCTATTTACAAGTCCTACTAGAGATGACTGAGGAATTTAGGGTTGTGGGCATCAAGGCAGAATTCTCTGCATCCTTGTGAGCTTGATTGTTAACAAGCTATGCTGAAAAATCTCACCAATTAGTACATTTTTCTGGCAGGTTCAGCTAGTGCTGTCTCTACTGAACTGATGAACATCCCCATGGGAAATAACACAATGACAGAGGTTAACGCTGGAGAGAAATTTTAAGAGAAAACCCTAGAAGCAATTTAGGTTGAGGCTCTGAGCTCTGCTAATCTTTCTTGGCTTACTAAATTAAGGCAAATCACAAGCACACGAACAGGAAGCGAAAGCAAAACATATTACATGTTCTCTATGTATGTTTTTATAGATATGAACATACACATCTTCACCACTGAATTTTAACTGATATATGCACTTCCACATTTCTTTGTGGGTAAAGAAAACAGGGAAAAAATAAACACTATTGTACATGCATTAAAACATGTAAACTTGTTATTCATATATCTTATGTGTAAAGCATTGGACAATTAAGACAGGAATAATGTAATTGTTGGCAGATCTATAATATGATAAAATGATAAAAATATTTATTTTTATTTCCATCTACACTGAACATAGCAATTTCACTGGGATAACTTTACCCATGGTTCTGCACGTATGCAGAACAGAATTTGTAATGTCCCTGAGCTCAGTCCCCTGCTATCACAGGTAGCAATTCCACCAAATACACCAAGGTCCATTTATAGCAGCTTACATTGTAGGCCAATGTTTCTTTTACTTTAAGCTCTTCTGAAACCTTACCAAGTGCTTTGAAACAGCCCTTGAATTTTAAGCCTAAATTTATTCATGAACAGTTTATACCCATGTGCTCTAGTGCCAGCATTGTCTTTAATCTTTAATAGATCTTCTCAAATGTTGGAATTTCTCTCTAGAAAATGCAAGAGTGAAAACATGCATATTGACTGCTTCATATCTTCCTGTTAGTGAAATCACACAGATCTAGTCCCTCTCAAAAGGGCTACCGAGGAACAATTTAACAGGCAGTCATCAACTGATAGCCAGCACCAAAACCTCAGAAGACACCTGGAAAGCTTGCTCCACAGGAAATACAGGATTTCAGGCATTTCCTTCCCTCCTCTGATCCTACTGGACAGCTTAGGTATCCCCCAGTTCAGCATATAAATCCATTATTGGGAACAAACATCGCATTAAGTGTTGCACAAGCACACCGATCTAGACACGTAGCTGAGGTGCTGGACTCCACTCCAGCTTAGTCACCAAACCTTGTTCAGCTTGGCAACAGTCAGCTCCTCCTTCAGATCTAGGTTTCAGCTGCTATACACTGTGGTGTAGCTTTCAGAGCATGTTTGAGCAAGTGCTTCTCGATTTGCATGCCAGCAGAGAAAAGCACAGACCAATAGAGGCAGTTGTACAACAAAATGAAAAAAATGCAGACAAAAATATAAAATGTAAAGACATTTATCTTGTCAACAGTCCGAGCATTGCACAGCGAAGTTTCACCAAAATATCTTCTGTGAAACCACTGCACTCTAGTTTCACATATTGCAACATAACAGGTCTATTTAGGTACCTGAAATCAATGCATGAGATTTACAAGTAAAGTGAATTTTCTGTGGAATGAACTAAAATTCTTCTTTAAGGCTAGCTTACACCAAGACTCATTTTTGCTGGTTTCCTTGTGTATTTTTCCAATTTGCTTACGTATTACTGAAAAATGTTAGGAAACAGAAACTATCAGGAGAGGACAATACTTATTCACACACAAACCATTGACGAAAGGACCCCAAATGCTATATGTTTTAATATATTTAGTAAAGCACCTTTTACATAACTAAAAAAATGTCCATCCTATATTTTAAACATATAGATAGATAGATATAAAGATACTGATCTGCTGCCCTCCCCAGTCACCTCTTTGTGCAGCTCTCTACAAAGCACGTTTATCCACTCACCACAGACAGAGCCTCGCACCAATCTCCTCAAATGTGGTCTCTCGGGGAGGTAGCGGTATTTGCATCCAAATATACTGAGGTTTGATGTGTGATCTCCAAAGAAACGGAGCTGGCGGTATCTCTCCCCGCAGCGGTAACAGAAATTAGTGTTACACTGGGAACAGGTCATGTGGTCACACCCTTCTGTCCTCTGGATGTGGATCTTCACGAGCAGAAGGAAAAAGAAAAGGCTATTTTTAGTCCCCGGAGCATGGAAAAGCAGGCACCGCTCCAGCGCAATCCATATGCATCAGATGAAGAGATACTGCAAGCAGCCCCTTGCTGAACTCGGCATCTGCACTAATAGAGATTGCAGCTGTCCTAAGACAATAATGTTTTCTAAGGCGTGTTTCAGACCACCAAACACGAGTTATAGTTGTTTCCAGGCTTCTACATAAGAAATGCCTTCCCACATAATTCTTGCTCTTTGCTTAAAGTCGTTGTCTCAGATGAGCATCTGAGTGATCCTTACCCTTACTGAAGATGAAAAATTATTTTTACTACCCAAGCAGACACATTAGCACCTAACTTCATTAAAAACCAGAGCATCACAGTAAATATAGTTGTGAACTCTGGCTCACCCCTCCATAGATGGGTTTCCCTTTTATGTCACCTGTGGCCCCACTCCCTGTCCCATTACCATCACAAATTGATTTGGCATTTTGTAATAAAACAAGAAAGGCTCTGCTTCAGGATGAGGGACTTAAAAAGCACAGGATTTCTATTTATTTTTAACACAGCATTAAGCCAGGCTGCCTAGCCTTCCATCTTTCTGCTGATTGTCTGCATAAAATAGCTTAATAATAATTTACCATTTCTATACCTCCATATACTTCTGCACAATTGGTACATTTACTCACTTTGCACAGATTTTGTAAGGCTTCAGTTTTAGTTAATAGTTCTGAGAAACTTAGAAGAGAGGTAGTCCTGATGGTATTTCACTAAACCACATTATGCACTGCAACGTTGATTACACAACTACTAAATCTTGCCAGCTAAAAACATAGCTAATGGGGTGGTAAACACTTTTCCTAACTTACAAGATGGATTAATACTGCCACCCCCCATGCTCCACAATGTAACTGCAGATAAAATTACACAATGATTGAGGTTGGAAGTAACCCACAGATGTCACCTCTTTTAACCCCTAGCTCAGTGGTGGGCTAACTTCAGAATCAGATTAGACTGCTCCAAGCCTTGTCCCACCAGATTTTAGAGTCTTCAAGTATGGGTATGTCACAGTCTCTTTGAGCGACCTGTTCCAGACTTCACCGCCCTCCCTGGGAACAGCTTTTCCTCCCTTTAGATCCAACAGGAGTTTTACTCACTGAAACTTGTGATGAATGCCTCCTTAACTTCTTACTCGTATCTACACGAGTATTTTGAAGGGAGGTACGGGTAAAGACAAGACATCACCACTTAATGGCCCTGCAAGCACCAGAGGTGATGAAAGCTCAGGTACAGCTGAAGCCTCTAACCTCAAGAAAGGCTTGTGATTCCTAGGGTATCAGACATTCTTGAAAGGACCAGGTGTGGTGCTGGTCATGGTTCATCTGGGATCTGAGAAACTTCTTCCACCTCAACTGCTACTGAAATTGGAACTTCACGTATGTAACAAGCTGACATTTTCCACCGGCAGTGCTTAAAAGACTGCAGGGCAGATGCAGTGAAAAGTAGCTCCAGGTAGGTCTGCAGACATCTTTGTGCTGATGTTAGACATCTCAGAATTTATTTTTGCACTTTCAAACACTTCTTTCAGGCAAAAAGATGGGAAAGACATTCACACGCACAAAGATTGCACTATAAAATGCCACTCTGGTAGACACAGAGGACTTGCATTCATCCAACAGAAGGGATCCAAATAGGCCGACTAAACAATTGCTCCCCTCTATGTTGAGGAAGCCCACCGTTCAGTTTGTTTGTATCATTCCTTCACCTGTATCAGAGGTACCCTGTTTTCCAGAAGCACCTAAAAAGAATACCATTGCCGATGAGCTTTATAAGCTACTTGATTTCAAAACTTTCACATTTAAGTGTTCAATGCAAGCAAACTAAAAAAAAAAGTCTACCCAACGTTATACCAATTTCACTTTTTTTTTTTTTTAAAAGGGATATTGCCAGTTTGAGTTTTGCTTTTCCTGTACAGGTCTTATATAAAAAATTGTTGACCGTACTCATCGAGCCAAAGTTTAATTTAGTTCATAAGGCATTAATTTCAACTGAAATTGAGGAATTTTAATTCTGAGTTACTGAGTTTGCACACAGGGACCTCAGTGTATCTTAACAAATTGCTTTTAAAATTTTATTCCAATTAGCTTTTCAGAGGAATGAAATTTAAACAGTAGCTATACAGGATTTTATAATTTTACAGGCACCTTTGCGTATCTGCTGCTTCAGTGACGTATCTCTACTTTAAAAATGTAAATGAGGGAATTAAGTTATGACACTAAGAAGCAGCATTTTTTTTTTTAATATCAAGACTGTTGAACTGTCCTTTCTCTCCTCCAATTTACCAATCCAATATATTGAAGTTACCATCCAGTCTAACTGAAAATCTGTACAGCCTGGAACTTACAAAAACTCTAGATGCAAATACTCATACCACAAATACTTCATGTTTCAAAACAATTTATTTTTATGTGGTAGTAAGAAATTCTACGAGCTGCTGGTAATAGTTTTATACATTCTACCCTCACTACTTCTCACAAAAATCCACCTTGTGCATACTGTCTGCATCCTTCTACCTACACTTTTCTAGAAGCGTCCCAGTTCCAGATAGCCACCCAACCATTCCAATCACTCCTAAATCTCTTGAATCTGCTTGCTCCTGGTCTAAGTCCTTCAGAGGCATTGTTCTCTTAAAATTAAGTTGATAGTTTGTTGTTGTTGTTTTTTTTTTTTTTTTTTCTTCTGGACACATATTGCAATTATATGAACTTTGTATGAACTTTCAATTTGTATGAACTTTGCTTCTTCAAAACAAAATATTACAGATGTTTTAGACAATATTTATCTGCACATACATCTTCAAAAGCTGCAAGTCTGGAATAACTAGTTGTACTTATCCATATTTTTTGTTGCCAAAAGAAATCCAAACCCCACCACCTTTCCCTTTTGGGTGAGGATGGGATCCACTCAAAAAATGACAAGCAGAGCTTGGACTCGCTGCCACCCGCCGCCAGACAGACGATGCCAGATGAACTCCGTCTGATTCAGCCAGGCTGCTCTCAAGCCGAGTGCGTGGCATTTCACCAGATGAACTCCAGCCTCGGTTCACAGGGATATTTCTCCCTCCCCTCAGCATAATCTGCTGAGAGAGATGGGTTACTGTAGGTTGGGAAGGCGATTGCTGCCGGGTCAGACACCACATGAGTGCTCCTGCTCTCCTGGCCAGGAGCGCTCAGGTGCTCGAAGGCCCAGAGGGCCACGGCTGGCTGCAGCCAGCTGCTGTGGCATGGGGCTTGCTCACTGCGGGTTCTCCCACAGCAGGACCACAAAGACCAACCATTTTCATCACTGACTTGACCCCCTCGCGCTGTTCAGGGATGCCTGTTCACAGAAACAGGCTCTGGGAAACCTGCCACTGCTGGGTGAAGAGGAGACATGCTGCTCTGCTGCCACTCCTCCCAGGGGAGCCTGGTGCATGGCTTAACCTCCCCATACGGCAGCACTGATTCTCCTCCCTCCAGAGAGGAAAAATAATTCAATCACCTTCAAAAGCCATGGCCTGTGTTGTGTGATAGCGTTCACATTAATCAGAATGGTGAATGCATGCCGTAAGAGGTATATGATCCATGATTCCCATTAACATTCTTGTTTACTTAAATTTCTGCTGCTATTCAAAGCTTTCTAAGTAAAAAACACTCTTCTATGTTTCCTTAGTGTTTTCTTCTGAAGTAAAAAACAGCAGTGGGGAAAGGCAGGTAAGGTTACAAATTTTATGGAAAGATATCTAATAATACATAGCGAATCTGCATGCCTTAGCCAACTCCCTCTAAAACAAGACCATTATCAATATAAAACATGCTGAAACATCGTCTACTTGGATCTAGAAGAACAATAGATCAAGTAGTGTGTTACCAATTCTTTCCCTCTTTCCTCTTTTTTAATCGCAAATATGGTAGTCATCTGATTATGTTTTATACAGTGGTTTTAAGGGGTAGACAGAGTGAGAGTCAGAAAAGTATTAGCTCCAATCTCCCCATCCCCAAATATTTAGCTATTGGTGTGTTCATTCCCATATGAAGAACAGACTCAGACTCCTTTTATTGCCCTTGACAAAGAATGCTGCATAACACATATTTTTTAAATACTCAATAACTGATTATGGGGAAAGGAAGAAAAAAGTACGACTGTTCTAACCACTAAGTGGCTCTTTTGATTATTTGCTAGTTACAGAGTTGATTTAAAAACCAACAATGTGTTGATATGAACCATTCAGAGGTTGTGAACAAAAAGAACTTTTTCCACCTCTGAAGAAAAATACTAGGAGTAGAGGTACAGTTTATGAAAATATGGAACTCCCTCTTCGATATTCGTTTATAACATCACATTACCAGAAAGGACTTTTTAACAAAGGTTCTTTTTCTGTGCTAATTTCATAACTTTCCATTTTGCCTCCCACCATACAGAAGGTTTTATTTTCATTTGATTAAAAAAAAATAAAGAAATCTGAAGCCTTTTTGGAATCAATAGCTAAACTCACGCAACTTCAGGCTTCAAAATTAGAGATTTAGACCACCTAGGTTTCAGGTGTCCAGCCTTCTTATTCTGAATCCATTAAAAACAGCTATACACTTTAGGTTTTGGAAAGTCAGATTATTTAAAATGTATTAATGATACACACATTAATGCTGGCGTCTTTTATTCTTCTCTCTTTCCAGCTAGCAGCTCTCCTTTCCCTGCTTTTCCATGTTCATTGGTGCATTGTTTTCTCCTTTTTTTGGACAGCTTATTTCAATAGTTACATCATTCAGATTGTCCAAAAATCTGAATCTGGACTCAACTCAAGAAATTAAAAACAAACCAGATACTTCTGCCCACTCCAAAAGGAGGAAAGTTTGAAAAAGGGTTTTACTGTAAGACTTCCCAGAAATCAAATCTTTTTAGAACTGGCTCAAACCTATCAACTTTTACCAAATGAGAAGTTGTTAAATCTATTCAAAAGTCATGTGTATGCGGGAGGAAGGGTAAACAAATGACCACTGATTTCATGGCTTTACAAATTTTTCTTGATGCTTTGAAGTCTTTCAATTTCAAGCTATGGCATGACAGGCATTTCTTTCCCCATGACCAAAATAAGAAACTTAGTAAACTGATAAACATTCTCTTATTTGCACAGGGTAAGGCAAAAAGTATGACTAAACATACTTCATACATTGAGAAGTAAAACTTCCCATTCACTATTTATTTCCTACCAAGCGTTCTAGTTACCTTACTTTGTCCCCTCCATGAAGTAGATGTAGAGCAACAGGTACATTCAAATTAAGTACTCCCTTTCTAAAAAGCCAGTCTCCCACCACCATGGTGATCTCCAGATTTTGACTTATTACCATCAGCAACTGGAGACAACTGCTGTGAAAAACAAAAAAGCAAAAAGCCGTAACAGCCACCTCCGTTAAAGGTTAGGGGCGTATTGGGCTGTTCCACCACATTCAAGTAGTGGGACATCTCTTTCCTATCATGGAAGGATGGGAAATGGCATTTCTAGGGCATGAGACTGCACCTCATTCTGTTGAAAATTAAGCTAATTTATGAGGAAGGATTAAATGTCAGTTCTTTCACAAGCCTAAAAAAAATTCTGGTTTTGCCAAAAATTGAAATCTCTTAGTTAAGTTGTTGATAAGGAGTACTTTCTGACTTCAGCACTGAATTCACCCAAGCTCTTTTAAAAAATCTGACAAAGAGCATCATATTTCTCTAAAGCTTTAAATTTCTTTAAAGCTTTATTATAGGAATAATTTGGACTGTAACACACTCATTACAAGTATAAAACAAAGCCTTGTCTTAGGATTTCTTTAATGTTTCTTTTACATGCAAAGAGTCTGCAGAGTAAGTAAAACACCTGACCCATTTTTCTCAAAGGGTCAAAGGTAAGAATTTGTACAAGTGTGAATTCCGTTTCAAATCCAGAATAGAAGCTACAAATATTTACTCTACATAAATATTTAAGCAGTTTGAAGCTACCACCTGTGCATCCCCAGAAGGCGGCTTACCTTGCATTTTGGACACTTCTGGGCATTCCTTTGCCCGTGCTCAATCTCATTGGCCCAGTGACGCAACAGCTTGTCTCCCTTTTTGTACTCTTTGCAGTTAACGCCTTCGTGCCAAGGCGAGTGGCACTTGAAACACCAGACAAATTGGCAAGATGGACACTGGATCTGTACAAGTGAGAAAACACCACACATTTGCAAGATGTTTAAATTGATAAAGGATCTACGCCTCCCACTCACTCAGTTTTAAATTATTACAACAAACACATCATCATCACGCCTTCTTCTAGAGCCTGGCTAATTTTTGAGAAAAGCTGTTGGAGTTGCTGTGTTTGTAGAAGTACTAAGAAACACAGGCACACTGCAGGTGCTCATTTTCAAATGACTGGCCTCACACCTGGACCATGACCAAAGCAAGCAAGAAGCAGAAGCCACGTTAGACACAGGCACATCCAGGTTTTGGGAACAACTCTACTTCAGCTGTGTTTGGCAGCACAGCTTCTGGCCGGGGAAGGCATGGCTCTCAAGCAACTGCTCAGCCCTCCTCACCACCCCAGCCACAGCCTGTGCTTCACACCGCCCCTAATTTGTACCAGCTGATGGACCGGACTGAGGAATTCAACCAAACCCAGCTTTTTGGCCACAGCTCTTTCTGTACCTGGCTCACCACAGACACATTTGTGCTGGCAGTGCATGGGGCAGGGATGCTGCTCAGGAAGCTCTGTCCAGGCGTGAGGACCCAGGCAAAGCCCCCAGGATGCATTTTGGAAATCCTTGCATACCACAAGCTGCTGTGCCCTCTGCTCAGACATGCCGACTGCCTGCCCGCTGCCTCAGCTCTGTTTTGAGGCCAAGGCTGGCACTCTGATCTCCCTGAAGTATTTTGCTGGGGAGCAGCCAGAATTACTATTCATACGTGCAGTTCTTACTTCCGTTACTACCAGCATGCTAATGCAAAGCTGATCTGATCTCTAATGCATGATCAAGATGAAGCTGTCTGCTGCTCTTAATACTTTTCCTTAAGTTCTACGTACATAGATAGCATTTAGGTTTTTGACTAAGATTTTTTTTTATTTTGAACATGAGTACAATTGATGCAATGGCTCAAGCTGAGTACTTTTTATGACTCTATCTGACCCATTTTTCAGTGGTTGCCTTTAACTTTGTATAAAGCAAATGTTTTTGCATTGCAGTAGTGTCTGACAGCGTAGCCTAATTCATATCATGTGATGTATCACTCTGCATAGCAGCGTTCAACCAAGTATTCTACCTTTACATGATGTGCTGCTCAGTGCACCACTTCAGCTTACCTCTTTATGCCATTTCAAACCTAAGTATCAGCAAGTACAAGAATATGAGCTCATGCTCAAGAGAATTAACAATTTTCCTACTACATATAAGACATTGTTTCCCTCTCCAGAATTCTTTGCCTGGTCTGAACTGCAAAGAAGGAAAGCAGCCTCAAGATGTAGACAGATTCTTTCTCTCTTTCCAACACACTTTAATTACCATTTACTAGTTATTATCCTTCTCCAAAAAAAAAAGTGCTAGAATACATACATTTTTTTCTTCATATCAAGAAGACTCAGACACTGTAAAACTGAAATAGGTTAAATTCTGATATCCTGTATCCTGTGCATGTATGACTTACTGCTTGCTATAGCTACAGGGTGGCTTTTTCCTAAGGTAAACAGTAAAATTTTTCATGTAGGAAAAAAAATAAATCACACTTATTAGATGCTTTCTGTCAATGAATAAGTTACTGAGACACAGGGAGGCAGCACAGAAAAAGGAAAGAACAAGAATAAAACTCATTTGTAGGGAAACAATACATGACAGCTGCAACACGTGGATTACAAAGACTATTACTTTTTGCATGAGAACACTAATCCCTGACCCAAGGCCAGGACGAAGTATGAAACAACCGAAATACAAAATATAATCAGTGCCATTTCTTGGATTTGCTGGTCTACAGGCCCAGATGCTAAGTAAAAGTAAATATGTTATCCTGCATCTGTGCATAATTCTTAAGAACAACAGAACAGTAAATTAGCTTCCCACCCTAAAGAATCTAAAGAATAGCATTTTTACTACATAAATTCACACACAACACTGATTTAGGTTTCCAGAACCCTTCAGAAACCAACATGTGCAACAGATAGCTCTGATTACTGGCTTACTGTCTAGACCACTATCCCCGTAA
Organism: Anser cygnoides; assembly: GCF_040182565.1. Taxonomy (NCBI): domain Eukaryota; kingdom Metazoa; phylum Chordata; class Aves; order Anseriformes; family Anatidae; genus Anser; species Anser cygnoides. The sequence continues at coordinate 66,141,276 of NC_089875.1, forward strand.
TTTTCTACAAGCTTCAAACTTGTGTTTTTCAATATCACACGTCCCAGTGACCTACTGCTAGGAAGACAAATTTTAGCCAGCATTACATTGCATTACTCAGTATTTATTATGCCTCAGGCAAGGATGAAGCTTGTAGCCATGATTAAGTGTTCTACAACCAGAAAGAATCACAGAATCATTAAGGTTGGAAAAGACCTCCAAAATCATCTGGTCCAACCATACCCCTACCACCAATGTCACCCACTAAACCATGTCCCTAAGCACCACGTCCAACCTTTCCTTAAACACGCTCAGGGACAGTGACTCCACCACCTCCCTGGGCAACCTGTTCCAATACCTAACAACTCTTTCTGAGAAGAAATTTCTCCTAATTTCCAACCAGAACTTCCTCTGGTGCAACTTGAGGCCATTCTCTCTTGTCCTAGCTTTAATCACATGCAGTATTCAGTCATTTGAGATGGAACCTGAATGCTAAACAAACAAACAAACAAAAAAAACACACACAAAAAAGACAATATTCTGGCAAGTTGCAAACTAGAGCTCCTTGCTTAAAAAAATTGACAACATAATTTAAAACTTTTTTTTTTTTGACACATTCATTGCAGTCTCTGTCTTTCTATTATAGCATGCATATAATTGCAAGAAATGTACAAGCCACCAGGACATATACTTAATCTTATGCATGCACATTGACATCAGACGTTTCCAAATACATCACTTAGGAAACACTAAAACACAGGATGAGGTTGCAACGGTAGGATTTCAGAATAACATCTGTTACCATGAGTGGCCCTGATGAACTGAAGTAAACTAGTGGGATCTACCTCATTAAAAGGTTTGGAGTTACTTGTTTTCTGTGGAAGGTGGAAAAGGAAAGAGTTAGTAAATAGATTTAAGATTCTGAATGAGCCACTTGACTGTTGTTGCACAGTGTCTGAACATACATTAAGCAGGCAAAGAAAAGTATGTTCTTTTAAGAACTATTATTCTTGCTTTTCTTGGAACTAGTGGCCAAAAAACAAAACCCTAAACCTATTCAAACTTGGATTCAGTGTAACAGCATGGCAAGTACTCAAGAAATAGGAACACAACAGGGCAATTGTGGCTGTCTTTCAGATTCTTATATCATTCTTCCTCCACTTTTCTGAGAAAACCAAACAATGTGCTTTATGCTTCAGTATTAGCGCGTGAAATCGTAACAAGGACACAGAAATACTCTGTTCATATGGTCTGAAGTAGTAAAATATACTATAGTCCAGCAAAGCAGACAAACTATATCTGAAAAAACAACAATACAAACAGCTTTTGGTGTTTTTTTCAAGTATGTTTTTCCTTATACCAACATTTACCTTTTATTTTATGATTTCCATTTCAGTTGATCAGAATTGAGAGGATACATACCCAAGACATCAATCTCCCTTGAAACAGAAAAAATACACAACTTCTCATACTAACCCTCTTAGTTCTCAGCTTTCTGAAATACTGACCTTTGAGGCTAACATTTTCCATTTTCTTAGCTAGCCTCTTCAGTGTAAACTATTCTAGCTATCATTTTCCTCACCTCCCAGGAAGAGACCTTTCAAAATTGGTAGGTAACAGCAACACAAAGCACTGACCATTGTAATATGACGTTAGCAAAACTGACTTCACATTAAAAATATTCTGAGAGCTTGAAGCTGCAGAAAGATTTATGGGATTTTCTGCTGCTTAGTGGAATGCTGGTTACACGCTAGGGTAGCTGAATAAATTGCGCAGTTGATGACATGAATTACCATCTCTAACTACGGCTACATAGTCACTTTTTTCAAAAAAAAAAAATATGGGCTCCTGCCAAAACAGCTGCCTCCTCCTCATCACCAACCCATCCCTTCTCTCGTACCAGCTGAAAATAAGCAACAACAAAACAAACAAATCTTGTGTCCCACTGGAGCTGATCTTTGATCCAGCTCCCAATGTGACAACAAAACATCAACATGAGCAAAAGCAAGCTGGCAGGAACAAACAGCTAAGAGCAAAGAGGGACAGAACAGCAAAATCACTGCTTTCAGAGCAGTTCGGGCTTAAGGCTGACTGAAGTGATGTGTAGACATGAAGATATCTGCAACTCAAGGTTAAAATTTGATCAAAAAAGCCAGGAGGGGGGAGGGGACGGGGGGACACTCATTGGAATCAGCTACCCAGATTCATTCCATCACAGCACCTCCACAGCCGCAGACTCCTACCAGTTCTAGAGCACGGAGTTTCAGAAACGCTTCAGTAGTTCAAACAAAAGACAGTTTATGTAAGAACCACACTGAAAAAAAAAAAAACATTTACGTTTCCAAAGTCAAGCACTCAAGCCTTTATTTTATACAATGGTATCTCTTCACAGAAGCAAGCAATAAAACTGTGTTATGAACCTCACGGGCTAAGGCAGAAAAAGTCCAACAATCAAGAAGTGCTTCTTCATGGCAGGTCAAAGAGCCAACACTAAAACAGATGAAATCCAGGCCTGATAGAAATAACAACAACAACACAGACAGAAAAAAACATGATAATCACTCTAGTAAAACCCATATCCATATGTTCCATGCATAGGAGCTTAACTACCAATTTTTCATTTTTTTCCCCCCCATTTCCTTTGGACTTTGGCATACCAGCTTTTACCAAAGGTTTGTTAGAACCTTGCCAGCAAGGAAATCTTACACTCCCAATTTGGGTCATAAGATAGAGAGCAAGGGTCTCTCCTTACTGGAAAGCTGGATCCTTTTGTGATATCAGTACTTGATGTATGAAACTAACTAGTTACGTTGCTGTACTGTGCTGTCCTAAGGGCACTCATGACAAAAGGGAGGTTTGCATAGCAAGTTTCCCTTTTCTTCCTTTCCTCTGCCAACATACATGGACATGGTAACTTTCTGGACTCCGATCTCAAAAATGAAAAACAGCAGTAGCAAACTCTGAACTTCTGGGCTTAGATCAGCTTAGCTGACATAAAACAGCTATAGCAAGGAAAATTAACAGAGGTAATACCTTTTGTACCTCTTTAAAGTGAGATGTTAAGTTCATTTATGATTTTAAATGGTATATCAATTGTTATGAACGTCAATAATATTTTACAAATACGTACTCTTGGTACAGAATACTCAAGGAGTACTCAAACATACTCTTGTATTTTTTTACAGCATTTTCTCATTATAGTGTATAGGAGAGCAAGGGTGCTGGCGCAGAGCCCTTCTGTGCGGTGATCCTACCAGTACACTTCTGTGCAGACTTCTCCCATGCATGACTTGGTTCTTCTGAAGGCAGCACTTCCAGTGCTGGCGCTTCAGTTCAGAATTCCTCTGTGGCAATTAGTGCTTACACTGTTTGCAAGGAAGTATGTAAGACCTTTCTGTCTCCAGTCAGAGCTATCTGATGCTCTATGTGGGAAAAAAAAAAAATGTCTTTGCCTCCAAAGAGCCTATAATTTGAGACAGACAACATATGAGAAATCACGTAAGAATAAGGAAACAGAGATAATGGTCCACAGCTACGCGTGCATGTAACTACTCACATATACAGTCATATATAGCCTTCTTTTTACACCTCTTCCATGTGCTGAGCTTAAAATAACTCACTAAAACCATACCTATGGCAGAAAACAACACAGATTCAGGGAACAGCCCGAAGCCCTGAACCATGGTTGTCCATACTGTTTGATAGCGTTTTCCCAATTACATTTCTGATCTGCGTCAACTAGACATTCCTCCAGGGAACACACCTGGACACAGCTCAAAGCACGCATTTTGAGAGGGTCTGTTTCCCAGAGGAGACTTCAACCCTACAGATCAGGACTACACTTATCACTTCACCACAGCAGCAGGGAAAAGCTTCTAGCAACACATAAGGCAGCCTCCGATTCTTTCTTTGATTAGGATTTCTAGGGGAATGGTGAGAACATTTTAACCACAGCATTTTAACTCAGAGAGCACTGGTGGGCAGCAGTACTCATTTTGTGCCTTGAAGACGACAAAAAAAATAAAATAGGAGTTGGCACATCCATGATGTAACAGCTACACAAACTGTGACAGGGCTCAAGGGAACAGCACAGCCTCTGGCACCTTAAGAGAGGCTGCTGCAGAAGCATTACAACGGTGGGTCTACCTTGGACCATGCATCCTGTCTATATCTGAAGGGACAGTAAGTGGATGGCCGAAGAAGAATGGCTGCGGGCAGGAGGAACTTGACCTGCAGCTGGAATTTTCCACCTCTGTGTACGGTGCCAAAAAACTGCAAATAAGTCCAATGCCAGATCTGAAGTCCAACACCAGACTTTGTGGCAGCTTGCATGCAGTTCAAACACTGCACAGATACATGTAAGAAGCTTGTATCTCAGAGTTAGCTTTACTGAGGTTTCAATTCCACTGGATACACAACCTTGTACCTTTTAATCTCCACACTGGGCTGAATCTTATGCTGTAATTAGGCCTATCTAAACAATCATCTAAACTCCTACTGAAGAAAACTGGTTTGTCCAGGCAAGGCTAACTCGATCATGAAATTAACCACCACAAGTCTAATAACTGGATGGAAAACTAAAACAGAGCATGATGCTGCAGACAGAACGTTCATCTTTTGGAACCAAGATGGACCTTTGGGAGCTCAAAGCTGCTTCCGCCTGCCATCTTGCTTTTACTCTTTCATTGAAATCACAGTATAAGCAAGCCTTCTACTAGAAGTGCTGTCAAAAGGTGGTTTTGATCTTTCTAAAGTTTTGTGTATTGAGACTCCACAGGATATTGAGAAACCACAATAGTGTTTAACCTCTATAGTAAGGGACTGAAGAAATCAAACCAAGGAGCAGGACAGACAATAGCTCTAGCTCTTAAGAAGGAGCAAGCCAACAGGAAGTTATCACCTAACACAGCAACTGTCCCAAATTTATTTGCTGAGAGTTCCAGGGAAAACCTATCTTTGCTGGAGTTGTACAGCTAAAGTTATCAGTAATAGTGTGATTCCTCTTCCCCAGTCTCTTCTAATCATGACTATATTATTTGCAAGTCTGAGAAGAAAGAAAATACTCTTAGAGTACTCTTTAAATTAAAACGTGCCAGGCCAAAATTATGCCACCTTACCAAATAAGGTAAGGACTAAAGTTAAACTGTTCAAATTGTTAGAAATAAATTAATTAATCAATGATTCATATTCCTAATCACAGCTTGTACGAAGCCCCAGCAGTAGAAGAAAGCTCACTTAATGCCCACCAAGTGCTGTCCTACCCACAGCTCTGGCGACCATGCTCACTTTGTATTTGTTCTCCAATTTGGCAGGGGTAGGAATGTGGCCTCTCCTCCGGAAGGTTGTAAAGTGCTTGCACTGAGGGCATGGCTTGGTGCTGGAGTCAACGCGGCTGAGTTCCAGGAAATATTTATACTTGATGATGTCCTCGTGGGGCAGGTTATAGAGGATGGTTGTTTCATCCAGGTGTTCGCTGCACTCTGTGATTGGGCATTTTATATCCGCTTGTCCCAGCTGCACCTGAATGTGGGAAAAAGCATACAGAAGAGTTGCAAGACCTTTTGTTTGGAAAAGGTACTACTCTGCAAGTATTGAGGAAGCAAACATTTGTGAGTTTTGCAAGAAAATTCGATTTAAAGTACTCTAACAGTCCACGGACTATCAAGCATATCGTCTTAAAGTTATTTTGACCTACTCCAAGTGAACTGCCATTTTTCCAAAGGGTATTTTCCAAATCCAACAGAAAAACTAATTACTCCTATAACAACTGTAGTTATGTACCATGGCGATGTACTCCATGAAACCAAACCAAGAACTTGAGCTAGTAGCACCCATCCAGCACTCCATGCTTTGGCTGAAATAGCTAACTCTCCACTATCACGGCTCACACAGGCACTCAGAAAGCAGGTAATGGAAACATTTGTATGCTGTTATTCCAAAATGTGCTGGGAATCACAGCACAGAGAAATTAAAGTCAACTTAGGATCATCAACTCTGATTCAGTGCTAGACCTGAGCCGGCTCCTGCTAAGTGATGACAAAACATCAACCGAGCCCAGGGCTGACCAAGCTAATAGATTTTCCCAGAACCTTGAGTGCTGTAATATTTAAAAAAGAAAAAAAAAATCCCTAAAGATGACCAAAACAAAAACACACAGAGAAGCATGCTCAACTTATCAGGGCTGAAACTGCTATTGATGTAACGAGCCCTGATGGTCCCAAGCTGATCCGTATGGTCAGTTATCTGCAACATAGGTCCACAGCTCCAGGATCTGAGACCAAGGCTAGACACAGGTCTGCACCCTTCATGCTTGGCAGGCTTTATTAACTTGGACTTCATGCCAAAACAGCAGATCCTAGCTGGTCTGTGAGCAATGAGGCTGTATTTACTTGGCACTGAGCCTGAGTTAATAAACCCTGCTGGGTCTGAGGAGTCTGCAAGGACCCAGAACGAGCTTGTTCAGTCATGTCTGCCACACATAATCCTGAATGGATGAGAGTTGACTGCACACGTGGAGCTGACCACCAGCCCAATTCTTCCTTACTACTAAACATGTCCATGCAAAGAGGGAGGAAGGGGGGCTGACAGTGGAATGGGTGTCTCTTTCTAGGAACTATTGTTCTGAGGTTGGTCAGTTCAATTTCCTTGGACCGCTTACTTTTTTAACATGCTCCGTTATTGGGATCTGCAAACAATATACTGAATACGATAGCAACGCCTCAAATTTTGATGCAGGTCTTGCTGCTGCATGGCGGTAGCAGAAAACACCATAAACCAGAGACTGTTAATGCAGTATTTCAGCTAAGAAAGGAAAAAAGATAAAGCAACACAACCCTGCCCTTGCTGTCTCAGCTCCAGAGCCATATGGGCTCTAACTGAATGATAATTTAGTCAGGAGTTAGAGGATTAGAAAAGACATTACAAAAAGGTATAAAATCCAAGGTCAACACATATTGACTTCAAAAAAATCCCCATGGCACTGCCTTTGTTTCCCCAGCAACGCAGTGGGACCAAAGAGATGAGGAAATTAGAAGATGGCAGCAGTCTGTCCCAGACCAGAGCACAGAGAGGAGATCTCAGCCCTGCGCAGCCTCTGCTCAGGCTGCAGGCAGGTCAGGATAGAGGAGATCTTCCCGTGGTACAGAGGAGAGGCTGGCTCCCCTGAACTACACCCACTGTCAGGAGGCAAATGCTCCAAAACTTCACTTCCAGCCCCAAAAGATAAGGAGAACACCGCCACACAGAAACAAGTCTAGACTCAAGTATTTTGGCCTTTACCTGGAGCAGGGTGGAACAGAAAAAGGACATGGTTGAATGCACCATTAAAAAACAAAACAAAAAAACGAAACAAACATTCCCCCCCCCAACATGCTACGGGGAATGTCCACATTTTACAGCTGGAAGACACTCACGTACCTGAAGCAGCATGTGAAAAGTTGAACTTAAGCGTATAACAGAGTGATTCTTCTCAGAAATTCAAAAAACCTCAGTTTGATACATGTTAAAATATGTTACAACCACGCTGCAAGAAGATCACATCACCATGACACAGCATATCCCTGTTTTAGAGGGAACATTGCCATCTGAAATATTTAATATATGGCTTCACCACGTGATCCAAAATAAATGTACTAGGAATTATTTTATGCTCACAGTTTGTTATCAAAGTATTTTGACCAGAGATACGGGTCCCTGGACAATCTAGTTACTCTGCTAGAAGTCTTCATGTAAGTGAGAAGTTTTGCAGATGCTCAGACCTTTAAACATTTGCTTCCCACATTCTAATAGCTCTGGCCTTTTTCTTTGCAGGTGTTCCCATTATGTATATGTACAGACTTTCATAAAAATATGTCCTTCCTCTGCTGGTGCCTACCCCTTCCAAGAGCCAATATAGCTCCGGCAGCACTCTGCATTGCAGAACATCCAGGACTGCTGGTCCCAAGCACTTATCAGTAATTCATTTCAGAACATGTGGAGTTTGTTGTAATTTATCCCCCTGTGTATCATCTGTGCTCAAGAAGCAGAAAGAAAAATCAGTCCAGCTCCCAAGAACCCAAATATGTTAACCTAAGGAAAAATTGTTACAGAAATACAAAACGCTATTGCATTACTACAAGGATTAGTAGTTCAATATATGTAGTACCACAGAAGTAATGCTTCTATTTGAAGAAGTATAGGCAAAACAATTTAAATCCAAATAGTCAAATGAACCCCATCTATGGCTACTTTGTTGTTGTTGTTTAAGAATTAGGGAAATACTAAAAGGGTTAAGCCCTTTTCCTAGAAGTAAACTAATCTGCATCGGAGCAACATTTCATGCTGAGAAGGCACACTGTATTTGGCATTTAAACCGGTGCTTAAGAACCACCACTTACATGACATGGTAGTTAGAACAAACCTGCGTTTATAAAATGAAGGAATACAAAGCTGAACACTTTCTATTTTTCATGCCCACACAAAATATGATTAAATATGTGGTAAAAGTCAAGCGTGGTTTCAGTGTTTATTTTGAAAATATGTTTTACACCCACTTGAAGTAAATCATTTTTATCCTCTGTAATAGTTTCAGCCTTTCAAGTTTGGCAAAGATTGATTCTTTTCCTATGTTTTGAATAGGACTGAAGTGAACAGAGCTGTTTTGCTTATTAGCAGTAACTTCAATGGAGCCTTGTCTTACCAAAACAGTTCATCTTTGTTTGTGCACTAGCATTAGCAATTGATGCAAGCACAGCTTTAGAAGTAGCTTGTTAGGCTACCTACTGCTGCAGACCCAGGAGGTGCTACGGAACAGAAAAGAAAAATATATTTTTTAACCTGGCTAAAAAACAACTAGTTTTGTTCTTTTTCATGACTTTTTGTTTTTTCAAAGAAATTTTGAAGAGCCTCATCCTTCAGAATCAGCTTATCACAATGTCAAAACCCTGAGTTTTAAGGAGTCTTTGAATTTCAAAGTGCCACCGTGTATTAAAAACTTTAGAATCCTCAGCATACACAACAGCATGGTATATTTTCACAGCGTGAGGAATGACTGATATGTCTAAAGGCAGTTGAGCTGCTGCACAACAGTAAATGTCAGACTCTATTCAGTTCTTACACCCAGCTGTGCTCAACTTTCGTAAATCATCTCAGGAGGTGCTAGCACCATTTACAATTCATCCTGTGAAAGCAGGCTCTCATGAGTTTCATCCTGCAGAAAAGTAACATTTAAACTATCAGAACAGCATTACACTGCCCCACTCCCTCTAGTTCTTGATATTTTATTTGAAGAGATTTGGGGTGGGGGACTTGTTCATATACTGCCCAAAACTACAGTCATACCTGTAACAGGAAGAGAGAGTATGGTCCTTTAAGTCAGAAAATTATTCTCTCTGCTTCAGCTTTCTACAAAAAGGACATCTTTGGTAGCTGAACAGAAAGAGTTCAAACTATGTGAGTAGCACTGATTTGTGCCTGTCATTTAGCCTGGCCACACCTGGCTGGAATGGGCCATTCTGCTTTAAAATAGATACACACAAACCTGCATTTTCTGACTGAGACTTTACTCTTAGTTCAGAGATACATAAGCTAAATAAATCAGTAAGTTGTTCTTACTTTCAACTGTTAATGCTGAAAGAAAAGTGTACAGTACCATAGCTAGTCTGCACCCCTGTAGAACACTTAGATTTCTAACAGTGGGCCGAGCTCTCCCCTGTAAACTAATGTGGATGTTATGCATTAAAAAATACTTTGGGAGTGCACAGATGCAAGTAAAGGGACAGTTTGATACACAGGACTTTCACATTCTACAGAAGAACAAACTAATGGAAGAGAGTTGCTTTTATCTGCAAGCAAAATCCTATTGCCTTCTAGTTCACTGGAAATGTTGCTCTTACATTTTTTTGCTGTAAGTTTCAACCAAGTGAAGAATTACTTTCTTCACTTCTGGGAAGTATCATCTTGAATTTTTTTTTTTTTAACCAATCAAACAGGTTTTCATGGAAAATACTTTAATGGCTCTCAATAGGACTCCACAGTGGTAGGTGCTAATTGAATGAAATCCAAATAGACACAATCCAACAAGTGCAACCAAGGAGGAAAAAAATAAAGACACTGGAAACTTTTACTAAGCATTTCGCACCCGTCTTTGAGGTTATGGTTCTGTGACCATTCCTGTGGTTTAAGTACTAACTTTAGTAATCCATATCCCCTGCCTCTGCGTTATGCCAGTGATGTCCTGGCATTATCCAAACTGCTCTTACAAAAACCCCAAGCAATCCTATGAAACAGATTTTCAGTTTCTGTCCTCCCTGCTTACTGCCAAACTGTAACATATCCTCAGTGATGTAAAACAAGTCAGAATGAAGAGTTAGGAATAAGAGTGATGAGATTAGGGGCTACTTCAGTTGTGTCTCCACCAAGTAGGAAGACAAACTGGGTTTTGTGTGCTACCTCCAACTGCACTGGATATCTTCACGTATGTTCTTGCCTGTAGTTCATTGCTTCACAGACCAAAACCCCACTGGGTGTGTTTCGTTTGCATCTCCCCTTTTATTCATGTCTCTAGATAGCAGACTTGCATTAAACTTAGTTTTAGAACCCATTTTTCAGTAAGCCACCACACTGTCCTCTCTGCCAACCACCACCTATAACCTTGCATCCCTCCCCTACCCAGGAGGGAGGGTCTTCACCAGCTCAAGCAATGGGTACATTGCTGATCTCAGAAAGGTTACAGAAAGAATTCAAACTGGTGAGGAACTCCTCTATGCCAGCACTGAATTCATAATTGTTGGTTCTTAATTCTTACACCAAGAAATACCTGCACGACCACCAAATCAACTAGAATGACCAGTCTTTCTCCATAGTCAGTGGAGAACGAGGAAGGCGATCAACATGATTCAAAAGCAGCAGCAAATGGCAACAATGCCTTTAAGTTGCCTGATGGAAAAATCTCACTCTTTCCCACAAATGACTAAAAGTAGCTCAAGAAACCTAATTTCTCCCAGCACTAAAGTCTGTCAGGTATTTTAAAAAAAGGTTTTATACGTGACAGATGTTCATTTTAAGCTGATTTTGTTAAAGTGGCCATTTATTATTAATAAACGTTCAACCCAAAATCTGCACTTAAAAATAAATCACATTTCTGTTGTGTCACAAGCTCATGTAGACCACCCCTGAAGACGTCCATCACGGTGTCTTCCTTCACATCTCTTATCTGAGGACACAGAGTCTTTGTTCTCCTCTGGCATGGGTACTATGCACCTGGCTGAAGCCATGGCAAGGACGTGGTTCCTGCGCCATGCCACATTTACAAAGTGACCTGGGCCCAAAAGTTCCAGGCACCAGCAGACACCACACCTCTTCCACTTGCATAGTTCTACGATTTACATTAACTATCACATTGTCAACACTAAAACAAAAACCAACCAAACAAAAAACACCCAACTCAAGAAGTAGTAAAAGAGCCTTTGAGGAACATTTTAACATATCATCCTTGACAAGAAAGGCAAGCAAAAGCAAGAAGCTGGGCAGGAATCGCAGCATATCCAACCACCACCACAATGTTGACTGGCTAAACTGGCCAGAATTAATTAGCGAGGATAAATGAGCAAGATATTCTCCTGAGTCTAAGCTCAACCAAAACCTTTTTCTTAAAGGCCTCTTAATTTGCTTCATCACTTGACAACATGCTGACACAAAGCTCTACTCCTTTTCGTCCCTTCTACAGGGCCAGGTTTCATCTGTTCATATTGATTTGATACCAGCTTGAACATTCAGGTTCTAATTGTTCCACTTGCATTGGAATAGGATTTATAGAAAATTTATAGAAAAACAAACTAATGTTCTTCTTGACCAGACTTAAATAATTACCATCCTGCATGAGCTCCCCCCCCTACCCTTTCATCTCCTGTTACTGTCCGTATCACCAAATCAATTAAAAACAAAAGATTTAATCTGAGTAATGTATTCAGACAACTCCATTGCATTTGGTCATGTTTCTGCCCCCTGCCACTCCACAAACACAGTGCACACGATCAGAAGGCACAGAGGTTACATGCTCTGTGCCGCTCTTGGTGTCTGCATTGCGCTGAAACCCACGATGGAGGTCACGGCGAGTCCCATGTCCAGACACAACTAGAGGTGTTAACCCGGGCCACTGGGACATTTTGTGACCAAGGGGCAAGCCAGAGTTACCCCAAGAGATATGGAGGGCAGAAAGCTTCCATCACCTTGCTGAGAAGACAAAGCCATCTTTCACCTCTCGTGTTGGCCTGCCTGTGAGGGCAGAGCGAGGGGGAAAATCCCAGCTGAGAAGGGCCGAGGGCGGCCCAGCAGGATGTGGGGGCAGGAACTGCAAACCTTGGAGGAACCTGACCCAAACCCACACGGAGCAGGAACTGCAAACCTTGTAGGAACCTGACTCAAACCCACAGGTCTCTCAGCACTCGTTACAGGGAAGAAGGAAATACGCAACAGCTCTCTGGTTTTGTTTAGGTTTGCATATTAACAAGGCCAAGTAGCGAGCACAATAGTTTTCCTATTCCTTAGAAGACGCATTGACTTCTGGTAAAAGACACAAAGATGCTCATGAAAGAAGAGTTTTGCAGGTGGCAGACTGAGTCAAGTACCTACCCTTTTGAGGGTGGAAAAGAGGCAAATATATCCAAGCCCTGACAGCCGTTGCTGCTGCCTGGCAGTGGGACCAAAAGCTCACAGGACCAGGTGTGGGAAGGAGCTGCAGGAAGGAAGCAAGGGCCAGGAGACCATCCGCATACCACGATACACTCGAGTAACTTGGCCACCACTGCTCACAGGGGCTTAACAGAAATGGGAAGTAGGAGCAGAGAAGCAACGAGACCTTTGCAACAACCTTTGCAAATTTTCTATTTGTCAGGTTTCCAGCATCACGATAAGAAGACTGCGTCCAAGTAATACAGAATCGAAACAAAACAATGCCGACAGCTGATACTTGTGAAGTAAATGAGAAAAATTGATGGGTTAACTCTTTAGTCATCATGTTTAAATTCAGATGAGAACAGCCTGTTCTCCTACACTTGGAATAAAGCTGTAAAAACTGTCATCTGTACTTGAATGTGTTACCAGCCAAGCCCAGCCTGGATGTGAGGCATGGACAGGCTGCAAAAGCTGAGCAAACAGCTCAAACATGAGGGGACCCAGGCACAGCCACAGTGACCAGCTGCTCAGCCGGGGAGCTTTACCTCTGCCATGCAACAACACATCCCACTTCCAGCGTGCGGAGACCTGAGCTCCCAAAAGTTGCAGTCATGCAATGAGTGTTTACCGCAATTCATCTAAATACTTATACTAGAAAACAATCAACTGCAAAACGAACAAACAAACAAACATCATTTCTCCCTTTCCAGTTAAGTTTAAAACAGTGTGCTCAGTTACTCAAGCAGGTCATTTTTACCACCATGCCAGTCTCTTACAAGAGCAGAACTTAAAAAGGAACATTGCTGTTTCCTCATCTCACTTGCAGAAGAAAACTCTGAGTAGCCAAGCTCTGGCCTCCACCAGGTTCAGACTGGATTAACCGGGTTCAGATCAGTTCCAACAGAATAATACTGTTACCTATTAACAATAATCAACACTACAACCAAAACAAACAAACAAAACAAAAGTTCCTTTACGAACTGGTAGTCAAGAAATCAGCAAAGCCATGGTTACTATGAGTAATCACAGTGTCTAGATCAAAACTTTCCCCCTCTGAATCCTTTCCTGTGCTTTTCTTGAAGATGGAAAAAAAGTTAACACCTGCAAGAGTAAAAACACGTGGCCTCAAACTTCACTGTGAAGCGTCACTTCAGTTTTCACATGGAACTAAGCAAAATCCATCAACCACAGCAACAGTGTATTTTGTGACTACTTGTATTGAAAAAGAGTGGATCAACAGTTCATTCTTCAACTATTTAGTACACAGGATCCAAAACAGACACAGAAGGCTCCTGAGTTCATATTTGCCAACCACAATTCCCCTTTCAAATAAGAAAAAGGGCCCAAACTACCACATATTTATGAAATCTATTCAGTAATCTGTATTACTAAACCTCTAATACAGATTAGCCCACACAGTGATTCAGCTGGTAGCATCAGCAGTAGTTAATTGAACCTTTGGCTTCACCAACAATGGCTGCTATTGTATTTTACTTTAATACCTACAGAAGTGTTTCATGGTGCTTATTATATTCCCAACTGAAAGTGGCATTTAGCATAAAAAAGAGAAAAGCTCTCAATCAGAGGGAAAGAGTAGGAGAAGAGAGGATGCTCCCCCCTTCTCAATATTGCATTCCAGAAGATGGCTATAGAAGAAAACAGCATCACCATGGATGTGGGTGGTGACTTAAAAATAGCAAGAACTTTTAACACAAATCTCACAATTATTCTTTGACCATCCAAATCCTCTACATTCCATGGTCTATAGAAAAGGACAAATATTTTATAGTCATCCTTAAACTGTCTTGCTTTCCTTAAGAAAGCTACCTACAACTATTTTGTTTCAAAGTCTTTGCTAGGTCTGAGGTTGAAGATGAGTTTTCTTGTGCACGTATCAATGATCAATGTTTTGACTCTTGACCATCAGACAAGAAAACAAATTCTGCCCTTGTTCACTTGATAAATTTAATACACAAACAACCACGTTGCATAGGTGCAAGATAAAGTGAATGAAATTCTGAGAAGTACTTTTACCTGGTAGGCAATTATCAGAAATAGTAACATATCTCTATTCTTAGATTCTGGGTGGAATTTACAAGGTTAAATTACTATCACTTGGCTTCCCTTAGAAACCATGCAACTTAAGGGAATTTGTTTATGCAATGAAGTTGTTGCGAAATAACTAAGAATTGAATTATAAATGGTTATTTTGCTCTGCCTTCCTGAAAAGAAGACCTATCTCATTGTACCAGTACATATCCAGAATAAAGTAAAGCTGCTTTTGGTGAAAAGCTACTACTGTATGAGGACTCCTACAAAGTGAAATTAACTGGTAACTTTTACATAGCTGGATAAACCCGAGAAGTAGACTTATGTGCATGCTGACATATTTTCAGGGGTAAATACTTCCTGGGAAAGGCTAGCACAGAACAGCCTTCCAAACTTCTCTCCACATACCAGCATTTGGATGAGCCCCAGATACCATGCCAAAGCCCCAGTTTCACATGACTTAATTACGTTATTTCTCATAATACATTCTAAATGTAAGGAACATATTTATACATGTTTAATGGAATGACAGATACAGCCACAACAGGGAGTAAACGCAAGACCAAGACCTGCAAACAAAACAGTCTTCTCCAGGGAACTATCAAGGCAAAAGCTTAAATGATGGCTGCGATCTGTACTTTGAGAAGCAAAAGTGAAAGCAAATCCCCAGGCAGAAGCAACAAACTACCCATCTCAAACAGCTAAACTGTTACCTAAGATACCTCAGCAGAAAACTCTGACACAAAAGAAAAATCCTCCCGTGCAAGCTGAAAGAACAATTCTGCACCAGAACTGACCAAATCCAGCAGAGAGCTGCACACAGTGATTTGAAACGCTGCATTTAACAGCTGAAACATCAGAGTTAATTTTCTTGCCGATCAAATTCTGGCTATAATACTGGGGTTGTTACTATGGGAGGTCAACTTCACGCAGTAGCCAAGTTAGATTCCTAGCTAGAACTTGAGTTGGCCATGAGGGAGAGATTTGATTCTGGCAAAAACACCATCATGATCAGATACGGCTGTGGAAATACATGCATGTAGCAAGAAGAACAAGGCCTCACTATGTTTTTCATTGCTTTTGGTCCTTTGAGGATCACTGTGCATTCAGGCACTGGCTGGGACTGAAGAGAAAGGTGGAAATAACTGCTACAATCACTGAATTCAGTTCTCTGCAGCTAACCTTTTTGGATCTTTAGGGAGACTAGACTATAATAAAAGACAAAATAAGACTTCAACCCACCCAGCAGTCTCCTCTTTCTGGATGCTAGGGCAGGCTTACCCTGCATCTCCTGGAGTCTAGCCCAAGACTTCACATCATCTGATCAAACACATACATGGATCTGAAAGATCAGGGGTACAGGCAGAGCCAGAACTCGCACATATGATCTGTTCCAGTACCCCTCCTCAGGCCTCAGACCTTTACAGCCCTTCCAGCAAGTCAGCCAAGACTGCACCCTACCTATTGCCAAAAAAACTACTGAAGGAGTCAATACAGCTTTCCCTTCTCCCTCTGCATTAGAGAGCAACTGTGAGGCTGCAAGGAGGGAAGCTTCAGCTGGCTAACAGTAGAAGACTGAAGTGTTTTTAAATTAGTTTTCCAATTGATCAGGCAGTTGAATTAATTCCCCCTGTGACATATGATCACTAGTTCACAACCCAGTAGACAAGTAGGAAATGCCCGGCCAAGGAGAGAGGCTCTTGCAGAAGAAGCTAGCCATTAGTCATCCTACTTGTCGTGTCAATCTACACCTTCAGATCATGTACCAGGTACTTGTGCTAACTCTGCTTACCTTTAATAAGCCTGAAATATGCTCAGCAGCTCTCCTCAGTAAAAGCAGTTAATGGCAACTACAGTAAAAAGCGGGGAGGGCTGCAACGCATTCCTTTTCTGTGATCTTTACGCATCAGTGTTTTCCACACGTATATCCTAAAATTACTGTTCTTCAGAAAGAAGCTTGTATCTTGGCATACCTAAGTCATTATTAGGCTTAAGATCACTAACGTCTATCTTCCCCGTTGTGTACAAGTACTCAAACTGCTCAGCTGCACGTGTGGAAACCCGTTGCTGGACCTCAGGCCTGAGCTCCGTGCCCGTGCTGACATTGGCACCCGCGGCACTTCAAAGATGGTCCTCACACCTCCTCATGGTCTGCTGGACCCACGTCTGCTCTCCGTGCAGCTGTCACCCTGAAGGATATGGAATTCTCAGCTGTGCACCGAAAGCAAAGGGAATGGCTATGAGGTAACCAGGCTTTTTAAAGAGAAGAAATGCATTACTCATCGGTTGTTTCCATAGGTTAACATGTATTTCCAGCATCTCCTTAACAAGAAGTAGGGAGGAATTCTATCAGTAACTGTCAAATACACTAGAAACCACTGAAGTGGTTGCTTATAAGAATAAAATAATGACTATAAAAGATATAATATGAACGGGTCACCTCATTACTTGATAAGCAGTTCAAAAATTTTCACCAAATTTTCATTGTTCTGTTCCAAGAAAAAAGATATTGCCATGCCTACAATTGTAGGAAAGACACTATATGCCATTTCTACAGATACTGCTCATCTACTTACAAACAAAAGTACTTCAAACTTGTCAAAAAAAAAAAACTAACAAAAAACAGCCAAAAAAACCAAAAACACCCTAAAACCGACCCTGAAAACAAAGATTATTGACTACAAGGGTTTCTAAAGTGATGAGCAGGTTGAAAGATGCCTTGAAACATCACTTTTGACAGCACTAAACCTTTGCAAGGCTCCAGAAACTGGGTTGCCATTTCACATCACACTGAACATTTAAACAAACAGCTTTGTTCCTACCAGAAGTCAACAGAGTTTTCAAACCACCACCAAGAAGGGATGGAATTGGGAACCAGGAATATGGATAGGTAAAATGAGGTGAAGGAGGTATTTTATCAGCTATATCCATCTCTACTCCTGAAACCACCAACTCAATGGTAATTGAATTCCATAATACAAGTTCAGGAAAGTTTTTTAATTATTTCCAAAGAATGCACAGTCCTTAGCAGGGGAGATGTTAACAAATAAGAACTGAAGAAGCAGAGGAGAAATTAACTCTTACAAAACATGGTAACACAGAACACACACAATGTATCCACGGACGTGCATCTTTCCAACTCCGTAATTTGCAAGAGCAAAAAGAAAAGATTGTCAGCTTTCATGACAAAAAGAAATGTTTGTTATCAAAGAGACCAACATTTTCCAAAAGTATTTGATTCAGCATTTCATTGATATTTTCATTGAAATGGAAGTACACCACATGACATTAAACATCACTGACCTGTCTACCAAATATGACCTCTAAAAATGTTTAGCTCTCATCTTATTAAAAAATTAAAAACAAAAACTTTTTATTTGAAAAGCATCAATTCCAGAGCAAATACTTCCACATAGTAGTCACAAACTGCAATTGCCTTCTGTGGTTAAGCAATCATTGATGATCGTTTGGAACAAGCCCAAGTTTCCATAGAGGCCTGATTAGCTGCAGTGGTTTACTTCAGAAAGGAGAAAGCAGTCGCTGCTGTTTGAGCTTGGCTGGGGAGAGAAAGAAGAGGGGATGGGAAAAGAGTGAAAAGAAAGAAGAGCCACCCGGTTCAGCCACAAGTCACATCATTTCTTCCATGCAGCTTTTCACTAGATCACAATGTCCTCTTGCCTGACATGCAGGGGGAAAGAGGGGTGTACGTCTACTCTTCACAATTTTCTCAGTCCACTTGACTTCCCTCATATTAATAACACACACAGAGGCTCACTACCTTCACGACTGCTCCTGCTCCCCCTTACCTTCATCCACAGAAGACTCTGCACCTGTGATGTTTCCTTTTAAACTGCACCTGTACAGAACAGCAGGAGCTGCCTCTGAGAACTGCCATCACTTCCACCCAGCAAGCAACATTGATTTTCCGCGCAGAACAAAGGCAGAAACATTTGCACTTGTGACTTTTGTGGTTTTGGCAGTATGCCCAAACACCATGATAAATGATGTGTTTCTTGTGTGCTCTTCACCAAAATGCTGCCTGCAGTTTCAGAAATCTGTCATCCTGCTGTTAGTTAAGTTCTGAATTGTACTGACATTTCTCCAGAAGAATTTCTCCATTGTTGCAGAAGAACAAACATGGCTGTGTCAATTTTGTAATAATTTCAGTCATTTTGGAATTTCTATCCATGTGTTCCTATGTTAGACACTCCTCCCTCCCATGCTATAGATGTTTTTTGAACAAGTAACGCCAAGTTAGAAAGAAGTATCATAAAAGAACATTAAGAATTTCTGGCAGCACCGGTAGGGCTGAAAAATCAGCTTGAACCTTTACAGGGACTATCCCCTAGTAGTTAACATTGCTGGTACTTGTTAAGATGCGCCTCAGCACTTTGCTGGTGGAAAGAGGCCCAGCTGCATGACACTCCCACCCTATTACTCCCAGCTGGACAGGGAGGGATGGCAGAAGGGATGCTCCAGAGCTTGTCCCTGGCACTCTCCCCTGCCCAGCTTGATCAGCTGATGTCCCACTGTGTGCCCATGCAACTCCATTTCTTACAAACACACAGGCTTAGAAGAACACTAAAGTGTTAGCATTAAATAACTAATGATACTATACTAACATTACGATGGCACCTCTGAAATCCATAAGCGAACGAAAGCAATTCTTCGAATTTCCTCCCTCCCATATTCTATATATTCCCTACATAAATCAAAGCTGACATAGTTGAAACAGCTGTAAGAGTATACAAAATACCAGATTTCGCAGTCAAACTTAATTTAGGAACAGTTGAATAGATTACCTGTACAGCAAGAAAATAATTTAAAAAGAGCTAAAAATCCTTTTACGTTTATATTAAAAACATAAACCTTTAGAACTGGGTCACTCAGGTAAAAGTGACAGATGTGATAAAGCCAAAGGATACTTAGTTAAACCCACAACCCACTTGCTGCCAAGCAATGGGAAGAGTGTATCAAGGGAAAGTTTAAGAACATTTTATGGAATCATTTAGATTTAATGAAACATCTTTTTTTAAAGGTAAAATGAATCCTACCATCATAGGACACCCTAATTATAAAGCCATTTTTAGTAATGAGGTCTCTGGAGCATACTTTCAACTTTTAAAGAAGTATAGGTCTAATATAAATATTTTAATGTAAATATGTTAAAAATTACAGAAGACTGAAAAGAGACTCATATATAGTGTAAGCAGAATGAAAAAGAGCTCGTGTCTTTCAAGGATCAGTGACTCCCCCCACAGTTCTATCAGTTATATCTTATGCCTTCACATGCTGAACAATTCTGCAAGTTTCCTACAACAAACAATATATTATATATAAAGAAGTCCAAACAATTTACATGCATCAGGAAAACAAACATTAGTAAAAATAGGAGAAGTAAGAAATCCCACACCAGTGGTAATTTCTGTATTTGTTGTAAGCTTTGAGTGCTAAATCCCCAAAGTACAAATGAGTACATTGAAAATTAAGTGCAAACTACAGTTCCCCTTGATTTCATTTGAAAAAACTGTAATGAGTAACAACAAACAGGTTAGAAAGTCTTCCAGCCCACAGGAAGGATGACACTGCTTAAAGAAAATAGGAGGTCATAAAAGCACGTACATCCTCAGCTATTTCTGCACACCAAACCTCTGAAGAAAGTTATTAATCTCTCATTATAGCATATGAACATCTTGCAAATACAAATGTACTTTTCCTATTACTGTGATTTATCTCAAAGAATACCTCAATAGCTCTTTGTGACTGAGTGCCAAAGCTGAGCTCAAACACCGAGTCACTGCAATAAGTGGTCATCTGCGAGACGTCTGTGTTAGGTGACTTGGCTAAGATCATCTTGGAAGGCTCTAACACTGGCAGAAAAAAAAAAAGCAACGAACACTCAGACAGGTCAGTGTTATCAGAATTATAGTGAATTAAATCACCTAGAGAAAAAATCTGCATGTCTTATAGCAGTTTGTCGTCATACTGCACTTGATATCCTGTAACTAGCGTCTGAACCATGAAGACAGACATCCTGCAATGTTGAGTCCCTCACTTGACCATGGAAACACTACAGATTTTTAGTGTAATGGCCTTAATGTGATATTTACAAAATAAATGGGTTTCTTCAAAGTTCTTTCTCCCAGGTATCCAAACCAACTCCATATTATATTTTTTCCAAATCAAACTCAAGTGGAACAGAACATTTCCATTTGGAAGAAGTGTAGAGAAAAAAAATAATCTACAAATCTGGATCAGGATTGCTAGATGTTAACAGCAGACTACTACAACTATGATACATGGAAGATTCCTTTACTCAAAAAAAAATAAAATAGAAGCACCTGCTGAACTCACGTGGGACTTGTCCTCCTTAGCTTTGACAGCAGATAGATGTGTTACGATGGAAGGTGACAGATTTGTGTACTACATGGGACTAGACAAACTACATACGTACAGCGTTGACTACTACACGACAGAAACACTTAAAATCCATTGAGCAGCAAACAAGTGCAGTAAAGGACAGACAACCTGGCCAAGTAGCAGAAATCGTTCAGGAGACCTAAACAGAAAACTGGAAGAAAAAAGGAGGAAAAAAAAGAACTAGAAGAGAGTAGGACTGCTTCATTTAATTGCCACTAAGAAGGAAGTATGACAATTCTGTCACTATTCTAGAAGCATCACCGTTACCTGCAGTGCACAAGTTCAGAAGGAAGCTTACAGTGAGAGACCAAAGAATCCAAACGGAAACATGAAAGGAAAGGAAGGTGTCCAAAATGTATGCATTTCCTCTTTCAGGAAATGATCTGTAATTCAACTTCATTATGAAGGTTTAATCACCATCTTAGATATTTGTATTATTACAGTACTCAGCATGACTCCCTAAAATATTTAGAGGTTCAGTGAAATTTCAGAATAGCTATTCCTCCCCTAAAATTACATTTTTGGAGAAAAATTAATTTTAAAAATTTGTTATTAATTACAGCTAAAGCCATACCACAAATAGGGTCCTCTCCCCCAAAAAGCTGCAACAAATCTGACCTCCAAGGTAGTTTAAACTGTTGTAGGCGTAATTCCAAGATTTTTCCACTGTTGTCAGTGTAAGGCAATTAAGATTGATCAGCTATCCTAATTCCATATTTTTCCATTTGAATAAAAAAAAAAAAGCTATGAGCAATTTCCTGTTTGCTTGGGTTTGCAACATACAGCATTAGCACAATTAACTTATCTGTTGTATAACCCAAGGCATGATATATGAAGATAACTTCTCTCAATCCCAAACCCAAAGGAATATCTAAATCTCTAAAATGCAAATAAGTGGTCAAAGCAATAGCATGTTAAATCAGTTCTGAATTTCTCACTACCATGTGATGTATTCTAAAAAAAAAAAAAAAAGAAACACCTGTTGGCATCCAGTTTAAATTATTATATTTTTTTAAAATATAGCCCATTTTGTTTCTAGTCTCATTAGTGCAGCCCTACCTGCCCAACAGCATTAGTCACTTCCTCCATGAGCACTTGATCACCTACGCTGAGTGAAAACACCTTTTATTACATCCAACACTGTATACAGATTTCACTGAAACTTTACTGCTGTAATTGAGCACACCTGTCCCCCGTGCCACCACACACATAGGTGTGACACACTAAACACTCTGGATAGGAACTTTAGAGAAAGAATAGCTCCTTTTCTTAAATCCTGCCCCCTCCAAACAAATTAGCTTGAAAAATACCTTCCTAGTGATCAAAGTGAGAGTTGGATATCTTTCTGTCGTAGGCTTTTATGATTTTAAACTTCCAAGTTTCACAACTGCTCCACCTGAACACCAAAAATATCTATGAGTAATAGAAATGCAAGGCTATCAAGCCCAATAATTAAATCAGCATGCTGAAATCACGGGCCGTTGAGTAACTGAGTAACATACACAAGTGTAGAAGAGACATATCCCGGTTTCTCCATGCCACAAGGAACACCACTGCCCATGACCCTGCAAAAACCCCAAACCCACAACATTTTAAAAATAAGTCTGTAATTCCACTGATGTGAACTTAGTTTAGGTCCCCCCTGCTCCAAGCTGCACGGGCACACAGCAACGAAGGGCAAAGAGCTGCTTCACTTGGCCACAGCTGATGGGGAAGGGAGGTTCGGTCTCCGTTTGATGCCACAGCAGGACACCGGCAGCGCAAAGCACAGCCAGCTCCTGGAGAAGTCTGCTGCCTGGGCTGTACGTACCTGCCGAAAAGCAGATGGGCAGGGGAGAGGACATCACATCTGATCTGCCTGCGGAGATTCTCCTGCAAGGAGGTCTTTTGCTCCCGCACTATTGACAGGAATGAAAACAAGACGAACATGCCAATGATATGGCTGAGGTAGCAAGAGTCTGTGGCTCAACAACAGCTTCCTCCACACAACAGATGCTTGATGGCTCCCAATACAGAACTTTACTTAAATGGCATGGGTGAATAATCCATCACGCAGCCCAGTCAGTCTTAAATTGCACAATTTACCTTTTCAGAACACGACTGCAAATACCGTAGCAAAAGAATCACTATGGAAAGGAAATACTGCTTTAAAATGCTACTGACAGCTGAAAGGAAGCTCATCCAGGAAGGGGAAGAAGAAAGAGCAAAAGTTGGAAGTCAGTGAGAACAAAGGTCACTCTCCAGGATCTTGATAGCACTTACTAGGTAAGCGCGAACCTTTTGAAGAAACTCAGCTTCCTGCCATAAATAAAGGTTTTATAACCCACTCAAAATACCTATTAGCCAAGCAATTACTTCATTTCACCTGTCTTTTCTTATTCTTTGGGTGGTACCTCTGTGTTTTTCAAGTTTCTCAATAGGTCATTACACAAGATAGACTATTGCTTGATATAATCCAGATACAGCTCTCCATGTTTTTTCCAGCATGGCTTACCTATATGAAATATTTTCCATTAAAACTCACAAGCCTACATCTTTCTGAAATATTTTTTTTTTAATGTTCCAGTGCCTGTTATGTCAGCGTATATCAAGCTTCACATATGCATGTTGTTTGTTCATATCCTGAAGTAGGTTTGTTGTGATCATATTAGTCTCAATACTGATTATCAGTACATCGAGCCCAAAATTAAATCAATCAGCACTTTCATGAAATTTATCCTGCCAGGCAGACCTCGCTGGTGATATCAGAGACACTAGGTTGATATCATAGACACTGAGGTTCTATAAGAGGCCAATTTATTTTGGCATAAACCTAATATAACAAGAATGGAATAAAAATACCCTTTTTTTTGCTATACTACCTTCAGAGCTGCAAACACATACAGGACATTAAAGATGTAAGACGTACACTTGGCTACCCTGCCTCTACCTCTGCACAAGGTTCGTTCATGTTCCCTGTGGGTCTAACTTCTGCACAAAGCAGCAGTAAAGAGCACAGCACTTTCAACAGCTGCATTCAGGTAGCACGCAGGTATATTTTGGGATGAATACAGAAACTTGATGTTTATTGCAACTCGGCTTTCTGATCAGCACGGCCCTCTCCACGCACACTGGGCCAGGCACAGAGCCAGGATGGATTTCTCCAGAATCCCCCAAAAGTCACCTTGCAGCCATCTTGAGCTACCAATAGACTAGCTGGCAGCTAATACGACACTTTAAAGATGCTAACGTCTTTCTACAAACCTTAGATATTGGTGTCAATAACTGGAATGAAAAAAAAAAAAAAAAACCACCTTCAAATGAGACAGCAGGAGTTAAATTCAGGATGACGGCGCTGCAGCCTGCCAAGCAAAGCGTACAGCTGAAGACTCACAGAAAGAGGAGGAAGCCCAACAACATTCAGCTACTGCCTTCTAGTAATTAATAACACACTTGCCCAGCTTGTAGCTGTAACTTCACAGCAAAATCAAGTTTAAACCCCACACCCAAACACCCCCAAAAGAGATTGCTTTTCAATGTTACGTAGCTTTTTTGGTACCTTAACCATCTGTTCTGGTCTTTTTTTTCACGTAAAAGCAATCTGTGGAAACTAAAACAAACAACGACTGGTCTTTGCTAATTGTTCATTCCATCACGAGTTTCTCTACACAGCAGCTTGCACGAATTCCCATAGAGAGTTATTTCACAAAGGCATCCTCTGTAGTCAGTATCAAGACAGGTTAACAGCAGTCAGTCTCTCCTCAGTGGAGGGAGCCAGGGGAACTGACTCCAAAGTTGCTCTGATTCAGCCAGATCAGCTGAACCAAAACCAGTACTTAAGATACAGTTTTGAAGATACAGTTTTGAGATTTATTTAAAAGTCAGTTTTCCTAAAACTGGTGTGAAACACGTGACTTTAAATTCCTAACGGACCAAACACATACAGTACACAAAGCACTGTTCTGAGTGCACTACTTGCAAATATGCCCTGGGTATTAGAAAACTCTTCACTGCGTTCAGTGAGTAAAGAGAGTAACATCAGATAGGCAAACCTCTTCAGTCACCTCCTCATTTAGCAGGACGCACTCACAGAAGCACAGAAGGCTTTCCCATCCAACCGGGACAAATTTGGTGCCTAATGGTGCCACACAGAGAGCCCCTTTTGATGGAACTGCAGGCGCTGGCTTTGAGACCTGCTCAGGTACTGCAGTCTTCTTCCTGGGCCCACAGACACTGCAAGGGAGCTCCCACATCTCTAATCCACAGAAAAAAGCTGATTTCCAGCCTAACTTAATTCATTACAATTTTTATAGTACGTGTTGTGCCAAAATTTCTGTAGGTGTCTTCCCCCATTCACCCACACCCTTGCAGTTAGAGTAAATGGACATTTCTCAGTTCTCATTAGGTTAAAATAAACAGATCCACATCCGCACAACAGCACTTTTCCCTTTTCAATCCTCCTTCGTTCCTGCCACTTTTAAGCACTGGTGCCTGGGATTCCAACAAAGCCTCACCAAACGCAATGCCTCATTACTCTCCTTTCGATACTACATCCTCAAATTGCATTCAGTTTTTCAGTGACTCCACCACATCAGTCTCTTGCATTTTTGGTCATCACTAACCCAGATTTGCTGCCTCCTACTAATGTTCCAACAGCAAGGCAGACTCCTACTCAAAAAATGAAAATGCTGTTATTGACCTCTAATCATACATCCTAGCATGCCACAGCGTCTGATTTCATTATACCCCTACAAAGCCTGAGAACAGCCTAGTTAAGGAAAGGGAAGAGAAAGCAAAAGAAACACATGCAATTAGAGGAAATACAGAGAAAGAAGAGAGAACCATTTAGAATTAAATTTGCTGCAGGTCCTCCAAGAAGCATTGCTTCTCTGAAGAACACAAAGCTTTTTCCCAGTCTCAAAAAGGAGCCCAGCTGAGGGATCGCTCAAACAACCTCATCCTCGCTGTTTCCTTTCATCATCATGACCAAGAAAGCTTAAAATTCTCCTAAGATCAAAACTCAGTACAGAAGCTGAATGATAAGCTAGTGTTAGAAAGCTTACTATCTGGTGCCAGGTCATTATTGAGACAAGGAAAAGGGATGCTCTCCATGTCTCCTCCCCTGTACCCAAATAAACCCAAACAAGTATCGCAATGTTGCTCACTAAGAAACATGTTTCTAGTTTGTGAAAGATACAGACCATTCATGCCAGTGTAAATGCTAGAAGTGTGGATTACATAAAGCTTAAAAAATTTCTACATTAGTTGTAAAAATAGGCTTAAAACTTTTATGGGTCAAAAGCATAAGCAATATGCTTACGGAAATTAAGTTAATTAGAGTGGAGAAGAATATAGTGGAGTAGGAATTAATTGGTTTCAGTTGTCTTTTTATTTTGTGTAATTGTACCAACAGATTGTATGACCAAGCTCAAGAACAACCTTCACAAGCAAAGAGTTTCTTAAGCAAAGATCTCATGCATACTGGTTCTTTCATGACTGTGCTGTACCTTGTTATATTGTATATTTTTAAAAGACATTGAATTTAATAAAACCTCAGGCATTTTATAACTTAAAGAACTCATCTTTCCATCATTTTGCGGTCTATATCTTTATTAATGTGTTATTTGAACAGGTAGAGAGGAACAAGGTACTTCTTTTAAGAGTGCTCTCATGGAGGAAAAAAACCTCTTTAACCCACAAGAAAATAATTTGGCACTACTTGACAGCAATAAACTAACATTTTTGAAACACTGGCAAGACTGAAAAAAGGTGTCCCCTTTGAGAGGATATTCACATGAAAAACTTCACTGGTAAAACTGCCTTAGGGGTAATCTGTTCTATATCAAAGGTGACTTGGGGATGCTTTAAAATTCCAGCTAATCCAGAGTTTCTTGTTTAACGACAGTACAGGAACAAACCACCGGCGGACAGCAGCAGAGACAGAAGGGTACCAGCTGGGCTGGATGGAAACCTCAGTGCTGTGGGTGGCTCTGAGAAAGGCTCTGGACCATGCTGCATCTGTCCAAGAGCTGTGGGTGCAGATGCACCTTCGGGCGCTGGACAAGCCGTGACTTCCGTGACAAGCCGGATGGTGAAAGAGGAAGCGATGCCGCAACGTGACCAAACTGCAGTTTTGATTTCATCAAGCTCCAGTGAAAGCCTTCAGGTGCAGACTTCTCAAGCCAGTTCTTTCTCCTCCTCTCACGCTGCCCTTCAATCCTTTTGCTCTGACAAACTGCCACCGCTGCCGGAGTAAGTGGTCCTGCTCAGCCACTGCCACTTCATTCGGTACCACCTTCTGGTGCATGGCTGTGCATGAGACAACCAGGAACTTAAGTCGACAAAAGAAGTTAAGAATAGTTGCTAAAGGTTAACTTTAATCCAGATCACTTTCTCTGCTGGTGGAACAGATGATGCAGGAACAGTAAGGGCCAAGTAGCACTGCTAGCAAAAGTGACTAAACTGTTCGCCTTAGGAAGAGGTCTGCTCTTTTTGATATAGAAAGAAAAAGAATAAGATCCAGAACTCATTTTAGATACTTAATCTACTACAAGTGACAGCTTGGCCTTGTCTAGCTAGGTCTCCTCCTGCCTTGGCTTAAGTGAGGTTCTCATGAGGAACTACTTGCTAGATGCTTCAGGCAGGATTTGCTGAGTTACTCTCACAAAAAAACTGAATCAAACCCTAACATAAAATACCTCATTCACTGAGGCAAAAGCACTCAGGACTGTCCATCAGTAATAGTCACAATTCACTGCTAGGAAGGTTTAAATCTTGGACTGGGAAGCTGCCAGTAATTTAAAATGACGTTGTAACTCCAGCAAACAGCTTGAAAGAATGAACATCTCTAGATGTTTAAAAATTACTGCTAAGTGTCACTAAGAAATACAATAGCAGCAAGTCTGAATCTACTTCCTGTTATACAAACTGGAACAGGCTCCCCAGGGAAGTAGTCACAGCACCAAGCCTGTCAGAATTCAAGAAGCGTTTGCACTGTGCTCTTAGTCACATGGTCTGAATTTTTGGGTAGACCTGTGTGGAGCCAGGAGTTGGACTCGATGATCCTTACGGGTCCCTTCCAACTTGGGATATTCTATGATTCTGTGAAATGGGTGAGAATTTCTGAGGTTGCCTGATTTCCATAGATCACACATAAGGTAAATGGGGACTGTAGATATGTGCACACTTTGAGACGTCCAGGTTTTAATATTCTATTTTGCTTCAGCTACTTTGCGGCCCAGATGGTCATGCAGACGTCAATACGCATAAATCTCTAACAGAGTCAACATTTAGACAGAAGTGCAGTGTGCTACAACCGATTTTCTAGCCTTACTGAGTAGGATTAGTTCACCACAACAAAATACACTATCACCACCATAACTCTCCCTGGAGACTTAACACCTACATTTCGCAGTTGGCATTCAACCCTTTGAGTCTAAATACTATGGAGCATGTTTGCTCTTTTGCAGGCCCATCCACTCCAAAAAATTTTTAAGTTGCACATTCTTTCCCCTTTTTCAGCCACATGCTAATACCATAAAGTTAACTAAGCAGAGTTTCCAAGCTATTGCACAACTGAACTGCATATGCACTCGAAAAAGCACTGAGCAGTTCACACGCATGCTTCCATAAGTCCCTTAAAGGAGTACTTCTGAGTAGCCAAATTATACCTGGCACTGCACAGGTGCACTGGCATGGAAAAGCACAAGGTGTCCTCTCCCCAAAGTGCATTCATACAGCAAGCAAATTTTAAACAGCTGAATGTGTTAATCCCTCTTCCACCATTTGTTTGACCCCATACAGCATCGATAGTAATGACAACTGTCAAGTACTTTTTTTTAGCTGTTCAGGAAAAAAAAAGGCACTTCTCTCTGCACCTCTGTAATTGTACCACAAACAGGACAACACATCTACCTACTCCACCCTTCTCTGCTACCTACTGGGTGTAAGACTTCCAGCAGGCCAGTAAAACACTAACCTGTCATTTTCCTGGAATGTCTGTACTGAAGTTGCATCCTTTCAACTGTCTCTAAAATCCACTGCTATTTATTGCTACCTTTTATTTTCTTAAAGTTAAATTTATTCCCCCACCCACTCAATAGGAAAACAGAGCCAGCCCCATTTCACTTTCTGGCTACTATTTACCAGAACAACTGAATAGCAACTCAGATGCAGGTTTAAAGAGAGACCGAAGATCCACCTTACGTATAGAGGTCACCGGTCTTCACAACACCCTTTTGTTTTACGAAAGCTTACCCCAGGCGAGCCTACCTTCTGGGGCAAACTGATTCTTACATCATCAAGCCCTTCCCATCCTGGCAGCCTTCTTCTCGCTCTTCTTCCTTCCTCGTATTGTGTGAGCAACCTCAGAGCCACATCGCAGCTGAAACAATTTGGATAGGACTTCCCTTTCCTACCAGCTGAAGGCACAGAGTCATCCAGATCGCCATCCTACCCATGAGCTGGTACACCACTCCCAGGAGTTCAGGGAGCCAAACCCATTAAACTGGAGATGCACCTGCCTTTGCTGTCATTTACTCATATCAACGGTAGATTGATGGCATCAGCATTTCTAGGTTTGAGAGCGTTAAACCTTGCCCCCTCTGCTTTCCACCACAATATCCAGCATGATTTGTACAGTACTTAATAAAAACACCAGTCAAAAAAAAAAAAGTCCATGCAAGCAGAAAGATATATTCATTTTTTCAACCTCATATTCCTTACAGAAGACATACTTGCAGTTCTGTAAATGCATTACACAGCAAACACGTAAGGAAAAGGAAGTGTGATAGCTTTAGAAACTTCTTGATCTTTTCATTAAATTGTAATCTAGGAAGTGCACAGCCTTTCTCACAATTAAGTAAATAAACAGGAGCAACTGTACATTCCAACAAGCTTGTCAATGAAAATATACACCAGTCTTCAACTGAAGCAGTCAGGCAGATTTTAAGATAAATGCAACCTTTATACCTGTTTAATTTCAGTTCTAAAACTGGCTTAAACTGTTAGATTTCCGCCCTCCTGCATTGATAATCTAGAAAATTTTCTTCTCCAGAATTCTTTAATATGATTTTTTTTCCCCTACATTACCTATGTCAGTTACCATAAGCACCTGCTCTCCTAAGACTTACTTACCTACACAATAAATGTATGTATGACACACTAGAGAAGCACACATTTTAAGAGCTGGCTGTTCAGCAGGAATGCTGTTATTTCTATGTTCGCAGTAGTTTCTTTGCCTTACCATTTTTTTTGAGGTACTTAAGAATGGACTTAAAAGTTAAGTGGCCTCTTTGTCATTAGACAAATTGTCACTTTTTTTTCTGTATCAGGAAAAGTCACTGTTTCTTGGCAGATAGAAAACCTAAGAACAGATTTTTTTTTTTTTGAATTAACTCCTAAAGAAAATATTTAAAAAAGAGCAACAGAAAGATAAGTTCAAGCAGCTGAAGTACACTAAGTGACAGATAAACCAGCGTAACAGGGTGGGTAAGTAATGCCCTTCTTCGCCAGTCTAAATTCTTTTGAAGAAATCACATCCCTTACAACCCTTAATCATTTTGACAATGTACTTGCATCCTGGCCATTTAAGATACGTACTTTTCTTGATCCTGGCTGGTTTAGAGAGCAGGAAGCACGATATTTGTACAAGAAGAAGAGAGGAATGAAGGGCCAAGAGGCCCCAGAGCAGTTGGGAGAACAGTTGCTCTGGGTGGAGAAGCAGAAGAATGGGACAGAGGTGAGCTGAAGACCTTCCCAAGCCCCGTTTAACGGCTTGATTCCTCATTGTTTGGGCAATTAAACCCCAAAAGTTCAGTTTTCAATTCATTTTACTTTAAAAACCCTGGCCTGAGTCCACTCCTGTGCCTGACGTGGCTCCTGGGACCCCCTGACAGGAGCAGTGGGAGGAAGGCACGGAGCCACTATCTCCCCATGGCTCAGCCTGCCTACCAGTCCCAATGCCAGCCTGGTTTCACCACTGATACACCAGTGAGCCTCAACACACTGGGTATGGAAGGCAGCTGAAACATGGGGCTTCTGCTTCACAGAAACTCTACTTCAAAATTAATCCCGTTCTCCTCCATCTCCCACTGCAATTCCACGTTAATAGGATGTCTTTAGCCTTCAAATTCAACCCTGCAATAAACATCAGCTGTTTCATGACACCATTTATCCTCACCCCAGGAATTCAGGCATTGTTGCATTAGCAGAACCCTTCCTGGAATTGTTCAAAGACGACAGTAATATCTTTTCTGTTCCCAACATCTCTGATCCTGTAGATCAGAGTTTTACTGGAAATATTCTTAGCTATATGAAGAATATCCATTCGCTTTCCCCTTCCTTCCATCACAGCATGGCTAAGGATGGCCACATATTCCAGCTCTGCATCTTGCAGAGACTTATCCAAACAACAGGAATTCAAAGCTTTCCACGTAGAGTAAGTTTGAAGCTACTTTTTCACAGGAAACGGACATAACGCACAAAGTGGTGTTATGTTGAGAGTACCTTGGTCTACTTGTGCTAGGACAAGTAGGCAGTGTTATCATTCTAAAGTACTGCTCAAAAACAGCTTTCTTAATTTAAATGCATCCGTAGCAACGGTTAATTTTGTAGGACTTTGTTTCAGACCTAAGCTTTGGCCCACACTGCATCCATGAACAAGCACTCTGAAGAACTGAAAGTCAGCTACGCGCCTAGTCAACTTCAAAGACTAATGCTTACAACCTTGAAGGTACGTCCTGAACTGCAGTACTATTCCTACGACAGCTGGGTGCACAGCAGCATTTCAGCATTGCCACTGCATACAACACGTCAGGAACCCAGGGGACAGATTTTCAGAAGTTGTTTTTTGCTGAAAATCAGAGCACTCTTGTAGCTCACACATCACCCACAGCTGCGGGACCACGTATATCTGCCACTCCGCCTCCACGGGAATGCAGTATCTACCTCACAGTGGCTGAAGTGGCTGGTTTGGTTTAGAAAGCCTATAACCTAGCAGGTAATATATTCTCTTCTACTTTACCTCTCTTCCTCCTTTGCAAACCTTTCTGCTATTGAAACTTTAGCTGAAAGGTGATCGATCAACCTGCTGTCACCTCTCCAGTCTGCAGCCATCCCAGCAACTCACTAGCTAGCATTACAGCACGTTTTGGGATTAAGACCCCTTGCAAACACAGATTTGCTCCCTCACTGGATGACAGTGGCCCTCCTGAGCTCTGGTTTGCGTCAGAGCACCAAGCAGCTCATTAACAACCAGATGATTCAGCACTCGGTGTCTACATTTCTGCTGCCTGGTTTCCTTCAGCAGCCAGACTACAGCTTTGAAGGCATATCATTTACATGATACAATCAGACACCTGAAGAGGTGCACAGGTGTCAAGTCCCTCCGGATCCAAGCTGGTACCAGTTTTGGGCAACACAGCCTGCTCCTAAGTTCTCCTGCTTGCTAGCACAGCTTCGTCATCACACACGTCACATAAAAATCCCAATTGTAACGTTCTGCTGCCGTTTCCTCCCCTCCTGTCTTTCTGAAAGATCACGCAACAAAACGAGGGGTGTTGAAAACAAGATCTCAGGTCAAAGGCAGAGCAAAACTAGTAACAGATTCCAGGTAGAGGGAGGATAATCCCCGCATTTCATGCTCAGGAGAGTAGAGTAGGATTCTTGTCCCACCAAAGCCAGCCAGACACTGAGCACTGCCAGCTGCAACCCCTCCCCGCCCCAACATCCCCTTCCGATTTATCCACATCCACTAATCTGATTAGCATTCCTGTAATTAAAGCACCACAATATCTGATTGGTAGGCTGCTTAAATTAACTCATCCAAAGTCCTTTAATACAAGAAATTACTGCTCCAAGAGAATTACAAGATCTACAAAATAAAGCATCGCTAATGAGCATAAGATCAAAACTGGATTATCAAGTTTCCCAATTCAGAGGTAGAAGAGCAAGCAGTCAAGTCACCAAGGTTTCTATAAAACATTTACAGCGACTTTATAAGAAAAGTAAAACAAGTATAAATACTATTTTTTTATATATATATATATATATATATATATTCCTTCATGTATTTAATAAAGAACTTACCATACTTTGTAGATGTTAGAAAGAGCAAATGTTATTTTGGTCTATTCAGTATTCACTGAAAAGTGAGGAGCGAGATTGTTGTTCTGAATAGCACTCCTCAGGTTTACAGATTAGAGAGATGAAAACACATAAACCTTAGCCTCTTTAGTAGTGCAGGATAAGTTAAATATAACACTCCAGTTAAACTGTAGGTTTCACCCTCTCTTCTTATGAGAAATTTCTTCCTATGGCGATTAGTTTATTTGCACAGAAAATTTCTGAACAACCCCCCACCCAGACACACATACGCACAAAAAGCAAAACCAGGCACAAATACTCCCTCTGACTCAGATTTACAAGCAGCCAAGGGAGGTTAGGAAGTGAATCACTCATTTAGCAAATCTGTGCGTGCACACAGCTTCTGGAATAAACCGTGTTTGGTGCAATGCTAAATGTAGAGGAAGATGTGAAGTGAAGGAATTGTGAATGCAACATTACACCTGTGGGATCAAACGCTCCAGTTCTTCCCCTGCTTCCCAGGTTACAGGCTGTATGCACAAGGACAAGTAGAAGCACACAGCCACCAGCTGAAGAAGCAGTTCGTTCACCCTTCTGGCTCCTGCCTAACCGGGCACATTCCTCAGCACCCAGTAAGATCGTCTCCGCGAGCACCACGGTCCTCAAAGAGCACAGCCATCTTCAACACTTGCGCTCACTCAATTGAGCTTGTGAGCTAGTGTACCAACACAACAGCTTGGCCTGCATCTGCTCCTGGAGGTGGGTCTTCTCATGACTTCGACCGGGATCTGCAGGACCCACACTTGTACCCCAAACTACAACCCTATTCACGATAACACACTACACATACCTATGCCTTCCTCAATTTACCTGGGTCCAAAAGGATATTCACTTTCTTTTTATTATTTTTTTTGTAAAATATTAGGTAAAGTGGTCTTACTCAGACCCTAAAAAGCCCTGAGTGGTCTGCAAGTATAAGGCCCAGAGAAAGAATAACTGAACTGAGGCTGAGGTAAAATTATGCCACTTACTACAAGTCAGGCTCCAGATCAGCCTGGGAGCTGGCTCACCTGATAAGCTTCTACACCATGCATTAAATCCTTGAAAGGGATTATGCAGCAAGGTGCCAGTGATAAGAGAGACTGGATTTGACCTCTAAGGACCTTCCCAAGGCAACATTCCTAAATCAACGGTCCCCATATTACCCCCACATCCGTAAAACAAGGAGAGAACTCTGCGGTCAAAGCATTTTCATCTAGATAAACTTCTTTTCAATAGCACCTAAAGCTTCAGTTGATTTTCAGATCTATAAAGTGCTCTAAGGCTGAAGTTTTGACGCAGTTATACATCTGCACAGAAGACATTACAGGGCATTAACAGGGTTTTTACTTGGCTACTCCATTAAGCGTCATTTCAGAAATCACACTGAAGCCATCATCAAGACTCCAGCTTTCTTCAGGGGTAGAACAAACACAGACATTAAAGACAACAATTTCTTTCAAGTGTTACACTTCTGCCAATATACACCACGTTTTCAGCATAAAAGACCACTCCTTCTCCAGAGACTTGGAGTCAGTGTCCTCTCAAACAAAGGGCACAGCTTGCTACTTCTCTGACACAGAAACCAGACCTAAATGCACATTCCTGTTTCTTATCTCTCCTTCCACTCTCCTCCCATCAGTTTCAGGTACACTCCTACACAAAGTTGACTGCATCCAAATTGAAAATGTTACAATTTTTGAAAAGTACCAGCTTTCCAGCATTTACTCTTTTCAAACTTTTAAGTTTTCTTTTTAGGAACGAAATTACTAAATGAAGTGCTAAGTCTCAAAGATGATTTTATTTTTATCCCATACTGTCTTTCCACTCATCTTCCCAGAAATTCCTCTGATATGACAGGCCTTTTCCCTCTATCCTCAGGATGAGTCATAAAAACACAGAATGGTTTGGGTTGGAAGGCACCTTAAAGCCCATCCAGTTCCAACCCCCTGCCATGGGCAGGGACACCTCCCACCAGAGCAGGCTGCCCAAAGCCCCATCCAGCCTGGCCTTGAACACCTCCAGGGATGGGGCATCCACAGCTTCTCTCGGCAACCTGTGCCAGTGCCTCACCACACTCAGAGTAATGAATTTCTTCCTTATATCTAATCTAAACCTACCTTCTTTTAGTTTAAAGCCATTTCTCCTTGTCCTGCCAGTATACCCCCTGACAAAGAGTCCCTCCCCAGCTTTCTTGTAGGCCCCCTTTAGGCACAGGAAGGCCGCAATAAGGTCTCCCCACAGCCTTCTCTTCTCCAGGCTGAATAAGCCCCAGCCCACTGATCACCTTCACAGCCCTTCTCTGGACTTCCTCTAATATGTCCATGTCCTTCTTGTGCTGGTGGCCCCAGAGCTGAATCCACTACTCCAGGTAGGGTCTCACGTGAGCAGAGCAGAGGGGGAAAATCACCTCCCTCGGCCTGCTGGCAGGTCACAGGATCCTTCTACAGCATGAAGGAAAGATATATCACTTCTTGTTCTTCTCAAAGAAATACCACTTGTTCTTCTCAAAAAAAGGGAGATACGGTAAAAATACGTGGATATTTGAGGGTGTTTGGTTTCCCTTTTCCCCAAACAAGTACATCAAGCAACTAAAATTCTATCTGGTCAGAATACAGCATGTGTAATAAAGTCTGTGTGTCCACAAAACCACTCCATGGATCTCCATCTCAAGATCAGCTGCCTTGCTGCAGACTTCTCTTTCTCTGCATTTGTATCCCTGCTCCATCTTTTACGTGTATCAATATGGCTATCTGCCATATAGACCTTTTAATAGCTTCTGGGATAAGTTTTGCAGAGTGCTCAGCAATAGCAGCGGCTTCCTTCAAGAGAGCATCCCTGTACGTACATAAAGCAGCTGGCCAATGCTAAATCCACCTCACGGGGTATTTACCTGGCTCCCAAGCCCAGCAGCTGTTCCAGCCACCAAGCCACAGCATCATCTTCAAAGAGCCCAGCCAAACCCAGGCTATACCTTAGTTCTTAGGTACAGCTTTAGCTACCAGATCACACAGATCAGTCGGGTCATTGTAAGTGATCCTCTCTATCGCTTTAGCTCAGAATCAACACTGTTTTGGGTTTGAGGCTGAATCTTGCTCTGGTACACTTCTTCCCAGGCCTGGTGAGATCCTACTACATCCCTTCTTGCTCAAAGAAAACAACTGGGACAAAACACGCACGTTTATGGGTATTTCAATTATTTTAGACAAGTTACACTCTAAAAACATCTCTTTTTCACTGATCAAAAGAAGGGCCTAGCCAAACATATTCACTGTAGACATTCAGATTTGATCACAGAATGCTTTGGGTTGGAAGGAACCCTTAAAGACCATCTAGTCCAGCTCCCCTGCCACGGGCAGGGACATCTTGCACCAGACCAGATTGCTCGAAGCCCCATCTAACCCAACTGTGAATACTTCCAAAGACAGGGAAGTCTCTTGAGGGTGATGCCTGAAGACCCTGCCTGGCCATTTCCCAAAATATGTTACTACCCGTTTCATTAAGGAAAAGACTACCACAGCTCATCATATCAACAAGTAGAGCAGGCTGTGTGCAGCTACAGAAGCTGGAAATGAATACCTTCACGCCACACCACTTTGCAACCTCCAAAGTGAGACAATATCCTGACACATGACCTTGGTGGCAAATACCAAGGAGGCACAAACATGTATTGGCAACGTACTCTAAAAACTTTCCAAGTTTTCAGCTCATCACTTGACTACAAACCAAACTAAAGCATGCAGGGCTTTGTCTTGCTAAGCGTTCCTGAATTTCAGCGTTACAGGAGATGTACAAAAGCACACCTCCCAGCTCCTCTCACCCCATCAGCTCCCACATAAGGCCCTTATGAGTTACCTAAACATGATGAACGTGTTCCATGAACACCTCAGTGAGTTTGCGTGTTAGCTAGGACAAAGGCCACCAGCACTACCCAGTGCCGAGCAGGCCTGCCAGTGCCCAGCCAGGCACGCGCGCGTCCCAAGCCGTGCGATGTCCGCTGCCCAGAGGAGCCCTCCGTCTATTTATAGCGCTCGATGGAGCTGGAGCTGCCGATCCAGCTCCGAGGCACGCCGTCCAGCTGGAGCTCGGACCACCCCGGCACGGCTCCCGGGGCCAGCAGGTGTAAAAATACATCCTACCAGCCACCCAGCACGTCCACTCTGCACGTCGCAAATGTTCCTCCTGAGCTCGTACGAGAAGGCGTACGGCACAGGGCTCGGTTTGGTTTGGTTTTTCCCACACGCCCGACACCTCCCGTTGCTCTTCGGGTTTAGGGCACGCCTACGCTGGTGGCGGAAACAATGCCCGAGTGTTTTTGTGATGCTAAACCAGCTCCTAGAAACACTAGCGAGGCCAGGGGTTGGCTTTCAAGCTGCTGATTTCGGTTTGAAACAGCACTCCGGCTGGCAAACCGGCGGTGAAGCAGCAGCCGCCTGCAAGCAAGCAGCTGCCTGCCCGGCACGGAAAAGCCCTGCTTCCCCCGGGGTCCCTGCCCGCCGCCGTACCCCCGATCCCCCGGGGCAGGGGCCGTACCTGGGAGCTGAGGTACCGCTTGAGGCACTCCTCGCACACCGCCTTCTTGCAGCAGGACAGCGGCTTGACGGGCTTCTCCTCCAGGCACACGCGGCAGCTCAGCACCAGCAGCGGCCCGAAGTCCCCCGCGATCAGCCCGGAGAAGGGCTCGGGCAGCAGGTACAAGTCCACCACCTCCACGCTGCCGCCCGCCGCCAGCGGGTCGCCGCCCGCCGCCACCCCGCGCCGCGACGGGGCCGGGAGCGGGGCCGGGAGCGGAGCCGTCACCGGGGCCGGGGCCCGCCCGACGCCACCACCGCCCCCGGGGGAGGGCGGCGATGCGCGGCGGGCGGCGGGCCGGTCGTTCTCCACGCAGTACACGGTGCAGTACACGTGCCGCCGGGGGGGGCGGCGGCGGCCGCTGCCCCCCTCCGGCCCCGGCCCCTCCTCCGCCGGGGCCGCCGGCTGCTCCGGCCCGGCCGCCGCCTCCTCCTCCTCGTCTTCGTCCCCGCCGGCCCCTCGCCGCTCGGGCGGCGGCTCCCCGCTCTGCCCCGGCCCCGCCGCCTCCAGCGGCGGCTCGTCCGCGCCGGGCTCCCGCGGGCTCCCGGCCGGGCTCGGCGGCGCGGCGGCGGCGGCGGCCGGTGTCGGCGGGGCGCTCAGCGAGCTCTGCTGCTCCCCCATCGCCGCCCGCCGCCGCCGCCGCTCCTTCCCATCCAGCCGCCTCCCGGCGCCGCTTCTGCTTCCGGGTCCCGAGCCCCGCCGCTACGAGCCCCGGCCGCCCGCGGGCACCGGCCGCCGCCGCCGCCGCCCGGCCTCCTCCCCCCGGGGCTGCGGAGGGAGCGGCGGGGGCCGCCCGCCTCGCTCAGCGCCGCCCCCGCGGGCTCGGCCGCAGCCCGAGCCCCATGCCGCGGGGCGCAGGCGGGCAGCCGCCCCCGGAGCCGCGGGGCAGCGCGCACCCACCGCGCCCGCGCCCGGCCCGGCCCCGCCGACCCCGGCCCGCCCCCGCCCCGCGTCCCCGCCCCGCTCTGACGCGCCCTCGCCGGCCCGGCCCTCCATTGAGCCGTAAACACCGCGGGAGGCTGCCCCGGCAGCGGGACGAGGAGCAGGGGGCGGAGAGGGCTGCTGGGCACGCTGCCCGGGGCTCTGCCAGCTGGGCGAAGAAGCAGCCACACGCCGGGGCAGTAGGCTCCGTCCCCACACCGGCTGCTTGGGGCCGGCTGTCACCCAGGTGTTGTCAGTCCAGGGGGCAGCTTTGCGTCCTTCATGAAGCCTTTTCTCGCCAAGCTGTTTGGTTTATGAGAGCTCTGTCGTGTTTGAACACAGTTGCGTGGAACTGAGCCTAGTTCCTTGAGAGATTGCTTTTCTCCCCGTGGCACGCAGCCAAGCCTACCTCAGCAGGGAGCCCCACCTCTGAGCTCTGCAGCCCAAATACCACCGGCGGCTGGCAGGGCACGAGGGGGCCTCCGTTTTGAGGAGCTCTGCCCACCACCCTCCAACAGAGCCCGGATCCTCTAGTCCTTGCAAGTGTGGCAAAGCTGGGTTTTCCTTTGTTAAGCCTGTCAGTGGGTTTGGTGTGAACAGCTATGCTTGCTGGCTGTCCTTTTACTCATGCCTGATTTTCAAATTCTGCAGCTGAAATCCAGGACAGGCACTTGCAGTTATAGAGAAGCAAAGAAGTTGTGGCTATCACATCAGTGAACTCAACTTTTCCCAATCTGTAAAGTTTTGCATAGTATTATCTGGCTTCCTTCCTTATTTTTCCTCAGTTACTTCTTTCCCTTCCTCCCCTCCTTTCTTTCCTTATGTCAAACAACAAAACCTTGCATAAAACTTCACTGAAAGAAAGTACCGGTCTGTGCAGCGTATAAGAAGCTGCAGAGCTGATTACTGCACACAGTCGCGAGGCAGTTCTATGGAGAACGTAGCAACTTGGAGAGTTTCAGCAGTACAGCAGGGCTAGAGCAGGCTGAGCTGTCTGTACCGGCGCTGTGTGTGTATACACATATATATGAAAAAGGAGGGCTCAGTTTCCCAAGACTTCAGTTCTTGAGTCTTTGTGGAAATTACTTCTACTAAAAATAATTAATGTTTTTAGGATGGGTAATTAACGTTCATCCTTCTGGGCTTATGCTGATGACCTCTAATGAAATCTGAAGGGTAGTATTCCCATGTAAGTAACAGGCAGTGTGGTACTGAGTCACTGGGTGTAGAACTTACAGACTTTTTTTTTTTTTTTTAGAATTTCATTTATCTTCTTTTTTTTTTTTTTTAAATATATATATAACAGTTAACATTTTGCCTGCCATTGCAAATCCATTCTGGGTATTGCGGGAAATATTTTTAGATGCTGATATTTATTTTGAAAAATAAATAAAAATTCAGGGTCTCCTGTTTGCCCCTCAACACTTGTAGTTCTCATTATTCTGTACACTCCACATTTACTATATTGTCTTGGGTTCTCCTTAATACATCCAGTACAAGCCACTTACACTCTGGACATGGTCCTGTTTTCTATGAAATATGAAACTATTTCTATGAAACAGTTTGCCAGCTTGATGGTTTTCACCAAAAAAAAAAAAAAAAAAGTCTATAACCTTCTGAGACAAAAGCTTGTGTCAACAGCAAAGCTGTAATGGCAAAAGTTTTCTGGGACCTCCTGGTGAGAACAGAACTCCTTAAGACTGTCCTTCACCTACTGTTCTGAGTTTGGATGGGTTACATAGGCCCAATTTATTAGGTGGTGAAGAAGATGTAGTCATATAACTCACCTAGAAAAATCCTAGCATCTGAATTGTAGTACGTGAAAGAAAGTGTCCTTGACAGTACTTGACTTTAATAGTTATGAAATATTTTTCTGCAGCTAGAAGGAAAATACAGATTTATCTTCTTGGGCTTCTGTTCATCTTCTGAGGTGAAAGAGTCATGGATGTTCTACAGAAGGTATAGGTTAGAAAAATGCATGCACTAGAATCATTTCTTATGAATATCCTAATTAAATCAGGAAGAATAACTGTGTACCTAGTTTCATTGTTGCAGAATGTATTTAGAAAACAGCCTGTGCCATTATTTTTGTCAAGCACTATGGAAACAACCTTCAAAATATAACTATGTGTCTTGAAATTATCGCCAGAAATTCCAATAAATACCCCTTGCATATACATTCATTAGAAACCTTTAGGAGGAGAATATAGTCATTGTCACATCACTGGAATTCTCAAACAAACATACTGATATGCTGAAGCTTCTTCAAGCAGGGAAAGCATTGCCCAAATGAATCACACTTTTTGGACCTCATATCAGCTTACCTCAAATCTGCTTAGTATCATCATCCGGGCAAGAGAGGTGAAATGCTTTTCTGAAATTTATAGATCTTTTCAAACAAATCTTTGTCAGCGTCTCAGGCCGTCTTTTACAGGGCACTTACAACCTCTATTCATCCTCTTTAGCCCTTCTCTTGTTTTGGAATGATGTTTTCTGCATACATCTTCAAAATCCTCTTTTTAACCAGTGACATTGTTTTCTTCCTAGTCCTCTGTCTGCAGCACTGTTTTTTAATATCTTTCCTATCACGTTTCTCTTCCTAAAAATACCACAAAGCTCTGTGTTTAGCCTAAAGCTCTGTAGAAGACTCATTACCGGGTTTCTGTTCTTGATCTTGCTGAATCCAATTTCACACTGAGACTCATCAGCAGCTGTTGAAAACTACTTCCTCCTTCTCACCCAGATCTTTTATTCCTCCTCTACTTTCTTGCCATATTATCATCCCCGATGTCATCCGGGTTCATCACTTGGGGATCACTTTTATCTTCTCCAAATGCAAAGAACCATTCAAGCGAAGCAAGGCACTTAGCAAAATTTTTGTGGAGCAGCAGGATGTATTTCCAGGTTCTTGAGGTTAAAGCTGAGAGGTTGCACTAGGAATCTCATGAGCACAGACTGCTTCCCCAGGTGGTCTCACTCTTAGTCCCAGAGTCATGTCTACGTCAAGCTACATTCCATGTATTCAACAATCACTGATTTTCGTCTTAACAATCCAAACAGCAGACAATGCCCGTATTATTTATCAACGTTTATCTGGAAAGAAATACCTTGGTGCACAACCTGGATGTGATGCAGCCTTTCTGAGGAAGCTGAAGTTATTTACCACCGTCAGCAGCAATACAGGCATGAGAGCATTCCAAACTGCATCAGCATTTTTAGGCTCTCCCAAGGAAAGAAACCTTCATTACTGCATTATTTTTATTAATATGCCTTTGAAGTTATTTTTGAAGCAATAGCTCTCCACAGAATTACCTGACAGCAGCACAGTAAACTGTGTTGAAGGGCAAATACATTTCATAGGTATTATTGTTTTAATTAACAATGCAGAACAACACACAAATAGAATGTTTTGTTAAATACTTAGCAGGCACATTTTCAAAAATACCACAAGTAATTCTCTGATGTGCAAATTGCTATCTTTTCACTCTTAGCTTCAGGCCTGAAAAGAAGTTGAATATTTGTTAAAACAATTGTCTACCCTTATTACGTGATTATCAAATTATGCTTTCATCATTTGTACTTGATTTTTTTCCCCAATGTTAATAATTTAAACGGATTTCAGAAAATAATCAAATTAAGTAATTAACCTGATCAGGCAGTGGGCACACACAGAGCTATTCAAAGCAGCTCTTTTAAATTATGCCGCTCTGCTTCTGAAAGCCAAATTCCACAGCGACTTTGAAGACTTCCTTGTGCTTGTCTGTAATTCAGCAAAGCCCGCCGTTATCAGCAGAGGCTCCCATTACGTGCTCCGTGACTCGGCTGGGACTTATCACCTCCGCAGCGCACGGCCGGCACAGCTGGAGCTGCTGGGTGCACGCTGCAGTGCGAGCCGGGGCCTCCTCTCTAATCGCAGCTGGGTGACCGGCTGGCCCCGTGGCCTTGGACAAGATACTCTTCTATCTCTGTTTCCCCTTTTACCCTTTGCCTGTCTCGGTTATTTAGACTGTCAGCTGTGTGTGACAGAGAGTGCGTGCAGCTGAGACGCCGCTTGGGCCAGTGCATCCCTGGTCTGCGGTGCAGGCTGTAGGTATTGCTGTGGTACCTCCAACAGCGTGCTCTCTTTGTGTAAGAACACAGGAATTAAGCATTTTCCCCCGGTCAGATAGCATTTATATGTGCAGATTTCCAGTTGAATTTTTCCGAGTATACCAGAGAAAATATTTAGTAGGACACATGCAACAATTCTACCAAGGAAAGAAAAGGCAAAATAAAATCTAGTTCACTAGCAGGAGCAAAATGCTGCACTTCCTTTCCACAGACTTATTTTTATTACTGCCATGAAAAGTAACGTCTGCTTACTCTCCATAAGTCTTTCTGCAGAGTAAGATGATACCTTTTTTATATCATCACTTGTCAAAATAAAGTCTCATTTTTAAGGCTTTGACGCTAATTTACAAGGTGAGTAGGACCAT
Organism: Anser cygnoides; assembly: GCF_040182565.1. NCBI lineage: Eukaryota > Metazoa > Chordata > Aves > Anseriformes > Anatidae > Anser > Anser cygnoides. The sequence continues at coordinate 66,184,445 of NC_089875.1, forward strand.
CTCCTGTGTTTTTCAGCCTGTAAAGTCTAGCTTCACTGCAGAGGTGCCACACTCAGAAAATCTTCACAGCTGGATGGAAAAAAGGTGGCTGAATTGCGATCCTGCAAAATTAAAGCAGTGGTCTATTGATTACTCTATATGTGGTATTGATTATTCTATAGATAGTTTGCCTATGGTGAACTGCAGTGGGAAATGAGAAGCATCAAAAGTCAGAACAGGTAGCTCATTGCCTTGACCAAAACTTAACAGCTTACTTGCTGCAGTACACATCCAGTATGTGAGGCAACACGTACACGGTGTCAGGTGGCCTGTCCTTTCAGAAGGGCTGCAAAGACACAGCAACCAACAGAGAATCCATTAAGTGAATTCCTTGAAAGATAATTTTTTTTTCCTTTCCTTTCCTTTCCTTTCCTTTCCTTTCCTTTCCTTTCCTTTCCTTTCCTTTCCTTTCCTTTCCTTTCCTTTCCTTTCCTTTCCTTTCCTTTCCTTTCCTTTCCTTTCCTTTCCTTTCCTTTCCTTTCCTTTCCTTTCCTTTCCTTTCCTTTCCTTTCCTTTCCTTTCCTTTCCTTTCCTTTCCTTTCCTTTCCTTTCCTTTCCTTTCCTTTCCTTTCCTTTCCTTTCCTTCCCTTCCCTTCCCTTCCCTTCCCTTCCCTTCCCTTCCCTTCCCTTCCCTTCCCTTCCCTTCCCTTCCCTTCCCTTCCCTTCCCTTCCCTTCCCTTCCCTTCCCTTCCCTTCCCTTCCCCCTTCCCTTCCCTTCCCTTCCCTTCCCTTCCCTTCCCTTCCCTTCCCTTCCCTTCCCTTCCCTTCCCTTCCCTTCCCTTCCCTTCCCTTCCCTTCCCTTCCCTTCCCTTCCCTTCCCTTCCCTTCCCTTCCCTTCCCTTCCCTTCCCTTCCCTTCCCTTCCCTTCCCCCTTCCCTTCCCTTCCCTTCCCTTCCCTTCCCTTCCCTTCCCTTCCCTTCCCTTCCCTTCCCTTCCCTTTATTTTCTTTGCATGGGACATTCCTTGTCCCCCACTGTAGTTAAGCTGAAGGTTGATTCTTAAAGACTTCATTGCATACATTGAAAAAAAAAAAGTGTTGATAAATGTCATGCATTTTGCCTTAGGAATTACTGTATACCGCTGAAAACAGCCATATGCTTGTATACATGCCAATAATGCCTGCACACAACATCACGTGTCTTTGTGTGTGTAGTACTCAGTGACCTTGAAAGAACTGTTCATAAAAGCATTCTTCAATCTTCTTATCAAATGTCTTGTTTTAGAACAGGCAAAAAAGTAATAATATTAAAAAGTGCAGGGCAGCTAGGGCAATTGACAGGCTGCAGTAGAGAGCTGTTTTTACAAAATAAAAAAGCTCGACCAGGAACTTGATAAATATAGGTGAGAAATGGTTTGCATTCTCCCTACAGAAATTGTTTTTTTAGTAGCCATTTTAGGAGCAACATTAATATGTCTTACCCTAACGACAAGGTTAGTTGCTTGGTTTGCACAATAAGTCCTGGATGGAGTTATAAAAAGAAAAGAGCAGGAGATGTTGAAACGATTCCTGGGGTAATGAAAGGTCATCAATAAACCTCTTATCCCAGCAAAGCATAAATGGGGAAAAAATGTAACACTTGAAGATACTGTCTGGGCAGAAAGCAAAGCTCTGAGGCTCTCAGTGGAATCTGAATCTGCTGGCAAGCCCAGGTTGCGGTGAAAGCCCTGCAGTTTGTTCGGTGGATCTGGTGCTGCTTATCAGCAACATCAAAACATCTCAAAAATGCCAACCTGTCACAGCAGCTTTCCCAAGAAATCACTCATATGCCTGTCTGCTGGGAAGCCAACAACAGTTGCAAGTTGAGAGAGGTTCTTGCTACACAAATCTCTGTTCATGAGGACAAGCACTGAGGCTCACTTGACATAATTTCAGAGCACCAGGATAAGAAGCATTGTTATAACTTTAAACCTCAGACAAACTTGGATCAGACTTATGGAGAAAATTCTCACCAGCATATGCTTCAGTCTCCAATCCAAAGCTTGCCTTTTTCATTAACAGAGAGAGATTTTATTAAAAAAAAAAAAAAAAAAAGTAAATATAATTACAGTAACTATCAGATCAGGAGATGTCTGACTACTTATGATTGCTTGATTTAGTGTGACCTCACCTCCATCTTGCAGTGACTCAATCTGCTCATAAGACTGACCATAAAAATAAAGAGAAGTGAGCAACTGTTGGAGATCAACCAATAACTGTACATTGCAATCAGATTTGTCTTTAAAGTTTTTATCACCTACAAAATTTTGACATCTGGAAAGATCTAATGACAAAAGGCTACTGGTTCAGCCATACATATGTGAAACAGCTGTAGGCTTTCTTGAGGCTGCCAATACTAATGAAGTGCATTTATTGAGTACTTCTAATTTTGCTGTGAAAATATTTATCTGTGGTTCCTTCAGAACACAAATATAAAGTATTTTCAAGACGAATCACAGCACTTTCTGCAGATAGATCACTAAGGAAGCCTATATGCCTCTTCCAGGATATATATATATATATAAAATTCTTTCCTGGGAGTTATACTGACGCAGTTCCTAGTGTGAATGTTGGATTCTTTCATACTGAAGCAGTATTTTCCTATCTGGGAATTAACCACACCAAATTAAGCCTGTAAACTGGCAAAACTGCATTCATATGGGGCTACAGGACTTACAGGTTTGCAGTACAGCTGTTGCCTTGCTGCCAGATTTCTTAGGCTGCTGCAAATGGATGAACCTTCAGTACAGAGACTGAAAAGGTGACATAGGCACATAGTCATACCACCTGAACTCCCCTTGGTTGTATGATACAATGTGCAGTAATGCCAAAGCTAGACTATTAATCTAAGCTATTATTCAGCGTTGGAATCCTTGAAGCAGAGAGAACACAGCTAAGATTATGACACTAAACTTGTCGTGATGTATAGTGCCTCTTTTACCATGTTTCTTTTATGGGGGGGATGTACATACATACAGAAATATTTGGAAACTTGGGCAAAAATGTTTTTACTTTCATACCTGAAGATGCTAAAAAGATTTCAGCTCCTGAGGTTGTTCTAGGTACATTCAAGAATCTTTATTCCCTTCATTAAGCACCAATTAGAAATTGAATGTGAAGAATAGATAAGATTATTTTTTTCCACATATTTCTTATGATTAATATAAAAAGTATGTGTGACAGAAAAGGATAACAGAGCAATAGCACCATTTCCCCTGTAATCTTTATCCCTTTCCTGACTAAGTGCTATCTGCTAATACAAATCCCCAAGATCCTGACCTCTCTCTCTTCTTTTTTTTTCTTTTTTTTTTTTTTTTTTTGCCTTCCTTTCCTACAAGCACTGTGGAGGAAATGATTCCTGTCACGTAGCCAAAGGGGGCATATTTACATGGCTCCACACGATGTGACAAGGAAATCCTGTTGCAGAGGATATGGGAGGAAAACAAGTAGGTTGCCTGCTCTGCCACTCTTTTTTGGAGCTCCTGCCTCCGCTCCTTAACAGGTTTACTTCCTGAATCACCACTTCTGGGACTTTATCAGAACAGATCTCTTTGTTTCTGAGTTTTCCTCCTCCATTTCTGAAAGTGGAGGTTTCCAGGACATTATTCTGCCTCCTGCTATCTTGCCATATATAAAGTAATTATGTTGTTGCCTGCTATGGATTTTTTGCTTTCCAGATTTTGCTTGTAGCACTCAAATTCTTTTATTCCTCTACTGGCCATCATTAAGCTCGTAAGGACACACTGTAAGTTCTTTTACTCTGTTCTCTTCCAGGGCGGGGGAAAAAGCCTTCACTGCAGACAGGAGCGTATTATAATTTCAAATCGTAAAGCATTCAAATAGCTTTGTCTATAGTCCAGAGAAAACCAAACATAGAAAGGTTTCATTTTTAAGTGAGTTTATTGCGTACGTAGTATTATGGTTAATAGTTTTCAGATTATATTATAAACAATCTATGAAAACTCAGTATGAGAGCTTTACCTCATCTACCAAGTCAATACCGACATGGTGGAGTTCCCTTCTCACCAGCTCCGAGATCTGTAAACAAAACCATCCGTGAAAAGCATCAGTTGACTAGGAAGGAAACCTTTAGCAAAGGCAGGACCCTGTGTAAAACGAACAAGGAACTTGTGGGGAAAAGAAAAACAAAAAGCAATTATATTGAATGCTCATGATAGTAAAAGCTACACAACCACTGTTAAGAAAGCACGGTGCGTATTACTGTCATTCTGCTTTTTCAGTCTGGGAGTATGTTCTTTCAATGGAGAACTGCTCCTTCAGCTGACAGCCAGGCATCATATGTTTAGAGCTGGATCTGATCAGAGACCACACGATCAAAAACAAAAGCACTTCTCCATTGTTACATTAGTTGTGATGCACAGCACTGTACCTTAATATTTTCAAGCTTTCAGAGCATTTAAGTCTAGAACTCGCTTCATGCCTCAGAATCAGTTCTGCTTTGGTACAATGAACAATAGCCCATTTTAAAAACTCTTCACTCCCAAAGGGGAGTTCAGTGTTTAGCTAAGCTGCAAGTTTTTATGATTTATCACAAACTTTTAATTCTATATATATGTTATGGTCTGTGTCTCCCATTTGCACAGTCTTTTAGAAGGACACAGAAGGGACACAACAGGCCTCCACTGATTAAATAAATTTACCATGCTGCTGCATCCTGCCTTTTACCAGCCTCAGGATATGGAGAGGCAGATCCAATTCCCATACTGGCATTTCCAGCATGGTTGTAGTTTATAAATTTTAAGAACTAATTGTCAAACTCGTGTTATACCAAATAGATTGTACAAGCACTGTTTACTTTTATTTTTTTTCTCCCCCTGTGTTTTTCTTCTTTACAGTTAGACCAGAGTTTATTGAATGCCAAAAATGCTTACGACGTGTTTAAAGATGTTTGGGTGGAAAACCTGACATCTGGTGTTTAATGTAAGAACTACTAGAAGGATACTGCTAGGGAATGACTGACTTGAATTTCTGAAGTGTGAAGGCAAACAACCGTATGGAATAGAAACTTGTAGAATGTGATAAATATTTCAGGAGAAAAAGCAAATTTTCTCCCTAAAATTATCAAAACCTTTTCTGTTTCCAAGTTAGGAAGAGCCAAAAAGCTAATGATCTCTATAATGCATCTCTTTTCCCTTCTCCTCATTGGAGTGTGGAATGTAAAAAGAGGTAGAAGTGGAGTATAAGGGGAAAGGCAAGAAATATTAAATGTTATTTTATTAAAAAACTCTGAAACACTCAATAAATTTAAACTTTCTGTTTCAAATTGTTGTTTTATCAATAGATCTCTGTATTTCAGATGGTGAATAAAGCTTAGTGGATGAGGAGGCAATTGAAAAAAAACAACAAAACGACAACAAAAAAAACTGCAGTTCTAGTCCTGTCTTACAATTTTAAAGGAAAAAAAAAAAAAGTCCACCATAATTATGGAATGTCAAGTTGTCAAAAATTATATAAGATTTTTTTTTTCTTCTTCTCACAGTTAATTTTCCACAAGTATGTAGGGAACAGGGAACATCCTGAAAAGATTAGACTTGAAAAAGAAGTCAGCAATATGAAAAGGACCTATAAATACAGGACCTCGACTATCAGGTCTGTGATTCTGGGTGATCTCTGAATGCCTCTGGGACATGGGACCAGGACTCTGCAGCTGCCCACCGCCGGGCACTGCCCGAGCGGCCACCTGCCCCATGGGGGGCCCTCAGCTTGTTCTGCCATGCCATGGGACAGCAGCATCTGTGCTGACCCTGCCCTGGTGGATGTGACCATAGGAGGATACAGCACCTACATGTAGCAGAAAGAGAGGTGGGAGTGCATGCTGCTGCAGTTTTAAACCTACGAGGGTTTTCTTTTATAGGTTTGCACAGTTAAGCTATGAAAAATACAATTTCAACATGCTTGACTGCTACTTTATGAGACCATCAATTTTTAAGAGGGTTTTATGAAGTCTTGATCCAGGCAAACATAGTTATTAGATAACTTCTATCTAGTTTTAACAAGAAAATAAAAACTACAAATAAAGTAATAAAATTGGTGGTAATAAAAACCCTTGTGTCTGTGAGGAGATTTAGGTTCAGTTTTGACTGACAGAAAGAGAGTGAAGTGTAGATTTCTAATATGAATCATTGTCCCTTGCTCATCGTAAAATTTAATTTTCAAGTAGTTTATCCTCAGATTACTAGAAATAATTTCTGGTCCTACTTTAGATAATGTTGATGAGACAGCTGTAGATTTACGGGTCATTAAAGAATTCTTATTCACAAAATTATGCACTTACCTTTAATCACATATTTAATTCTCATTGAAGCTAATGGGGTTTAAAAATGTTCTTCAGTCTTTTTGCTTTCGATGGAACTTTGACATCTTCTTCAGCTGTAAATTTGCTTGAATGTTTCTCTTAACTGGAGGCTGTCACAGCTTTTCCACATTACCCCAGTTTGTAGGATCAGCCTCTATGTCAATCCTTTATGGTAGACTCCAGATGCACAGGTGCTGCGGGCAGAGAGGTGCTCCTCCATATGGGGAGCAGGGAGAAGCTCTACTGCTTTGCTTTACTTTGTAATGGGACAGATACTATATGCACCATAGTGGATGGTGTGTGAGCCTCGCTGGTAAATCAGTCGCTGTATCACCTTGCTCACGTTGCAGTGCCAACAAGTACTGCACCTTGTTTTTCCTGCTGCATATAAAACTAATGATTTTTTCCCCCATTTTTTTTTTTCCTACAGATTTGGCCAGAAAGGGTGGTTTCCATTATTATTTTTTCTGCTAGAAATGCATTTTACAAAGAAGTATTGGTTGGGATCTGATAGACGATTTCCAGGCATTTGTCTTTAACATCCCCTTGGCCCTGTTGTGTTTTCTGCTTTATAGGGCATTTTCCATTTCTTCTGTTCAGCCCTCAAACACCCTCAGAAACGTGCAAGTGTGTAAAACCTTAATATTTCTTTTTAGCAGATTTTTTTAAAGAATCACAATGATGACTACTGTTTACTATTTTATTTAAAGGTGTAGCTGCATACAAGGACAAAAAACCCAACCCATTCTGTACAACTGGCCAAATGACATTCCAGGAGCATTAACGTCATTGGGGGTCCCTAGTGACTGAAACTTCAAAATGTTTGGCATTTCTCTGTTTTATTTAGTGACAGAAAAAGTGGAACCTGAAGAAGACTAGGCCTCTTTCGCAAAATTATTTGGAAAAGACATAACAGTGAGCAGTTTGATTTTTTTTTCCTCTTTTCCATTCCCTGTGAAATTCAGTAGTAGTACCGACATTCATGTGTGGGGATAGGTAGGTGTCCTTGAGCTACCAAGCAAGAACAATTGAGTCTGTACTGAAGATACCTGAGTATGTGTTGACTATATGGTCAAGATGGAGAGTCATACATAGCCAAGGATAAAGATAAATAGATTTTATCTACTTCAACGTGGAGTGATAAAGAAATAATTTCTTTATAGCTACTCATCAAACACTCAGGTTTACATAATCTTTTATTTACCAAATAACCTGTTATCCTGGTTTCAGCTATCTATCTTTTAATTCATCACTACAGCACTAGAAGGAAAGAACATAGCTCAATTTTACTTTTCTTTGCTATTAGGTAGAAAGGTCCTAATTTGCTTTCTTTCAATCTGGAAGCTAAAAACATAACGTTATCAATTCTTTTCCCAAGATAGTTTTTCTCAGTGTTGTTTTCTGTTTTGTTTTGTTTTTAAGAGCAAAATAAAATGGTTTTGCAACTCAAACTTGTCAAGACTTTGCATGTAATTTCTCTGAATGAATCCCAAACTGTTAATGAGAGTATGTAAATATTGTTGTGCATGTTCCATGTCTATTCAGGCACAGTCTTTATGCTGCATTAAATGTCCTGCTGGACTCACAGTGCTATTGTTCCTAAGAGACATCCCTCTCACCCTGGTTCACAAAGGTCCTATTAGTAGAGAGAAACACTAGTCTGCACCACGGTCAGCCTGTAACTGGATGTGCCACCTACAGAAATGTCTCTGCTCCTCTGCTGGTACTCTCCTTTCCTTATCACTGCCAGAAGGTGTCTGGCATCCCCGGGAGCTCGTTCTTCATGAGTTTTCCTCAGGACCTGTCTGTACTTTGATGTGGTGAGTTCTTGCTTTGTAAATGTGGCTGCCTCCTTGAAAGCCCAGGAGTCAGAGACCTTCAGGATCCTTCTGTTATTGCCAGAGGGACCCACCCAGAGCTGATCAGTGCCAGAAAGACAGCCCTGAACACTTCCCTTGGGTTTAAACATGCTTTGACTGTGGGATGGCTGGGTTGTGAGCTCAAGCCCTCTCCTTAGGCTTGCAGGTCAGGAGACAAATGCTGCACACTATTTCTGGCAAAAAACCTCTGCTGTTGCTATTCAGTTCCCAAAATAACTTTGTTCTTTTCTCCCACAGAGGCTGAGGTGAAGAAAATGTCCCCACAACACATAGAAGAGCCTCCTTGCAGGCTGTGTGCCCTAGGGCAGTGCAGGAGCACAGTACTTTTTAGAAAAGCCTGTTAGTGTAGCCCAAAGGAGGTCATTTAACAAGAAAATAGAGCAGACCTTAGGTTTAGCAAAAAATGGGCAATGCCCACAGAAACCTTTCCAGGTCTGGCCCTCTGAAGAAGCCTCCCTCTCTGGCCTTGCTCACCTCCAGGGAGTCCTAGGCCTCCGCTCCTGCTGGTCAGGGCTGCCACCAACAACACCACAGGGTCTGCCAGGGAAGCCAGGTTGTGTCTCCCCTCCTGAAGGACCCACGTGGTCTTCTCCTCTTGCCCAGCAGATACCCTAAATCCTCTGTTACACAGACCATTTAGGGGGAAGCAATCCCTGAGACATCCCGAGGCTAGAGCTCTGCTCCCTGTTTCAGAAGTGCATAAAAAGCCAAAAAAAAAGAAAGGCTGGTCCAAAACCTGCCTCCAGACATTTCCTATATTATCTACTTCTCTGTCCTTGCTCTCCAGAGTAAGACCGGTTGCTTGAGAGAGCACCCACACTATCGGGAATGCCAGCAGAATGGTTAAACTCAGAAGACTTCACAGGCACTAGGATGCTTGCCAAAGGCCAGCTGAGGAAGATACGGGTAGTGAGAATGAGAAAGACAAAGTATGGGATAGTGGCACTTGCCACTGATGGCAGTGGAGTGTAGCAGTGTAGTAGGTAAAACAAGTAATATTCTGTACCCAGACACAAAGCATGGATGGTAGCCTTATAGCTGACTATTTGTATGTCTGGTATGGGAGCAGAGCTGGTGTCTCTTTAAGGCTAGAATAAGCTCCAATGATTTCCATTTTATTTTGGACTGGGGGTGGGAAGGAAAGGAAAACAGGGAGCTGCCCTGGAACAAAATTGGAGTCAGACGTACGCACTTGTGGGATGCCAGCCAGCAAGGTATGACAGTATCGTCTAGAGCTTTTCCAGCTCCACTGAAGCAGGCTGCCAGGAAGGTTTTGCTCAGCTGATAATCACCAGTAATGGAGAAGGGCTCAGGACAGAGAAGGGAGGGGAGATGCTGTACATCTGGGGCAACGAGTGGGGAAGCACTGCCATTGTAATTGCACTACCTAGGCAAGTCTCTGCTGCAGTGGTGTGGAGAAAGCACGTTCTGGCTCTGGCCATAGCCCATCCCTGCTGAGAAGAGCATGCTGGGCTCTACCCTGATGAGGGGGACACCTCCTCACAGATTTTCTCGAGCAGCTGCACATGGGAGAAAAGTGGGAATCTCTTCTGTTGTGCAGAGCATACAAAGAGGCTCAGCACATGCGTGAGTGGCAGCAGTGCTGAGGTGCAGACCCATGCCAGGCTGTGGTGCTTTGTGTGTCCTTTGGTGGACTTGGGCTTCTGCCAATCCATAGGCCTCTTATTGGATGTGCTGACCACCTCAGAAGGTGGAGGCTTAGCAGCCTTCAATTTTTTTATTTTTTTATTCCCCCCTCCCCATGATTATCTAGACAGAAAGCTCTTTGTGGCTCCAGGTGGCTAGACGCAGTAGGAACTTGCAGAAGTTGTCCTTGAAAACAGTGGGAGAGACAAACTAAGCAATAACAAACTTTGTCATCTCACCTTGCTCCTGTACTTGCATAGCTGCTTGCATACTCTTTGTCATCTTCTACCTTAACTGCCATATAAATTCTGGTTTAGCAGCAGACCAAACATCTAAAATACAGTAACTACGTAGCTACCATAGAAGAGGGGTGGGGAGATGGGGAGTGTTTGTTTAAGAATAGGAAACGAAATTGGAAGAAATGGTCAGTCCTCGGAGGCAAGAGGACTTTACCAAAGAAGTTCATGAACATTCAGGGACCTGTACTGTTCAACATATTAAACAACGATGGTTTATTCACTGGCAAAGACAGATTGTGGATGGCCCTAAGTTGTTTAAGGAAGTGAGGCTAATTGTGGGATGCAGGAAGTCTTCTCAAGACTGGATCACCTGGAGGCAAAATGGCAGATGAAATTCAGTGTATGTACACATAAAGAAAGGAAGTGGCTCTTTCCTTTGTGAGGTGTGGGTCTAATTCCTCACCAAAAGAAAGAGTAGACATTAAAAGGGAAGCTGCAACACATTTATTGAGGAGATAATAAATGCATATAAGCTGTATCTAGTGCTGAAAGGCCCTGAGCTAGAAATAATTGAAGGCTGGAAGAGTATTAGGGGCATGCATTGCACATATTTTTCCTGTTCTTACTCTTCCCTGAGCAATCGTTTATGACTGCTTTTGGCAGGAGCATAATGGGCTAGATGGACTGTTACACAGCAAGCATTATACAGAATAAACCATGAATCAGGATAGCATGGTGCTTACTGTTCATTTCTTTCTTCCTGCCTTCCTTTCCTGCTGTCCTTAACGCAAAAATTGCATGAAAAAGGCCGAAGGTTAAACAGACATTTAAATTTTTCAGCAGCTGCTATTTGGAGGAGGGGGGAAAGCAAACCCTGCACAATCACTGAATATAGGTGTTTCCAGAAGGAAACTTTTACTGTCCCGTGGTGCTCCACTGGCATCCATTTCATGCAGACACAGACAATAGGGGATGACAGGGTTACATTCAATGAAAGACAGAATGTAACCCCGGCAGAGAACAGATCAGTCCCTGTTAGTGGAATGATTTAGTGTGTTATTTAATACAAATGGCAACATCATAATTGTGATAGTCTAAGGATATAGATGCAATTTTTGAAGAAGAAATAATACCTTTTGTTAGGCTGACTGATACAGTAGCAAAGCCTGCCAGGCGAAGCTGGAGCACAGGCACGGTGGCCTGGGGCACACAAGCCCTTCCTCAGGGCTCGGACAGAAGCCTCTGTTCGGGGCACACAGGCCCCTCTTCACTCAAATCAGGGGCTTCTTTCTGAGGCAGGAAGAAGGGCTTCTGTGCATGAAAGCTTGCTTGTTTTCTGCAGCTCTGTCAGCTGGTGTAATACAGGAGATCATGTCTCACTTATCTTGCTTGTATCTGCTAGGGATCACACAGATGAGGTGCCAGGAGACTGTCTGCAAGAGATTTCAGCACAGTTTTTGGATACCGTGAGGCTGCTTAAATTTTTCTGCAAATATTTTTTGTACACAGTTTACACTGGGGCTTTGTGACTGGGACTTCATAAAAATACAGAATAGGGAACACCATTTTGCAAGCCAAGGAATGCAGACAAAGAGGAATGAAGGCATTCATTCACCATGACATAGAAAGGCAGGCCACAGCTCCAACATCCTCTGTTATGTCCAGGACATAGTACTAATAAAAGATCTGTATCCTTGACTGTCTTGTGTTGTGTTTGATTGTTTTAATCATCCTCTGTGATCACTTACCCTCACCCAAACCACAGATTTACAGAGCTATCCTCGCAGTTGTCACTCTGTCAGGGTGACAGCTTTGATTGCCTGCTTTTCTGTTTCCCACTGAATCACTTTGATGTGGATCCCCCTCATCATTTGTGAGCTATCTAATAAGTCACCAGCTGTGTAAAAGCTGGGTGTAGTTCCTCCTCCCACTGTATTTTTTAAATGAAAATAGCCATAGCATCTGATTTAGCCAAGCCTTCATGGATATAGCTCATCTTATCTCACAGTACTGCTTTGAGAGGAAAATAAGAGCCAAAATTTATCTAGGTTACCAAAATAATATGTAGGGAATTTTGCAGTTCAAAAAGTTTGATTTAGCCATGGCCAGGGGATGAATTTCATTAACATTAGTCACCTAAAAAGGAGGCATCTGGTCTGGTCCTGACTTTCTCTTAGGCAACGGAGAAAATACTAGCAGCAGGAAAGCAAGTCATCCTTTCTCACCCAAATCCCTGTTCAGGGATGGGGTCAGAGGAGCTCACTTTTCTTCACTGTTTCACATCTCTTTCTCTCAGATCAGGTCCAGGGTTACCCTTCTATGCACAGAATTTCAGTAATGCTAAATATTGATTATTCAGATGGTCTCACAGTTATGCATGGCAGATTATAAGTCTGTGCACACCGAGAGATATAACAGTCATGTCACAGCTTCTCGAAACCATAAAAGAAAAAGTGATAAAATCTGCAATAATACAATTCCACAGGGTCAGTTTACTATGAAAAAAGGCATTCAAATTTCTGTCTTTTTTGGTTTTAAAGTCAGAATGTCTGTGATTCCAAACATATCATAAATACTAGAAAAAGAGGTCTGTAACGTGTGGTTTGTGATAGCAGCATCAGAGGCCCCTGAAGCGTGATGCCAAGTTTGCATTAGAGTCTCAAAGTTGGGCACAGCCTCCAAGTGCCGAGTTTTAGAAAAGAATCTGTGTCTGAATAAAACAAAGTACATGTGGGAAACAAAAACCAGAACATATATTATAGTTTTGGAAGACAGTCCAGATTACTCTTAAAGTCATGATAAGTACTACTGGTAAATGTTTCTGGGAGCTTTCTTTTACTAGCTCCTTTTTACTTGAGGGTGCATCTGTAATGGATCCCTGTGTTTAAAACTGTTGAAGCCATCTTCTTAGTTCAGCTTTCAGAATATCTTTTAGAAAGATATCTCATGGTGCAATGTAAGGGGTTTAAGCCACTGTAATCACTTTGGAGTTGGTCTTGCTAAAGTTACAAGGGGGATGCAACCATTATTGCTACATTATTTGCAAATTAAATTTAAAAAAGAGGTTGCTGAAGAGAAGCAATCTGTAGCAGACCCTGCTCACACAACAAAGTGACAAGAACAGACATATCGAGGTAGAATAGGTATTTTTCTTCTTCATCTCTAAACTCCATTTCTGTACTAGATGGATGTAAAATTATCCTGATTGCTCTCAAATTCCCATCTTTCAAGCCAACCTATCTCAGCAATTCCAGAAGCCTGTTTTCCACTTGGCTGCCCATTTTGCACTCAGCAACACTTATGTCACACTGATCTGTAATCCTAGAAGGTGTTAATGTCACACGAAGCAGTCAAGAATCTTTGTAAGATGTATTTCTGTAGCTGGAACATACGGGTAAGCTTAAGAGCATTCATTGATCTTAAAGTCCATATGTCTTGGCTACATATAGCACAAAACTATTTAGAAACCTTTTAAAAACGTGGCTGACATTAAAGCTCAAGCTATTTTCTCATCATTTGTATCATCCTTCAGGCCATCAACATGTGTTCAGCTTTGCTAAGATGCCTTCAGTGAAAAATCAATCTGGTCCTACAGCTCCCTCTCCTGTGCATTTATCATAAGTGCAAGAAATTCAGCAATTTGGTCAGCTCTATAACATCTGTTTATTGCATAGTTATGTAGGGACTTTAAATGTTTGATCATTATTCCACGTTTGAACATATAGCTAGCAGTGAATTTGTAGTCATTACACCTCAGTGTGTTAGGGGAGTGCTATTAAAGTGAGCAGCTAAAAAGGAAGCAGAAACAGCTTTTAAAAGCTTGTGAAGATGCAGATCAGCACCTGCTGGGTTATTCAAAAAATGCCGGTGCAGGCTAAGTATCTAATTTTCAGAGGGAGTTTATTAGAACCTGCTTATGTTTATTTGTCTTTCCTACTAAATGCCAGCCTTCATCCTGCGGCTTCTAGGCATCTCTGAAAGTCTGCTGGGGAACAGCTGCATACGTAGACTCCAGTGGAGGCATTAAACTAGTTGAGAGCAGCATTTCATTTTTCAATGTCACTCCAAGGTCAAGCAGAACTTGCCTGGTAGAACCAGAGATTGAACTGGGGATTTAATCAGGAAGCTATCATTCCTTGGGTAGAAGCTGAAAATAATTTTATAGTTACATTTACTGCGATGATGGCTGGCTCTCCCTCAAAAGCCACCTCTTCCAGGGACCCTGACCTCTCTATCACACACAATTCAGTCAATACTGTCACTGCAGCTCCATTTATTTAGGCAGCGCAATAGGCATCGTGACAGCGGCATACGTCTGGTCAGCCAGTAACCAGCAGAGCCTTCTGTTCCTGGCTGAAGTTTCTCTTCTGTACCAAATACATCCCACACTGCATTACAAATTCTCCCATTACATGCATAGGTTGCTTATGTGTTTGTCAGACAGATATATGCAATACAACCACTGCTGTGCACTTTTGGGTCTGGAGATGTCCTGCCTTGCAAAAAACTACTAGAAACAGGTAATGTCTATAACACAAGCTACTGCTGGGGTCAGCTGAGCTATCTTAACTCTTAGCTTGGCAGCATCAGTGTTGCTTAGTACTGTTCAGTATTTTTCAGCCTAAAAGAGACTTCAGCCAGACTGACAGACTCCTAAACAGTGGTCACTTATGCTCCTTGTAATACGGCGAAGTTCAGGTATCCCACAGAAACACGTACCTTTTTGATAGAATGATCAGGAAAGAAAGAAAGTGAGTAAGAATGAATGATGTATTATGGCTTGAAGAAGAAAATGTCAGAGGTTAGTGTTTGGTGGTTCTGTAGGTCTGGTCGTGGTTGTCTCATGACAGCTACCCAGAAGAGAAAGACACAGACAGTGATTGCCCAGCAGTAAGCAACAGAGCTTCAGTGCCTGGTCAGAACCACACAAACTCTGTGGTGGAGGGCTGTATGGTATCCATTTCCCAGCTTAGTGGCTGGTAGACTTAGGATAATGTTCAATTCACTTTCCCATGAGACCACCCTGTCCCTTCCTGCAGCTGCCAACTTCATTCGCTATGTACCATTGAAGTTATGCAACAGCAGATTTATAAGGACATGGCTACACTTCACTGTGCAGCCTGACTCTCCCTCAGAGGTCTGTCCCTTATACTGCACTCCGCAGAAAGCAAAAAGAGTGGAGGAACAAATACTGAAAATAGAGGTGAAACAATATCTGTTCTCTATTCTTAAATCCCACAAAAGCCTGGCTGAAGGAACAACTGCAGGGAAAAATTCAATACAGTTACCATAGCCCGAAATGGAAAGAAGATTCTTCATTCTGAGAACATGGCGTATCCAATCTGGTAAGTAAGGAAAACCCACAAGGAGATGCAATGCAATGACTGCAGGTGGAATATTTAAATTATATGGATAAAAAGTAACAGTCCCTGCAGAACTAGCGTGATTGTGTTGTCTTAAAATTTGACCAAGTTTGCAGAAATTTGTCACATGAATTATCAGAGATAGTGTGCTGAGACCAGTCCTCACTTGAGAGCTTAACATTACAATAGCGTCTCAATAAACAGTTTTAAAGATAATTTTAATACCAACAAACCTATTTTCATGAAAGTTCATTCTCTGGAAACATAAATGAAGCTTTATCCAGGTGGAAAGCTTAAACAGGAGGTTTCTTAATGCTTTAGGCAGATGAAATAAGATCTTTGTCATAGGGATATTTGGGTACCTCTAGTTACACTGATATCACCAGCTCTGCTTATGTGGCTTCACAAACCAGTGAACTGTATCAATAGAGGTGCACCCATGTACTCATCTACTGACAGACAGAGCATTTTGTACCTATTGATCAAGCAGACAGATATGTTTTACAGACCATTTTCTTCAGAATAGAGTATTTTGTAGATATATCTATTGTAGTCTAAAACAAGATTGTCTCTTGGACATCAAGTTATACTTTTTGCATTTCAGATAATCTTGTCTTTCTGAACCACCCCCGAGCATAGCATTGTCTGTAGAGAAAGCAGTCACTCTGGTGGGAAAAAAAGGAAACAGAAGCATTAAATTTTACTATTGGTGGTAGAACCACTGCTGCAGATTCAGAGTTTAAAATAGAGGATCCATCTGCACTCCTATATATGCTTTTTTTTTTCTTTTCTTTTCTTTTTTTTCTTGCAATATACAGTTTACAGAGGTTTGCTGTTATGATTTTTCTTCATGTTTCCTGTTGCTGCCACAGGGCAGTACCATTCTGCAAGGGCCTGCACCGGTGGACATGATCAGCAAGAACAGACATTCCTGTTTTTAACATGGGAAGTCCTGACCTACACACTACGGGGGCACAGGACATGCCGACAGCGAGCCCACCACTAGTACTCATGGATTTATATCAAAAGCTGCACAGTGACATTTCAGTTTAAGAAAGCATCAAGGTAGAGAGAAGCCTTGCCGTGGCCATGAAGAAGTTGTGTTTTACTGCCTGTCGTCGGTTACTGGTTTATCACCACTGCTGTTGCCCCGTGGCCTTAAGTGTCAGTGAGGACAAATGGTGGTCAGCGCTCAGACGGCTAATTCAATGCTAACAGCCAGCGCTGGCAGTGAGGAGGAAACTGCTGTGACCTGGAAGCTCCCAAGGCCCTTGTCAGCTCTGCTGCTAACAGCAACAGCCAAAATGTTCCCAAACTTGGCTTTGCTGGGTAGCTACAGGAGTGTGCTGACGTCTACTGCAGCAGGACAGACTGCTGCGGGACTGCCCGGTGGGGCATCCTCCTGCTGCTCCCTCCCAGGCCCCAGCCCTCTCCCGCACCACGCACGTTTTGTTTAGTATTTGCTTAGAGTCAGAAATATTTGGCAGAACTTGAATTAAGTCAATGAGTTTTAAACAAAAAACTAGACATGAGCTCATGGTCCTGGGCAACCTGCTCTAGGTGGCCCTGCTTGTGCAGGGGGCTGGACCAGATGACCTCCAGAGGTCCCTTCCAACCTAACTGATTCTGTGATTCTGTGAACTCTTGAGTTTTCTGGAATGGAGTTTTTCATTTTCTACCTCATCCATCATCCTCAGGAATCCCCCAAACTCAGTGCTCCTCTATATGCCTGCCCGAGTGAAATAACCTGATACACTGGTTAGCCCACTTTTACCTTAAAAATCAAATTAAAAAAGAATACCCTCATTTATTTGGTAGCAAAAGGGTACAGCTTGTTGTCTTCTACCTGAAGCAACATAAGACCCTTTTCCCAGAAACATCTGGCCCAGGTTGTGGAGTGGTAGTGTGCCAGTGAGAACAGCCTGAATCTCTGAAGTTATTCTGCTTCCCATCAAATAATAAGCACTTCACTGGAATCAGAAGACAAAGAAAGCATTGTTCTGACTAAATGGTTAGGATAGCCCCATGGTTTCCATTCTTGGTTCCAAGAGATGCTCACTGTTTTTATACTGTGTGACACGCAGGCACAAATTACATGACGTGAAGAGTGATCAGAGGAGAGATGGGAATCCAAGGGATTTCTGTCAGCATCAGTCCCTGTGAGATTTCTTCTGATTTTCCTTCCCCTTCTCCCCCAGTGTTTTCTTCTCCTTTTCTATGTTATGAATGAAGGAAAAAAAAGTAGTGGAAGCACTAGATTTTTGGGAGGATGGAGAAGTTCAATTACCGTTTTTAAAAATCACTGCTTGGGAGAAAAGCCAAAATAAAAATCATTCTAACATTTAAAACTTTCTGACCAATTGGACTAGTAATTCATGTATATAAAGAAAATATCTCTGTACTTTATAACTTATTGATATCATGGTATTCATTAGCAGGGAAAAAAAGCACATAGCAACGTAATGCAGCATTAAGAACATCTTAAAAATGTTCTCATTTGCCAAATAAGGACCACAGGGTTTTTGTGGAGGCTTAAATTTTAGGTTATCCTCCTGAGTTTTATTGAGATTTGGGGGAGAAAAAAAGAGCAAATGCATATTTTTGTCCTTAGATTTTATTTTCTAATGAGTCATTACTCTCTTAGTGCTTCTTACGAGACTCTACATGAGCTGTATATAATATTATCCTAGCTTATTTATGGATGCATTAAGTATCTTTTAAAGTTCAGTGCTTTCTCTTCCCTCCAAGCTACTCAAGCCCTTTTATTACTTTGTTCTTCTGAATCACTAACAATATTTTACTCTACTCTGATCATTATACAAGAGTAGCTATTATATAAAGACAGAGATATGAGGAAATGCTTTCTCTTATTTTCCTAGAATGAAAGCCTCATTAACCAGAGTAATTCTGCCTTGGCAACTGTTCATTTTGACCCTGGTCTGGAAATATATAATATTGTATGGAGCAGATCACTGAAACTTGGAGACAAAGTTTTGCTATATATGATCCCAGTGGGGCATCCAGCTCAACAGGATTCTCATACCTGCTGAGAGACTCTAACGGGATTCAAAGATAGAAGCAGAGTTGAAAGCTCAGAAAAGAAATTTCTGTTGTATTTTACCATTGCACACAATGAAATTAGGTGGGAATGAGCTGGCCATGAATAGATTAAGGTTTCCAATTAGTAGAAGGGGTCTGACTGTGAGTAGAAGGGTTCAGAAACAGCATATTTGACAGCAAAACAATCTGAGTAGTTTTAAGGAATTTGATAACCACTCAACAACTGAGGGTAGTGGGGGACTGGGAGGGCTCATCTGCTGCTTTGTTTCTGCTCTCTGGATGCTCCGTGTGGCTATTGAAGAGCAAGTTTCAGCTGACCGTACACACTTGTCTGCTTTCCTGTGATCCCATGCTCATTTTCTGCATGGGTCTAGGTACTGTAGTGACAAAGTTAATGGTTATTCTGGTCTTTCTTGGTTGCTCAGAGTGCATTTCCAGTTCAATGTCTATTAATATCTTTCAGGAGGCTTGCACTGCTTACAGATTGGGTCCTAGACTGCAGTCCTATGACTCTGTGGTTCCCTACTAGGACTAACTTATTTGTCATACCTACAACACTCCAGGAGCAATGATTTGGCTTCAGAAAGAAAAGTTATTGCATGTTTTTTTTATTGTACAATACCGCAGACCTTAAAGCAATATAGTCACTTACCTTCATGCCCAGTTTACAACTTTCACTTCTGTATTAGGTTTACATGGCAAGGTTTTGGTAGTAGGGGTACTGCAGGGATGGCCTGTGTGAGCAGAGCCCAGCAGCTGCCCCAGGTCAGATCAGAGCCAGCTCCAGCAGGCTCCAAAAGGGACCCGCTGCTGGCCAGAGCCGAGCCAGGGAGTGACGCTGGCTGGGCCTCTGGGAGAACAGATTTAAGGAAGGGGAAAAAACAAAACAAAACAAAACAAAAACCTTCTTTGCAACAGCAGCTGAGAGAGAGGGGTGAGAAGCAGCCCTGCAGACCTCAAGGTCAGTGCAGCAGGAGGGCAGGAGGTGCTCCAGGCACGCAGCAGCAGTTCCCCTGCGGCCTGTGGAGAGGCCCCTGGTGGAGCAGGCTGTCCCCCTGCAGCCCATGGGGTGAAGAGTGAAACTAAGCTAGCTGGCAGTAGTTCTGTCATGCTGGTTTGGAAAAAGCCTCCTGCTTTGTGGATCTGTGGGGAATACTGGCTGCTCAGCTCTCTATGATGCTGAGCACAAGCGTAAATGCTTCCAGGATTCAGGTGGGTACAGAGCCTGTACAAAGGCAGGCAGCGAGCACAAAGATAGATCTTGCCTCTTGCAACTTTCAGGGAAACTTCAGGCCTGGGAAGAGGGACAAGGATAAAGCCAAACCTCAGCAGAAGTGCTCTGGAGGCTCTGTAGCCTCCTCCCCTCCTGTGCCGTGTAGCTGAAGGTTGTTGAATGCATGCATTTTGCAACAAATGCTTTCAACTTTTACTCTTTCATCAATAGATGGCACTAGGCAGTTAGCAAGAGCCCTGTTTATGACATTTTTGATCAGTAAGTAGACTATCTGTTTCAGTGCTCAGTACCATGTACTTTATATAGCTTAAGATCATATTTTCACTGATTCTAGTACCCTTTTAAATTTTTCTTACTTATAAAGGACAAAAGATATAACAAGAAGCTGGCACTTCTGATAAAGAGCCTCAGTAGTGCTAGGCATGAAGGCTTTTTTTTATTCAGATTGTAGGCATGGTCTGCATTGGTGGTTTTCTCTGTAAAAGACTCTGACCCAATCTTCGTTTGCTTGTATTTTGTTTACAACCACCATTTCAGTTCAAGCTCCTTATCACTATTCTGAGCTGCAGGGAATATTCGGAGCCTATTGACTGGCTACATTTTCAAGTTTAATGGTGTATCCTGGAAAATACCTTGTGGAAAAGGAGATGGAGAAAGGAAAATGTGATAGCAGGGAACCCCTCAATTACTGATCCCATGAATAATGTGAATCTATCCCATGTGATCAGGAGGGTGTGCAGATATAATATCACTAGGTTACTGAAAAGAGACAGCTATTAAAATCTGACCTGTAACTCTACAGTCTTTTACATCAGGTTGAAGTAGCTAATCCTTCTTCTGCAGCATGTGTCATTCATTCTGTATCTGTGTGTTTGTTAAAAAAAAAAGCAAGGGGAGAGATGATAAGGTACTTTTAGCTCTTGTAAAAAAAAAACATTTATGGACCAGGATTAAGATTTCTTGATGCGATCAAGATAAAGTATATCAAAACCCTTAAAGAAGGTACAATAAGACCAATGGGAGCAAATCTTTCTTTTGTGTGTCTGATACACAAGGTACAAATGGCTGTTTACCCTGAGTTAACTTGTCGAGTGTTAATAACCCAGCTGTTTTTGTAGGCTACACGTACAGCACCCTGTTAATGATTCACTGCTATTTTATCCATGCAAGCTTGTTTTATGTACAAAAATATTAATGCAAACTTAATTTTGCTTTTTTCCCCAATACCAGTGTAACACACAGTCCTGGGAGTGGCTGCTGCTGTTATATTTTCTGGTGAGGCTGTCTGATATGTTTTGCTCTCTCTTGGGCAGTCTGATCCAAGCGCTTCAGTCTGACTGCATGTCAGAACATGGGCACAATGCTGAGCATAAAGGAACCTGGAGTCAAATAATGAGGAGCACAATGGAAGGTGTACATTTCACATTTCTGTATTTTGTCATCTGTTGTAGTAAGGCACGGCATTTTGGTCTGTCTAAATGCATACAGTGCTGGGCAGAGAGAAAACTCTGCCTGGTCCCAGCAGCTGCTATCTACAGTATGTGCTAAGGACTGTCCCCGTGTCGTGATTTAACACTGGTGACGCTCTGGTGCTATCATGAGTGATGAAGATCAAAAAGGCATAGGGAGGTGCCTTCTTTTGCTTATACTTGCAGGAAGTGGCTCCCTTCTTCTTCCTGTACAGGACAAAAACAACAAACAACAAACAAACAAACAGAAACAACAACAACAACAACAAAACAACAACAAAAAAACACACACACAAAAAAGCCCTAAGGCCAACAACCTACAAGCAACAAAAAGCCTTAGTTTGGAAGGAATATGCTTTGCCATAGAAATTAATTGCTTTTAAAAATAGACTCGCAGCACTCATGAGTGAAGGAAGAGCTGTAGATGCTATACGTTTAGATGACACTCCTGCCTTTAATTACGGTGTCTCACAGAATTGTAATCTCAAAATTAATTCAAATTGACTTGGAAAAGGAAAATTGTCATGTAGATTGAAAACTGCCTGCAATACTGTAAACAAAGGATGATAGTAAAGGTAAATGTACCCCATCCAAAGGCTAGAGATGATTCTGAGGACTGACATCATTTAAAAACTCAGTGAATGACCTAAAGTCAGGAGCAAAGGTTATCATTGGCTCTTGGCTGAAACTTATGACTGGAATGGAGAGCCTCTTGGGTTAAAACACAAGGTTGCTCTGAAGCTTGAATTGTAGCAGGGGGCTCATAACAACTCATCTACTTTGCAAATTGAGTACCAGGAGGGTTTTTTATCTTGCATGTGGCAGTAGGTTACACTGATAGCGTATATATTGCTGAGATGTATAGATGCACAGAATGAATGCAAATGCCCAGAAAGGCAAAGAAAAAATGCAGACAGGAATAACTATCTGACCCCAAATCTCATAAAAATAAAAGAGAAGATCACAGGTCTCTTTTCTTTTTTTCTTTCTTTCTCTTTTCTTTTCTTTCTCTTTTCTTTTCTTTTCTTTTCTTTTCTTTTCTTTTCTTTTCTTTTCTTTTCTTTTCTTTTCTTTTCTTTTCTTTTCTTTTCTTTTCTTTTCTTTTCTTTTCTTTTCTTTTCTTTTCTTTTCTTTTCTTTTCTTTTCTTTTCTTTTCTTTTCTTTTCTTTTCTTTTCTTTTCTTTTCTTTTCTTTTCTTTTCTTTTCTTTTCTTTTCTTTTCTTTTCTTTTCTTTTCTTTTCTTTTTTCTCTTCTCTTCTCTTCTCTTCTCTTCTCTTCTCTTCTCTTCTCTTCTCTTCTCTTCTCTTCTCTTCTCTTCTCTTCTCTTCTCTTCTCTTCTCTTCTCTTCTCTTCTCTTCTCTCTCTCCTCTCCTCTCCTCTCCTCCTCTCTCCTCTCCCTCCTCTCCCCTCCTCTCCCCTCCTCTCCCCTCCTCTCCCCTCCTCTCCCCTCCTCTCCCCTCCTCTCCCCTCCTCTCCCCTCCTCTCCCCTCCTCTCCCCTCCTCTCCCCTCCTCTCCCCTCCTCTCCCCTCCTCTCCCCTCCTCTCCCCTCTCTCCCTCCCTCCCCTCTCCCCTCCTCTCCCCTCCTCTCCCCTCCTCTCCCCTCCTCTCCCCTCCTCTCCCCTCCTCTCCCCTCCTCTCCCCTCCTCTCCCCTCCTCTCCCCTCCTCTCCCCTCCTCTCCCCTCCTCTCCCCTCCTCTCCCCTCCTCTCCCCTCCTCTCCCCTCCTCTCCCCTCCTCTCCCCTCCTCTCCCCTCCTCTCCCCTCCTCTCCCCTCCTCTCCCCTCCTCTCCCCTCCTCTCCCCTCCTCTCCCCTCCTCTCCCCTCCTCTCCCCTCCTCTCCCCTCCTCTCTCCTCTCCCCTCCTCTCCCCTCCTCTCCCCTCCTCTCCCCTCCTCTCCCCTCCTCTCCCCTCCTCTCCCCTCCTCTCCCCTCCTCTCCCCTCCTCTCCCCTCCTCTCCCCTCCTCTCCCCTCCTCTCCCCTCCTCTCCCCTCCTCTCCCCTCCTCTCCCCTCCTCTCCCCTCCTCTCCCCTCCTCTCCCCTCCTCTCCCCTCCTCTCCCCTCCTCTCCCCTCCTCTCCCCTCCTCTCCCCTCCTCTCCTCTCCTCTCCTCTCCTCTCCTCTCCTCTCCTCTCCTCTCCTCTCCTCTCCTCTCCTCTCCTCTCCTCTCCTCTCCTCTCCTCTCCTCTGTCTCCTCTCTCAAAAAAAAAAAGGCAAAAACCCCACCATTTTTCATTTAAACACATGCTGCAGAATTACTTAAGTTTTTATTTATTTATTTATTTATTTTGAGGTAAGCAGGTAAATAATGATTGCAAACAGATTGTCCAGGCAGATCCTGATTCTACAGGCAGACAGGAGCTGAGTGAGACATAACACAGGGGAGGTTTAGGTTGGATATTAGGAATAATTTCTTCACTGAAAGGGTTGTGCGGCATCGGAACAAGCTGCCCAGGGAAGTGGTTGAGTCACCATTCCTGGAGGTCTTCAGAAAACATGTGGATGTAGAATTTAGTAGCATGGTTTAGTGGTGGACTTTAGTACTAGGTTAAAGGTTGGACTGGATGGTCTTAGTGGTCTTTTCCAACCTGAGTGATTCTATGATTCTATGATCAGTGCCAGTGGATCACAACTTTGCAGCCTTTGTTCAGTTTGCAGCATGGATAGAGTTTGCTTATGGAAGTTGGCAAAATGTCCTGAAAATTCAGAAATCAGCAGAGCCGAGGACTATGACAGAGGTCTGGTCTATTTAATCAGAGACCTGACTGATTGACATTACTTAAACTAAGCTGCAACATAACACAAAGACCCTTTCCAACTGATTTATGCCACAGCCCTTTCCACGGGGACTTCTCCGGAGGCTGTATGAAACTATAGAATAATCTCGCATAAAATTGCAAGGGAATCAGGGGTAGAGAGTACGTTATGGGACAAACCATTAGGAGATACTAATTTCAAAGTATGGGAACTCATTACATTTGCAAGCAGGCTTATGAAAAACCCCACAAATAATAAACTCTTCTCCCAGTTGTTTGCCCATCAAATGTGGCATTGTGCTGCAAATCCAGCAGCTGAAGTTTGAACTTGCCTCTGAAATCATGCCCCAAATATCTTCCCCTAAACCAAAACAAAAGAGGTGATGGGGAAATTCAAGAGGCTGATGGTGGGGCAGCACTAAGCCAGCAAGTCCTGTGTTTGCCTGATTCAGAAAAGCCCCCCCCAAACCCTCCTCTACCTCCCACGATATCCAAAAAGGTTGAACAAATCCACTATTCAAATGATGAACAAGTCCTGAAATGGTGGCCTGTCTTCTCTTGCTAAATAGATTTACGGATAAGTGCCAATTGTTTCTTTCCTGAATCAAACTCCTTAACACTAAGAGAAGCAGTTGTAGTGGATCTTCTGGGAATTAGATGTATTTACTGCTGATGTTGTTTTTAAAGTAGTTTACAGTGTGTCAGATAGTAAGACTGTGTATGATTCATAGCAAATAGCAGTATACCAGAACTTTAAACTCTCCTTGCATTGTAATTTGCCTGCTTGCTTGGTTGGAAGGAAGGTGAATATTTAGCTTTCTGCTGTAAATATACTTTATGATTAGCACTCTTTAAACAGAAAATGCAAAATATAGCATAGCAACTTCTGTTTTAATTTTATATAAACAGAATTAATCAATGCCTTCTGTACTATATTCCCCCTGCATTTATGAACCAAATTGACCATTTATTTCACCATAGAAAACAGTTGCAAATTTTCTATGACTTCTTCCTTTTTTTTTTTTTTTTTGAATGCATATGATATCAATTCCATTTCAGCAATCTTGACAGACAGCTAGGACATTTCGAAATATGTCCAACCAGTTACTTCATTATTTATTGCATAATAACTGCCCAGGAAAGAATACAGGTTTCTGCTGTATTTGCCATGGTTCTGTTGATGTTGTAGAACCTGATTAAACCTGCTAGCATGATGTACACATGACTGGACAGCTACATTGAATTTTATTTCTGTCCTTAGAGAAACTTTGCTTATGCACAGGACCAGCACCTATTTTGGGCAGCTCAGACAAGAGAGACATATACTTTTTTTTCTGTATGCCATTATTCTTACCTAGCACAATGGAGACACATGTACTGAATCGGGCAAACTTACCATATATTCTTTGTAGAGCTATTTAGTTGTTTCTGAAAACACTATATCCTGAGCTTGGATTGATGATGGTAGAGGTGATCTGGAAAGGTCTGGGAGAGGATATCTGTACTTGCTTCCTGGTCAGTGGCATCATCAAGGGATCAGGAAAGCAGGGAAGGAGTAACCACTCTAGGAATCATAAGCCATCCCACAGAAGAAATCTACTGCATTTACTATACCAGGAGATATGATAGAAACTGTGGATCTTTATCCTGTTCCATGCTGACAGCCTTTTAAAAGATCTGTATACATGGCTTGCTGTTGGACACAGCTGAGATGAGAAATGAGTTGTGCTCTTGATAGATGGGTCATCTACAATGCTTTTCCTAATTAACCCTCCTACCCTGCAACACACACAAACACACACAAAAATTCACTCAATTGCTACAGATTTTTTTCTAAATCTTTTTGTGTAAATGCCATTCTTACTTTGCAGTCCTGCATGGAAATTCTTGTTTTGGCCTTCTGAGGTTAAAATACCTCCTTGAAATCAGAAAAGGATTTAACTAAAATTTCCTTTATATTTACTGCAAGTCAAAGCTGAGGATTTTGCTTGTACACATGAGAATCCCTGACCTCAAGCCACAAGGCACACATCACCACAATAAAAATATCAGGGGTTATGCTGGATCTCAGAATAATGGCCACATTTATCCTAAATGCATCCAGTGAAACATTTGTTATGTCATTTTATTGAATAGCCAGAGTTTGCAGAAGATTATTTGACCACTTCCCCCCCCCCCCCCCAGTGAAAGAAGAATAAAATCAGAAAGATATCTTTAAAATTGTTACATAATACAATAAGGGGAATATGCTGTGCACTTGTTCTTCCGCTACTGCAGTTCTAAATTTTAGAGTAAAGAAAAGTATTTCTTTTTCACTAAATTAATTTATTTACATGTTTTCTTCTCTTTTCCTCTTCCATCCCAATTATTCTTTTCTTTTCATAATGCTCTTGTTAAGTACTTACAATCCAGCTGTAATCTGTTGCCACAGCATTTGTACAGCTGAAAAGAAAACATTACTGAATTGTCAGCATGTTTTCAACTTCATTAAAGATGACAACCTGGTAATCAGCTGTACAGACTGTATTACCCCAGCTACAGGGAAATCTGAGCTATTTTCCTGCCATTAAATCATCCTAACAGAAACAAGCATGCTCCAGAGTTGAGTTGCTCAGCTTATGCTTTCATGTTTCCTAATAAATTGCTTTGAGAGAATTTGGAATTTGCTTTCATATCTCTCTGTGGAACAAAGACGGCTCCTGAACCACTATTTGAACAAGTGGTAGAGTGCAAATGTTGTGATATGTTTACTGGGGAATACTGGTTTTGGGGTAAGATCTGAGCTCCACTTCCACTGAATTTAAGAACTGAACTTTATCAGGGACCACAAGTCCTGTTCAAAGAGAACCGTCTTTGCATAATTCTGGTTACATTTCATCTGCATTTGACTAAACTGTGGTTGTTTGGGAAGGTCATGTGCCCACAAGTAGGTAATTTTTTTTTTCAATGATTCCACCAATATGGAGCATAATACTTTCTAGAGAAATATTTTGAAAAAGTGCAGAGACTTAAACTGAAACAACAAGTGAAAAGCAGCGCAGTCAAGAGGGAAGTAAAACTGGAGAATGACAATAACATAAGGTGACACCTAACACGAGACAGAAGATAGGCTTTAATTTTTTTCCTTAAAAAAAGAAGAATCTAACCTAGATGTTCATGACTAACACTTTAGGACTAGAACAAAAGTATTTTAGGCAGGGTTTAGTTAAACAAGTGATCTGATGTCAAGTTTGGGAATGTCCGTACAAAACTTAAGGGTTCGGATGGAAGAACATACAGAGCTTCTGAGTAGAGAAAAGAAATCAAGACGAGTGTTGCTGGCAGAACACAGCTGAACCATGGGAAAAGAGACCAATTGTTTGTCAGATACAGGCAAGGTGATATTTTTTATATCTATATCTATATCTTATTTCTATAGAAAATAGAAAGGAAATAATCTGAAGGTGATTCAAAGAGACTCCTTGGAACAATTTAAGAGATAGAGTCAAAGAGATATGCAAAAGAAGTGGTTCTCAAGCACCAGGTGAATTTAAATGGGAAAATATGTATAGAAGGAACAAAGTGACAACAGCTGCAGTAGTCAGATGAAACATCCCTAAGAGAAAAAAGAGAACAGTTTCAGACAGAGGAAGTCACAGTGGGCATGAATATATGAACAGAGGAAGACAGAAAGGAACTAAACTTGATAAGTCATAGACATCATTCATGACATATATATGATGGCGAGGTGTATATGCTGTACACAATGCATATAAAAGAAAAAAACACTGTGAAGACAACATGAAGATATGAAAAGCAATTGAAGGAAAGCACGTGGCAGAGCATAATCACAAGAAGCATGTAGTGTCTGCCAGACCACATCACTCAAAGAAAAATGCCCCCAAGCATGGCTTCATGCCAAACAGCTGATGTTCCAAGACCAGATAAATTTGCTGTTGGCTAGGGGCCTAATTTTTTTTTTTTCTGATCGAAAGTCCCCAGACAAGACGCATGCAAATTCAGTGTGTCAACAGCAAGCATCTGACACACCGTTCATGTGTTGTGCAATGGTGGTGCATCCGCTGACCGCCCAGATTTGCAGTGCATGTGCAGATCAATCAGAAAGCACATGCCCAGTTGTTTTAATGGACTTCAGTTATGTTGGACTTGTTCTAACAAGGAGACAAAGCTACCCTGTGTCTGGACAGCGACCATTTGTCTAGGATTTCGGGACACCTGCCAGCCCAAACTCATCCCTTTCTGAAAGCTGGAAAAGTCAACAGAGGAAGAAAGCTGTGCCCGTGTTGTCAGAAAAGAATTACCAAGAAATGCGTATGAGAAAAGCATTCTGAACAACATGGTATATAGGAACAGAGAAAAATACACTCCAGGTCCTTGCACAGCAGTGATTAGTGACAGGACAGATATGTTCACTTTTGCTCCAATGCAGTACGAGGAAATGTACTTATACCACATGTTTATGTTACCTGAGTTGGTTTGCCAGAATAGGCAGAACAACTCAGTGTTGGGTCCAAGCCACGATATTCATACGGTTTATCAGAAAGATTGATATAGTCATAGAGGCATACTGGGGAAATGCAGGCTTAGATGTAAGTACATGGAAAAATACTGTAATCTTGAAGCTTGTGTGACAGCCTTGACAGCAGAGCTACTTGTGAGAATGTTTGCCTTAACATCAGGAAGCCTGATATCAGTTTGATTGTCTGTGGTGTTATCTTACAGCAGAGAAGATTGAGAAATCTTTTATTGATGTGTTTAAAGTATACCTGATGTCTCCCAGGCTCCAAGGACTCGGCTTCCTCCAAACACAGTGCAAATAGCACCCATGCCATAATGACTGCCACCAGTGACAGAGAGCAGTGTGGGAAAGGAGCAGCAACATATGGTTGAGTATAATTGAGAAAAGGGGAAATCTCAGTGGCAGAGATTACCAACACAGCATGGACTCTCTACCAAAATCAATTAGCAAAACTAAAGAGAGTCTCTGCTGAGCCTGAGCTACCTTGCATCTCCCACTCATCTCCCTTTTTATGCTGATTATGTGATCACACAGGACATGACCCTTGGGAAGGGTTTCACTTTTCACTCTTTTCTTCCTCTCTATAGCCCAGCTACAGTCTGTAGATAAAGCTATCGTCTATCTGTCCTAGAGGACATCACTTACAGGCCCTCTTCAGCAACTACAGTCTGCATCTAGACACTACATATGATTGGACCACGATAACGTCAAAGTCTGAATTGTGTGTCTAGAAGACAGGTTTTCCAGAATATGCTTTGTGGTATATTCATACAGCATTTGCTCAAGTCCAGAAAGGGTGTAGTGAAATATTACAGGGAGTACAAGTCCTTGCTGTTGACAATCTATTGTACAGAGACACTCACCAAAAACCTAATAGTACTACTCCTAAGATGGAGTGTCATCTTAAACTGAATCATAGCAAAATAAAAATTGTTGTGTGAGATACTTTGAGCAAACCTTGGGAAAAAATACCTCTGATCCTGTTCAAACAAAGTGAAAGCCATAAAGCATTTTCAAACCAAGATCTTGGTGGAAAAATCAAAATCCATAATAATTGTGACAGTTTACCTAGCATAGATAAATACAGATCTCTGTTATGAAATACAAAGTAAGAAACAGAAAGGATGTTATTGGGAAAATTTGATGAGAACTTTGAGAACACTGCACCTGTATCATTTTTAAACAACAATAAATGGCAAGAATAAATAGCAGTAACAAAGTCACTGGATATGTTCCAGGGTATGTTCTTAGAAATTCCGGTCACAACACTGAAAACATAGAAATCCAATAAAGAGTGGATGATGCAGAATTTTGTGGGAGACACTTGGGGGCATAAGGAATAAAAGCATAGAACTACCAAAGAAAAATTATACTGAAACAGAAAAGAATTTACCACTGTCACTGGTTGTCAGTACATACAGTTCAGTATACTTGAACAGATCACAAACCTTAGGGGATATGCTTGACAAATCCTAAGTTTCTGCACCATCTAGACATCACACATGGTTATAAACCTACAAAGGTATGACTTCAAAGTGAAAGACAAGCCCAGAAGAGAAATTCCTTTAGCAAGATGTACTGGTGTCTGCAAGAAAAGGAGCAGAAATTCTGAGAAAAAAAAAAGAGAGCATCAATGTGATGAATCTTTTAAAAGAGTAGGTCAGGATGGCTTGCCCAAAGCAAGTTCTCTTGGCCTATCAGGACTTCTGGAGTGTAAAAAAATCCCACAAAGCTAACCTGGAAAATGAAAGGAAAGAAAGCAGTGACACTGGAGAAAACTCCTTCCAGGCATCTAAAAAGATTTATGAATCTGACAATGATGTTATGGGAAGTCTGAGGATCAAACGTATTTTATTGGTCCCAAACGTGTGTAAAAGACTAGATATGTTCAGGACATGATGATGTTTTGTATACTTTTCTTTCATAAGGCAATAAAAACTCTATGGCAACATTTGAAATATTTGAATAAACTAGTATGTGTTAATGAATTAATAGATACTTCCATTAGAGAAACTGCTAAAGGCAGAAACAGAGGCTCTTATACTAACAGATGATGTATTTTAGAGAGCCTAGAAGCAATGGGTAGGTGATAAAAGATGCCCTTAACCTGATACTAGATTATCATCATAAAAATATTTTTTAAGTAGGTCCAATAGGCAATGCATCACTTATCTCTGGACGTAGTGATGCAAAGACAATTTTCACCAACCAAAGCAACAACAATGAGTTCGCTTCACACAATGAAGCACAAGACACATTTGAAAAATTTCAAAGCACTGGCATTTCATTTACGTGCACAGATGCAGTCAGCGCCTGCACTGGCAATTGTCCCATGAGCTAGTGGAGGTGCACACAAATCAGCAAACAGGTTCTGGTACTGCTCAAGGTGGTCAAGAGGGCTACTTCTTTGTTTATTAAGCTGCTAAAATGCACCTCTGGAGTCAAACATTTCTTCTTCACATACTCTATCAAGGAGCCAGCTAAAAGCTGTGACCCCTGTGAAAAGAGTGGCTTTTCCTTTCCAAAGCTTCACACCAGGGTGCAATAAAATAGATGAATGAACAGAGGAGAAAAGTAGAAATACTATTCATTATACAAATACCAGTATACAAATTCCCTTCCAAAACAGTATTATAGGGGTCAGTGCAACTCTAGTGACATAACTGGATATCCCAGGCTGGATGTTAGAAAGCCAAAGAAGGGGCTTTTCTCTGGGTGAGATCACAGATGCTTAGGAGCTGCTCTTATCAGTTTGAGCACAGCAGATGATGGCCACACAAACCCCATGAGATTCAGAAGGTGATTTCCAGCAAGCCACTGACCTCTGGGATGCAATAAGCAACCCAGCTCATGGTCTACACACTCTGTGGCTGACCTAGTGGCAAAACATACAAATGCACAGAACAGACCTTGTTATGTACGTAGGTGAAAAGACAGACCTTAAAACTCAAGGCATCTGCTGAGATGCCTCCCTTTTGTGGCTTAACCATATTCTTTCCTAGAATTCTAGCCCTGGTTCCAACCTTGAGATTTCCTCGAGCTTCATCTGGCCTTTAAAAGCACAAAATGGTTGCTCATAAGCTCCAAAGATGTATATGTTTACAGCGTGAGATGTTTACTGTACAAAACAAACTTAAATGTCACATCCCATGTCTAGATTTATCTTACCTGTGGAAGGGGTGAATTTCACTTTCACATCAACTGAGAGTAAAATTGTGTCCACCTGCATCTGGGCAAGCAGTGGTTGTAAAAACTCACACTCTTTCTTGACGTGAAATATACTCACTTGGCTCTCCACCTGTCCTAAAGCTTCTTTGTTCTGCAAGGATTTTCTTCTGTCACGCACACATCTTCTTTCTAGCACTTGCCTTCCTTGCCTGTAGTTGTTGATGACCTTCCAATTCCCTTCTCAAGATGTGAAGCAGCATTAGCCACCTCCTCCATGTGTCCAAAGCAATTCAACCTACACAGGAACTACAGCTCTAACAGCTCACTGTGTTATGGTCCTCCAAATCTCACGGATAGGATTTAGGGTACTGCCTATTCCAAACACCTGACTGTCTTAAAGCTTGAATCATTTCCCATCACAATTTGTACAT
Organism: Anser cygnoides; assembly: GCF_040182565.1. NCBI lineage: Eukaryota > Metazoa > Chordata > Aves > Anseriformes > Anatidae > Anser > Anser cygnoides. The sequence goes on from NC_089875.1 coordinate 66,216,539, forward strand.
ACACGGCAAATACTGAGTTGTATTCTGACTGGAATTTTCTATAAGGAGTGATTCTGCTAGAGCGCATTTAGAATTTAAATGCTTAAACTTATGTAAAAGATAAGTATATAGACCCTGAGGTTGTAAGAAGGGCCACGCTAGTCTAATATAAAAAGCTCTATTTACTGGCTGCCAAGGATGTCTACCACTGCCCACCAAGAAAACATTTCATTGAATCACAGAAGGGCTGAAGTGGAAAGGCACCTCTAGAGATGAGCAGGATATGAGCACATAGAGCATGCTGCCCTGGATGAGTCTGTGTGGGTTTCTGAAGCACCCTTGCATATTCAAAATTTACGTTATGACAGACAGCATTTCATTAGCGAGGAACTTTAGAGCTGGTATCACAATTTTCAATTAATTACCAGAATTACAAATCACAGGATGAAGGAAGGGGTGCATCTCAGTTCAAGGGATTCTTTTCAGATTTTTTACATCAGCTCAGGATTTTATTTAGAAAGGTAATACCCAAGAGATGTGATCTGTCTCAGGAATTAGGCCCTAATTCTGATAAGTGTGAAATTGTCATGTCAGCTTTGCCAGCTGAGCAAAACAGACAACATGGCCCGAGACTCAGCTGACACGTGAGGCAGTTTTAAGGTGTTTTGTCATTTCATTTCTTTGTACTCACTTCCGAAGCCAATAAATAGCTCCCTCACTTTTCTTCACCTTTTCTAGAGTAAATACATTTTCTTTAATGTTATGTTTTCTTCCCCTTTGGGAGCTACTTCAGGCTGGTCTGATAAATGTTAAGTATTTTACTCTTCAGTGTAGGAAAGATCCCTGGGAGATTCCAGTCACATCCAGGGCGCTTCTTTACTAACTGAGAAGAACTGGCATTGTGGGCTGCCAACCTGGTGGCTAGAAATATCCCTTCCTATCAGCCAAAGGCAGGGAGCAAGTGGCAGGGAGGCACAGAGGAGGCCTGAGACCTGAGCATCGTACCAGCCTTGGCACCTAACGTTATTCTTGTTTGACAGTGTGACTCACTAGTGTGACTCAGACCTGCAAACCCACCATGGATGTGTGAAGGAACACTTTGTCAGAGAGTCGTTTCCTCAGTGACAGTTACACTAATGCCCCAGAGTCCCAAGTTCCGCAGTGAGACTCTCCAAATGCCTGTGCAATATGTGGTAAAGCAGTTAATCGGCAGGAATGTGAGGACTGGCATTTGCAGATTTCACATTTATGACACAGTGTGACAGAAAACAATTGTTTTACAGAAATTTGTGATGTTAGTTTTTTGTAACACTACTTTTTTTAGGAATGCAAACCCAGTTTACACCTCAATAGCGTTGCTTGGTTGCATGTGACAAACCTGAATTGCTAATAACAGAATGTTTTTAAAAATCTTTATTAATTTGAAAGCCTGTGCATTTATTTCAGGCTAGTTTGATCCTAGATCACAGTTGCCAGAAACCAATGCAATAGGAAGGACAGTCAAAATGTCAGCTGTCACAGCAAATGGGATCTGGAAGAAGACTTTTGTTCTGACTCTGTCATTACATGGTTTGATAATTGGTTTCCGTTCTTCCCAGTGCAGTTAAGACCAAAGCCTGATACTAACCCAGGTGGAAGTTAGGGTGACATGAAAGTAAGAGAAAAGATTTCAGACTCCTAGTCCACACAGCTATTAAAAGACCCAGTACCTCATATTAAATTGTACCTGCTACTTGGAAAAATAAAATTCTATATATGCAGCAAAAATGTTGGATGCTTCTGAAGCTATTGTTTCAAATTCTGATTATATGAAGGTTGGCAAGTATTATATGAAAAAGGAAATAAACTCCTTCTGTTTTAAAAGCCATTTAAGTTCACCAGCTTCTGTTTGAACTGCATGTACCACACCATGACTTGTGTAAACACTGCTTGATACTTTGCAATGATCTTCTCCAGGACAACAGAGTACATATACCATGCTCACATAGACATGGCATGCCCCTAGCTTTATGTCCCATTGCCAAGGCTTTGGGTAATCCAGCCCTTCTCACAAATTTTCTCTCTTGAACAGAAAGTGTCAGCAGCAAGCCACACACGTGCCGGTAGCATTTCTACAGATAGCTGCACACAAAAGCTAAAGCCTGATGGTTACCATGGGATTCTCTCATTAAGCTTCTACTGAATATACTGCATTCTTCACTGTCTGTTAATCTCTGCTACTCTGTTTTGCCCCTGTAATTCTCGTGCCCTCTGTGCAAGGGTGTTAATTGTACTGAATTGCAGCAAGGGCAAAAGAGCTGTTGTGCTTCGGCATTCAACAGCAAGATTCCATGGTCTCATTGGGTGTGAAAAATCCCTGCTTTCAAAACCTTGACAAATAGGCATTGCTGTGTATTTCGGAGTAAAAAACAAAAAACAAACAAAAAAAAATCAGCTACTGCACCTGTTGTTATTTATGAATAACAAAAAAATACCATCAAAATAAGTGTAGCCATCAGGTTGAAGGAGGCGATTCTCCTTCTCTTCTTGTCACTCTCATGACACCCCCCCCGCCCCCGAACAATGTGTTCAGCTCTGGGGCCCTCCTGCACAAGAAGGGTATGGACCTATTAGAACGAATCCAGAAGAGGGCCACGAAGATGATCAAGGGGCTGGAGCGCCTCTCCTACAAAGACAGGCTGAGGGAGTTGGGGTTGTTCAGCCTGGAGAAGAGAAGGCTCCAAGGAAACCTTATAGTGGCCTTCCAGTGCCACTACAGGAAAGTTGGGGAGGGACTCTTTGTCAGGGAGTGTAGTGATAAGACAAAGGGGAATGGCTTTAAACTAAAAGAGGGGAGATTTAGACTTAGATATAAGGAAGAAATCCTTCACTATGAGGGTGGTGAGACACGGGCCCAGGTTGCCCAGAGAAGCTGTGGATGCCCCATCCCTCTTGGTGTTCAAGGCCAGGCTGGATGGGGCTTTGGGCAGCCTGCTCTGGTGGGAGGTGTCCCTGCCCATAGTAGGGGGGTTGGAACTGGATGAGCTTTAAGGTCCCTTCCAACCCAAACCATTATGTCATCATAGAATCATACAATCATTTAAGGCTGGAAAAGACCTCCAAGGTCATCTGGTCCAACCATCCCCCTACCACCGATGTCACCCACTAAAACACGTCCCAAAGCACCAGGCCCAACCTTTCCTTAAACACCCCCAGGGACGGTGACTCCACCACCTCCCTGGGCAACCCGTTCCAATGCCTGACTACTCTTTCTGATAAGAAATTCCTCCTAACTTTCAACCTGAATACCTATGATTCTCTGATTCTATGAACAGCAATAAAAAACTTTGAAGAAAGAGGGTACTTTATCTGACCTGATGAACACTGGGCCGTGTTCTTGTTTTCAGCAGGATCCCTTTGTACTCTCGTAGCCAAGCGAGGCAGCCTTCAGACAGATGTATTTTAAAGTCCCACTCCCTTTAAGACACACTTAGGCTTCCAGAGAGGTAGGAGAGGGTCACAGTAATGAAGGTATGTTAGGTTACTATTTCATATGAAGCAGTCCTTTCTATTTTATATACGTGTGGTGCACACCCAGGCTGTGAGACAGGGCAGGCTCCCTGGGGAAGGCTTGGCTCTGCAGAAACATTAACTGTGCACTGCCATCTTAGCAGAAGAATTTCTGTCCTCTTGGGTCGTACACAGAGTAGCGTATAACTGGCTGTACCAAAACCCCAGGGAGACAAGCGTGTCATCTTAACACACACCCTGCTTTACTGAAGCCAGTAGTACTAAGAAGGATTTATTTTACACCTGCTTACTCAGGTAAAGGAGCCTGAGTGACAGATCTTTCCCTCTGCTGTCCAAATCTCCAGCATGCTCCAGATATGTCAGGAAAATGGCCAGTGGTCAGGCTGCTCCCTGCCAGTGGCTGTGGCCCTTTCCAGCTGCTTGCCTGCCTGGGCTGCCTGCGTAGGCCCGGCGCTGCTGTGCTATGGCTCCACGCCTCTGAGCCTGAGGCAGGTTTCAGAAAGCTGGGGAGAGAATTACAGCAACTCGCTGCTAGCACATTTCTGTTAATGCATTTGCTTGCTTTCTTCAGGATCTTACAAGAATTACCAGCGAATCCGGATAACTGACAGGATCTTAGTTATAATTAGCAGCAGCTTCCCTTCTGACATGCAGGAGGGGCTCACAACATTTTTCTTAAGGCAGAGGTGTTATGCTACGTTCCACTGAGGTACTTTAAAGAATACATTTTCTGGCACAAAGCCTCTCCCACTTGTTTGGGACAGATGGGAGAGGAAGGGATTCTGAAGTGTTGGAGTTAGAGGGTAACGAAGTATTGTGCAAACTGTCGCAGTGTGTAGGCTGTTGCAGATCAGAGTTATTTTTGTTATTACTGGCATGCGTCATTACATCAGGAGCTGAAATAAAAGTCACCGGTTGCAAAAGAAAAATATCAGTGCAGATGTGGATGAAATTTCTAATTCTTTCTCCTTGCAAGCTGTGAAAAATCTCAGGGACATTAACAGTGTGTAAGACATGGAGAACCCTGAAAACTTGAGGGCTGAATCAAATTAATGCTTTTCTGTAACCTGATGTGCGAATTGTACCAGTCCACAGGGTCTAATCATAAAGAGCACTGGTTTTCAAAGGTCCTTGTTCTCAATTTCAAAGGAATTAAAAAATGAAAATGAGCATTTACTGGGGCTTTCAAAAAAGGCCTAAGAAGCCAACTGCCCAAGAAGAGTTGAAGACCCACTGACTTTCAGTGAGACCAAGGGCCTGGTTTGAGGTTAACTCTCCTCACTGACATCATAGAAATAAAGTACCCGAAGGGATAGCTTGGACTAAGGAGTCCAGTTCCTTAAAACTGCAAGCAGCCTTGTAGTGCTTTAGAAGGTTATTTGAGAGTGGTAGAGAAGGTCCCTGAGGGACCCTTCCCCACCCAGATTTCCCTGGAAACTCCTCTGATTTTATATGCCAGCATGGAGATCTGGCATCTGTGCCAGATCTTTCAAGGATCCACCTGATCTCTCTTTCCAGGCTCAGCTGTGGATAATACAGATGAAAAGTGAAGTGCAGAAAAGGAACAATTCAGGAGAAGAAAAATGAGTGACGAGCTTCCATTTCACAAATCTGAAGAAATCTCTAGTGAAAGCAAAGGTGATAGGACTGTGAGATGATCTGAGGGAGAGATCTGAGGGAATTAGCGGCCAAATGAGTTAAACAGAATTTAACAACATGAGTTAAACAGACCTTCTGAAATAATAAATAATTAAAGCAAATAAATATATCAATAAGCAGTAATAAAAGTAATAAAACACTTAATAGTTATGCATGTTAATCAAGATTTCTTCACACCCATAAAAGAGGCTTAAATAAATTCGAGTTCAAACTGTGACATAGTTTTTTTCACCTAAGGTTTAATTTTCAAAAGTGCACCCTTGCTATAGCTTTCCTAGTGCAAATGTTTTGTAGTGTCAAAACTCTCTCCTTTAATTGAACTACTTAGCAAGTGCAAAGTCTCCCAGGACCAAGGCAAGATAGAGTTTTGACTCCTCAGATACAAGAGGTGGAGCCAGGCAAAAGTTTTACTGCTTCTTCTTCAAGAAAGGAATGATATGAGTTAAAACATACCTGAGAAGAGATTCCTGCAGCTCCAGACTTGCTGCTTCTGCCTGTCCAGGACTCTTGTGTGGGACAACTGTTCATCTCTGGGAAGTGCAGGTACTGCAGTGCAGGCCGTGAGTGATGATGCTGGAGCCCAAGCAGGAGGAGGGAGGTGGATCTTGCTGTCCTTCCTGTCTATCCCTGCTTGAAGGGTGTCTCCACTCCATGAGTGACTAGAAATGTCCCTGCTCATTTTACTGAGTTCCACTGATACCCTGGATGCTTTGCCACTAATGACAAAAAGATCGTCTTTAATTTTAATTAGTGTATCTCTATGGTTCAGTTTAACTACCCAAAATGCAAATTGGAGCTGAGACTGTCATGGTACAAGTCTCAAGTGTCCAGGTTTGAGAAAGACAAGCCTGACGGAAGAGGTATGAGGAAGCAATGCTACCTTCTTCTATATATCCTTTCACTGAGCCTGATACAGAGTTATAGATATCAGTTTGGAAAGGAAGCAGCTGTCAGGGTGGAGGTCTCACTTGGAGACGATTTTGTCAGGAATTACATTTCAGACCATGAATTAATGAAAGAGAGGCACAGGAGAAACTCTAAGTGATGTTTTTGGCAAAAGTAGTAGATATCCACAAGGACTGGATATTATTAAACTGCCTTTTGAGGTTGTGCTTTATCTTTCTGTTTATGTGCAAAATTTTCCCTGCTGCTGAATTAGTTTGCTCTATGGAAAACTTATAAAGTCTGAAGAGCTTTGCACAATTGAGCAAGTAGCTAGAAGGACATAAAATACTTTGACTGAGAATTGTAGGTTACAAGTGATATTTAACATTTATTTATAAAGTGAAGAGAGGCCATGTAGCAGATTTCCACTATCACATTGGCCAAATAGCTATGCAAATATATTTTGATTTCCTTAATACTCATGTTTTGAAGAAAGTCTCCCAGGGTGCTAATCCCCTGGAGTGATACTCATTCACATGAAATAAAATACACAGAAGAGTGGGAATGATTTTTACTTGTGTAGATAATGATAGGACAAGGGGGAATGGTTTTAAACTGAAAGAGAGGAGATTTAAATTGGATGTTAGGAAGAAGTTCTTTGTACAGAGGGTGGTGATGCACTGGCACAGGTTGCCCAGAGAAGCTGTGGATGCCCCGTCCCTGGAGGTGTTCAAGGCCAGGCTGGATGGGGCTTTGGGCAACCTGGTGGGAGGTGTCCCTGCCCATGGCAGGGGTTTGGAACTGGATGGGCTTTAAGGTCCCTTCCAACCCAAACCATTCTATGATTCTGTGATATGATAGATTTTACTGTCATGAAAGTGGCAATAAGCAAATCGCATAGATCAGCACAAATGACTGTAGATAATATTTATTTTATTTTTTTATTTTATTTTATTTTATTTTATTTTATTTTATTTTATTTTATTTTATTTTATTTTATTTTATTTATTTTATTTTATTTTATTTTATTTTATTTTATTTTATTTTATTTTATTTATTTTATTTTATTTATTTTATCACTAGATCATTTTGCAAATGTCAAGTACGAAATGTGAAAAAAATGAAAATTTTGTAGAGCCATATAAGAATTATTGGGGTAATTTCTGTGGATTTTTGTTTTTCAAGCAAAGCAAATACTTGGGCACCATTAAGGGGCAAAAATGAGATCTTCTGCTCTCGCTGAAACAAACTATAAAATTCCTACTGATCTTAATGGAGCTGGGTTCACTACAGAGGTTAATTCTGTTTCCCCCAGAACAGCAAGCAAAATTTTTGCATTTTTTGGTGATGATGGAAATATTTTCAGAGAGAAACAAATATAGCTTAAATGAGAGGTGAGTCACAGAACAAGAGAATATCTGAGGCTGGAAGGGACCTCTGGAGGTCATCTGGTCCACCCCCCTGCTCAAGCAGGGACCCCTGGAACAGGTTCCCCAGGATCAAGTCCAGACAGGATATGAATATCTTCAAGGAGGGAGACTCCACTACATCTTTGGGCAACCTGTGCCAGGGCTCAGTCACCCACACAGTAAAACATCTTCTCACATTTATGCAAAATTTCCTATATTTCAGTTTGTGCCTGTTGCCTCTTGCCCTCACAATGGGCACCACTGTGAAGAGTCTGGCTCCATCTGTCTGTAATAAAAGAGACCTGGGGATAGAGCTAAATATTTTGTATCTAAGACTACAGCTCAGTTTATTTTAATGGGTGCAATTTCAAACTTGATAGAAAGAAGGAAATAATTTTCGATTGTTGAGGGAAAAAAAAAAGAAATCAAAGCTAGTAACAAGTATTTTAGCAACTATTTGCAACATTGGAAACAATCCCAACAGAACAAAATGGTGGGCAGAGGAAAATGGCCATAGATGCAAATGGTACTGGCCATAAATTATATGGCTCTCTGAGATCATTGTCTGTGTGTTACCGTGACCTACAATGTGACCATGTTTTGCCTTTCTCAATTCCTGGTCCTCTCTGCAGACAGAAGGAGCTGCATAGCATCATCATTCATGCTGTACAGGTACCATTACTCCTTTAAGTCAGCCAGGGGTATGTGGCATAGGGGTCATTCACTTGGTCATATTGGCATGGTTTTCCCTGACTTCTTAAACTTGTTTATGGCAGTCCCAACCATTAACTTTAGACCACAAACTTTTGGGATGTAGTCAGACCTATACTGTGATTTCACTCTGCTAACATCTTCAATAAATTTCAGATAAGGCACTTTCATTTTTATTGCCGCCATCCCTCTGATGTCCACCAGTCTAATAGATAGTGGGAGTTTTCTAAATATGTTGGGAAAGATCCTCAGATGGTGTGGACTGCCATGACTCTTGACAATGGGGCTTTTCTTGAGAAGTTGTTCTTAGCCTCTTAAAAGTGGTGTTGGATTTTGGCAGGTGTTAAAGATACCTGAATATCACACCCATGCTGTATGTATGTATTCAATGAGTACATGAGAAATATTATTTTTGATTTAAGGGTTAAGTATTCCTGATAGTTGAAAAGCAATCACAAAAGAAAAATTAAAATCGATACATCAGGTTCCGAATTCCTCCAAATATTCTTCCAAATGAAACTCTACACTTTCAACGTGGGGTGTCCTTTGTGTTTCAATTCTTCACCCTTCACAGACCTCTGACCTGCCCAGCATCTACCATTTAGTAATATGCGAAATGATTGCATTTGACCATTTCCATGTATTTTCTTCAAAGCACATACTCTGACAATACTTAAATAATAATAAAAAAGTCTATAAAAAACATAATGTAAATTCTGACATTCTTTGTACAATTCTTGCATTGCTTTCCTGGGTTTGAACTATAAAATATAAGATCAAACCCAAAACAAAACAATTATTTTATATAGTGTCAACAGTGTTCAATATATTTTTCATAGTAAGTTTCTGTCTGCAGTTCAATCAGGTACCCATATGTCATGCTAGACAAGACCTTACATTCATGTCATGTGGAGCAGACACTGAAAGCAACGATTAAATGGAAAACATATCTTTATATTAATTATAGATGGTTAGGACCTGAGGGAAATAAACAAAAGTTTTTGGCTGCTGGAAGCTCTGAGTATATTGCTTTAAATCAGTAAATGTGGACAATTTCCATGCATAACATGCCACATATTGGCATGAAAATATTTGTCAGAAATTGATGAATGAAACAAGAAGAATAATGAAGAAAAATGACAGTACACATACCCTCCAGAGAGGAAAATAAACAATGTAAGTGTTTGGTAAATAAATCCCTGCAGAACTCTTAGAAATGACTTACTGATTAATTGAATCAATCCATCAACCTTTTGTGATGGCATCAATTTGCAGTCCCTTCAATGTTGTTCTTCCATAGCTGCTGCTGTAGATGCCTTTAAAATGTAGGATTTGATATAATGCATCTATATGGAGCTATCATAAATTAATTGGCTACTCTAGTGATATATAATTGGCTGATTCATTTACTCTGCTTTTATATGCACATGCATAAACTAGCCATATAACCTTATAATTGTACAGAGTGAGACTGTCAGATCATTGAGATTATACTTTTCTTTTTTCTTTCTTTCTTTCTTTCTTTCTTTCTTTCTTTCTTTCTTTCTTTCTTTCTTTCTTTCTTTCTTTCTTTCTGTCTTTGTCTTTCTGTCTTTCTGTCTTTCTTTGTCCTTTTTTTTTTTAATTGAAATGGTCTCATTTACTTTATGTAATATACAAGCTCTTTGCAGAAAGCACTGCCTTATTTCCTGTGTTTATACATTGCACCATGCTTGTACATCCAGTGAGTATCAGTAATTGTAATTTTTATATAAAGAATGCCTATCTGAAAAATAAACACTCAGGGCTTTGAATCCCTTGAGAGGGAGGATAGAAAAAGCTAAAAATAGAAAAGGGGAGAGACTGTGTATGTGGTTTTGTGTCTCCACCATGAAATATACTCAGATAATATTTATATATTTATATTACCGAGAGAGATGAGCCAACATTTAGCACAAATGCACGTAGATGCATTGAGAATCCCACGTAAATCAATGCAATTGCACATACTTATATGTTCTCCTAGGAACAAAGAGTTTCTTTCTGAACACCTGCATGCACAGAAACCAACCATCAAAATATTTGCAAAAGGAAAAAAATCTGAGACAAATTCAGAGACTGAAATGTGAATCTGATTCAGTCAGTGTTTATAAAAGCATTTTCTATGAATTTGTTCCTAGTTCACCTGTGTCTTTTGTAATGCCAGATATTTATGACTCTCTTTGTACTCACTGAACTATAGCTTTAGCAAATGCAATTGCACATTTGAAAATGATTCTTACTAGGGCTAGCCGAATCTCATGGCTTCTGTAACTGTCAACCTTTACAGCTGTATTACATGTCTCACTCCATCCTTTGGCGGATGTATGTAACCATTTTGCTTTCTGTTCTTCCAGTTTTGCACATATTCACTATGACACCATCCTCCATTATTGTCATCGCTGTTGTTATGTGAGGAGTTTGAAACAATCAATGTGACAAAGAGCACTATATACTTGAAGTAGGGGATTTGTGGATGTATTCAGGCAGAGCAAGGAAGTCAGAAAAGGGTCAAGAAGATGGTGAGAGGGAGAAAGAAAAGAATGGTATCAAATAAGGGTGATTTGAAAATGTATGGGAGGACTGAAGACTGTTGAAGAGCACAAGTTGAATGTAAACATGCTTTTTCATATTTATTTTTATATGACTTGTCTGCCAGCAGGATGAAGGCAAAGCTAGGGAAGTAGATAGGCAAGAGTTGGTAGCAAAATCCTCTTCTGCTGGTGAATGTAGAAGTCTGACCTTTGTCCAGGAGGTTTAATTGTGAATGAGATAAGGCCACAAGCAATTTTTTAAATGTTCAGCTTTTGCAGTGTTGTTCCTATCCATCTAAGATATGTCCTGAGAGCTAAGTATTCTACTCAACATAGAAAAAAAAAATGCTTTGATTAGACCTGAAGAAAAAACTCTTTTAGTTATGTCAGCAGGATTTGGAAGTAGCTTTAAAAGACACTAGCTGTCTTGGTTTCTGAGAGATAAAGGACGAGTACATTTTAAAAGAGCCCTCTTTTGTACATGTGGAGGAAAATGCATAAAGAATGCCTGCATGACACTACTTAAAGCTCCACATTCGGTAAAATATCTTTCTCCCACCAGCTATGCAAAGGCCACAAAGCCAACTGGCTACAACTGTTTCTCTTGGTGAATGTCTGAACAGAGGTACTTGCCAGGACACGAGACTAAACAGAGCCGATTCCTCTGGTCCATGGGGGATGAAGTGTATTAGCCAATACATGAAGGAAACACCTTTCACTTATTTCGTGTTGTGACACTTCTATACGAGAATGAATAACTGCAGTCTAAAGGGTGTTTTCTTTTATGCATGGTAATTACATTTAATCTTGTACATAGCTTGGAGCAGATTTGTTTAGAAAAGCATCTGATCTGCATCCTTCTCTGAGGAACAGTGGACACAAAACTGCCTGCAATATTTCTGTGTATTGGCTCTTAAATAAAATCTTGATCAACTTTAGTGTATGTCTCCAATCCACATACAGTGTAAAAAAGCCAGATTTAGATTAGCTAGAACACAAATTTTAGATTACCTAGAACACAAACTGAGAAAGCTTATCAATTTCATCTCAGCTAAGTTGAAGAAACACATCAGAACAAAGATAGAAAGAAAAAGAAGAGAAGAAGGAGAGAGAAAGAAATACACATAGTCTATTTATGGAACTTTCCATCTTTGAATGGAAATTCAGATTTGGATTTGGATGGAATTTACTCAGAGTTGTCCTCTGAGTAATTGCATTTAAAAAGAAAACAGAGAACTGGAAATAAAAATATTACAAGCTGGAAGGCTTCATGCAGTATGGAGTTTTGTTTTGCCTACTATCAGTGTGTTCAAATAGAGGGTGAGAGTGCAAATGATTAAAACCTTCAGAGACTGAGTTAACAACCACTCCTTTTTTGAGACATCCATGAATCAATACATTTTGCACCATCCTTTTTTAAAATGCTGTACAACATCCAAGTATTGCAGCCAGTACTTAAATTAAGCAAGTGAAGCCCAAACCTTTTCTCCTTACCTGACTGAAAAATATCACTTGCACTATAATTATAGCATAAAAAATCCTAAAGGCAATAATTACTGAACTCTCTTACTAAGGAATAGTCTGAAGAGAGCACAACCACATATCTCAAAATAAGCACTGTCCCGCTTCACTTTTACTAAATGACCTCAGGCAAGCTGTCTATATACATGAGCTCTGTAAAGATGTCATTTAAACAAGATTTCATCCTTTTGGTGTAGGTACAATGAACAGCATATAAAAGAAAATGAATGCAGTGGAAATATCCACGTTACACAGCTCCCTCTTAACAAGGATTACTTTTGCTGTATTTAACACTGTTGGCAAGTGTAAACCTATCATAGGCTTAGAATTCCTGATGAGTGGGCAAAAAAAGATGCTTTCTAAGGAAAGAGTCTATTGCAGTTAGCCTTGTAAAGAAACCTTTTAGTGTCAGTGATAATGAAAATGCATGCTACCTATGACTGAGTTAAAATGGTGTCATGACCTGGCACTTTCTATTCAGTGCTGTCACATCCATGCACTGCACAGATCAGGATTGTCATCATGTAAATGTAACAGGATTCTTTATCCCACATTGTTGCTCAGCTGGGAACAGTAATTTTAAATTTCTTATAAGATGTGAATAGCAGCAGGGGGCCATGAATAGCTTGGAAACCTATATTATTTCCATTTATTTTTTTAAATGCAAATTACACTAGTAAGTCAAAAAAATCACTTCTGTTAAAAATACATTCAGAATTAACAAATGCCAAAAAGAAAAGAAAAAAGACACATTTGGATTGTATCTCTTACCTTCTGAATATTTAAGTTTATAACAAAAGCCCAGCCTAGAAAAATAACATTCTTTACTGGATTTTGAGGAGGATACAGCTGTACAAATCAAAAATGTCATCCAGATATTCTCACATTACTGTGCTCTAAACTGCTTCCAGAAGAGATCTGTCCACTAATCATTTAGTTTAGTAGTCAGTAGTTCTAATTTCTTTTTAATGGTGGTGCTCCAACTGCAACTTAAGCAGGGTTATGAATATCAACTTCATATAGACATATATATATATGTATGCTGTGTGTATGAATGTGTGTATATCTACCCTATATGTAATATATGAATATGCGTTTATCATTGTAATACTTAATTATTAAATGTGCTTCCTATTTCCTAAGCACTTTACAAACACGAACAATTCATACCTCTCACAAACCCCGTGAGGCACATATTATTCCCTTTTTAAAGATGGGAAGACTAAGACATGGAGAAATTAAGGCCATTTCTTTTTTTTTTTTTTTTTTAAATAAAATTAGGCCTAAAAACTATGTGTAGATGCTTCATTAAATTGTCTGATTTCTAAAACTGCTAACTACCAGTAGTTGCCATTCTGTGGGATATCAGTGAAAGGTATGAAAAATTATCTTCTGAAAACTGGAACATTGCTTAAGTGCCTAAACTGTTTTCTTTTCACGTTAAAAAAATTTATAGAATCATGATTTTGACTAACTTTCATACAGGGAAAGCTAAAATACCCTGCTGTGACATTCTCATTCCATTCAAATCTCTACATTGTGTTTAATACTATTCATCTGCTCTATTAAATATTACATAAAAGTAGAAACTTTCAAAATTTGTCAGGTTATGGGAAATTTCAGCCTGGCACTTGGAAGCTGCATGATTTTCCAGGAAGTGAAAGCAGATCTACCCAGAATGAGCTCAGAATTTCAGGTGCCCAAATCTGAAAATTTGAACTTGAGATCCAACAAGTACTCTACTGGATCAGGCCTAAGTGACTTGCCTAATTCATGCAGGAAATCATGAGCAGGATCTGGGGCTGGAGTCCTTGGACCCGTGCACCAGACACTCCCTGGATTATGCAGCCCCTGACAATAGTTATTCCTGTGTATTACATAAGCATACACATACACACACACACATATATATATATATCAAATCTCACTGAATAAATGTAAGTATAATTCTTGAACATGTCCCATATCTTATCTTCACTGCTGAATGCCTGTTCCTCTGTCATTGTCCAGAGTGTTGGTTTGTGACACTTTACATCCATGCAGACACAGCAAAGGGCATTGGTTTGTATAGGGATGGATGAGTGGAGTTAGCGCATGGGCTGTGGGAGCTCAGAAGCCACGCGGATATGAGGGTTTGATGAACAAGGAAAAGGGATTCACTTGGGGACAGCTTGAGCCTTTCCAAGTGCTGACCTTTTCCCCTTGCCCTCAACAGCTATCTCAGGTCTGGTAGGTGCGTGCGTTTGCCTGTGCAGGGTCTGAGCAAAGAAACAATGACAATCCAAGTTCCTGAAAAGCCTGAGCAAAATATTGGTTTCTTCTAATGAAAGCCACCTAAGTGCTTGAAAATACAGATCAGAGTTAGAACAAAACATATGTTCCTAGGAGTTCAGAGTATTTCATATACACATTGTCCTACTAGCAAAATTCCCAAAGGCATCTTGTTGCCAACTACGTAACAGCACAGTTTTTTTTTCAGCCACAATAATACAGGAAGATAAAATACACGTTCTAACACACAACAGATCCCCCAAATATACCACAAAAAGATCTCCAATGTTTCTTCAACTCAGCTAGTCCCTCCCTACCCTCCCCAGCCAAAACAAAATATATATATATATAGTTCCCTTATGGTGCAATTAGAAAAAAAAGCTCACTTACAGAGAATTTTCAGTTGAAATTAGATATAAAAGAGTAAACATAGCTAGTACATATTCAGTTGGCCTTTGTTGATAGAAATCTGCAGATGTCTCTGTAGTTAGTAAAAGACATTTAGAGAGAACTATAAAAGCACCTACAGTGCAATAAATAAAAACAGCGGGATTAAGAAGCACTGTTTCTGCTGCTTATTTCCAGTAGGTTCAATTGTTAGTTTATGTTACCCCTTTCCCCACCCTGACCCCCCAAAAGATCTCATTTCTTTCCTTTTTTTTTCTTTTTTTTTTTTCTTTTTCTTTTAACCATTATAAATTGTGTGTTTCTTGACCATCGTGGAGCCTCAAAAGTAAAGCACTTTTCTGATAGCTGGCAGTTTTCTACTTGGTCACTCTGGAGCCATGGAGCAACAGAGCCTTATTCCCTGACATGAAAACAAAACAAAACGAAACAAAGAAAACCACTGACTTAGAAATTGTTCAGAATTAACAGCAGTGTGTTGAGCCTAAAGGACGTTACTTCAGAAAGCTTGCACTGAGTTTCTCTGATGTGCAATGCAGTTGGGTTAAGGCAAGTATGAACTGTACAGCCTTCAGGGCAAACAACGTGCTGTCTATTGACTTCTGTTGCAAGGTCATTCTGGTATTTTTAGTTTTATGTTGACTACGAAGACTTGATGTAGCCAGGAGTGTGGAGGGGGCTCCAAAAGCACCAAATTGGCTGGGTTCATGTCTTAATCCAGATGGGCCCCTCTGATGATTGCTGGGGTACAGAGAAGCCAGAGGGTAGTGCATCTGCTCTGGCCCTCTGGTGCTGGGAGGCAGGAGGTCCAAAGTAAGGGTCTGGGGCATCTCCTTAGTACCTGTTAGAAAGAGGGCTGAATGTGTCTGTTGTGTTTTGTCTCATTGTTCAATCAGCCTTTTTTATTTTTATTTTTTATTTTTTAGCACAAAAAAATTGATTTTTTTTGCTCTTTGAAGAACCAAGGGGCAATCCCAAAACAGTTTCTTTGACAGGTCCTCCAGCCCATCTTGAGTAGTCTCCATGTTACTTTGACCTAGAAGAAAGAAAGGAAAAGTAAGATGCATATAATCCACCAGAAACATACCTGATCACTGCCCTACTGCTCTGGTGCCCTTTTGCAAGCAAGAGTAAGCCACTGACCAGTAACAGCTCAGTAGTGCATGGGTTAAAGAGGATAGAAAAGAAAAGGCATTTGCTCAGGTGATCACTTCTCTCCCTTTGGAACATCATCAGAAAAGTCAGCACAAGTTTTCCAAACCATTCCAAACCATACTGCAAGCAGGAGTAATATTTAATTACAGTCATCTAACCCCTGTCAATCTAAAGACTATTGTGCTTTAACCCAAGTTTTGTAACTCCATCTTTCATAATGTAACGCAGACAAGATCCTGTTGGTTACTAGTCATGACTTAACTGGTACTTTATTCAAAGAAAACGTTGCCCATGATATCTGGATTCCACCAACAAGAGTCTGAATTCATGGAGTACAGCTCAAGGAGACAGTAACATAGCAGATTTGCACTGCATGAACTTGCTGACTGTCTTGGTAATTAAGTGTCCTAGTTTCAAGGTGCTGGGTACTGTGTTTTGCTTATGTTTCTTTTCCCCTTTTTTTTTTAATATATATTATTTTAATTTAACATGAATGATGAAGTTGGTATGTTCAGTTAAATTTATGCAAAAATATCTGGACAAATACCTACAGCTTTAGGCTAGGAGGCCATAACAAACATAATGCATATGTAAACACGACAGAAAGAAAAGATGGGAACAAATACTAAGGCAAACATATTAACACCCCCACAACTCAGTTCCAAAACTGTTGGCTCAAAATCCTTTCCACATCTGGAGAAATGTTGAATCCCATAGAAACTGTCATAAGTAAGCTTCAAGTAGCAGAATATACATAGGTAGGCGTATATATATATTTACATGCATATATGTAGGGGTATGTATTCACATAACTATGTGTTTCTATATATATATATAATATGCTTGTATATTTATATATATGTGTATATATATGTATATGTATATAAAATGAAAGGATTCTCAGACTTCACAACACACAAGAGAGTGCAAGCTTCACTTCAGGACTAAACTGCTTTTGAGCAATTTCTCCAGTGCATTAGGCATCAGCATCAACCACAGCATCAGACATGCATGCCTTTTTTTTTTTTGCTTCTTTTTTCTTGAGTGAACAAACTTACTGTGAAACAAACAAACAAACAAACGAGAAAAATCTCTCTTATCCCCCTCCTCTGTACTGTGATCATGCAGTGCAGTAATGTTCCACAACCATAACAGTATTTTTTTGTGTGTGCAGAATCAGTGCCATTGAGTAGTTTAGTCACCTTCCTTGGTCACCTTCCAAGAGATGAATTCTCTCTTGACAATTGATTTCCATCATCTTATTGTGTTCTTGTCCCACTGTCTGGAGATGAGCTCTGGCATCTCCAGCACAGAATGCTGGGAAGCTGCTTTTTAGAACATCAGCTGAGACCACGCTGCGAGGAGGTATATGAGCAGCTTTTCTGCCCCGTTAAAATGCATATTCATTTTGAAGGGACTGGATAGGCTTCTTGGCTTGTACAGCATAAAGTACACTGTTGGCACTTAAATAATAAAAAAAAAAAAAGCCAATTAAGTCATGATAAGAATCCTTCTCCTAAACACCAGTTTTCTATTTAAAACATAATTTTAAGTTGAATATATTTTTCTGTTAAAAAATAAGCTGGTTTAAATTAAATTTGAAATTGGGAGAGTTGATAAGGAGAGTTGTGATTAGAAGACAAAGCCTAAACTGTAGAGGAAAGAAACAAAGTGAGTCTGAATCTAACAACATTAGACTATTTATGGAAAGAGTAGCCAGAGATAGCTACCTTAATTCACTATCTACAGATAATGCTTCCTTTTTCATAAATCAAGATTTTTTTTTCCCTATCTTGTTCATTTATGGTGGTTTTGCATAACTGATGAAACTCCATATGAATATACTGTGTGCATTTAAATTGAGTTTGAATGTTCTTAAAAGTAGAGCTTGATATATATCACAAACAAAAAGTAATAATTCTTTGGTTAAAGAAGTCCTGACACAATAGAAATGTAAGAATGGAGTCTGAATAAATCCTTATAATTATTTGATTGTACAAGTAAGTTTGTGTAGGTTCAGTATAACCTCCAAATTAACAACATGAAGTACTAACTTTATCACAACAGGAGAATGGTTGCAAAACAGTACGTCTTAATAGTTAGCAATTACTAAACTCAGCATTCCTTCAGGATAATAATTAAACTGTGCATTTATAAAACAGTTCAAATTGATTTAAATCACTTAGATGTAAATCTGTCTGGCTTGAATTGAAATAAAATCTTGTCTTGATGGGATTCTGTCATTGTAATCTGCTAAATCAATTCATGTCTACAAGCAGTATGAGGATGATGACTGACACAACTCTATGTCTTTGTATTGTTTCTGCATATGAAATGATATAGTGAATAATAGGGGGTTGTTCTCTACATTTATTAGTGAAATACATGTTGAAATTTGCATTTTGTCAGAATCTGTATAATCATTACAAGCTGATATTGTTTTGGCAAGTTCTTCAAAGCTGAGGTCATTTGTTCTCCTTCACTTTTGTAGCATTCCTAACACGCTGGCCTATACCACAGATAAAAGAAAAAAGTGTTATTGTGCTTTTGACAGTAGTTAGTAGCCAGCTGTTATAAAATAAGCTACCTCCTATTTCTCCTATAAACCCAGAGCTTCACATGAGTTTCACTCACTGCGAGCCTGAATAATAGAGCACACAAAGGTGGCCTCAAGTTGTCTTCACAACTTTTTCTTGATCTTTTGCAGAAATCAGATGGGATGATGTTCAATATATCCTCCACTGCCTTTGGATTCAAAGCTCTTTTGTAGCAGTTGATAAATCCATGGAAATAGTTATATGGATATAGCTATATGGATATGTAGGGATATAGTTGTATCCTGGATGGATGTGATTATATCCCGGACCTCTTGAGAGTATGGCAATGGACTCCATAAAACAGAAGGTCTTTCCCATTCCATCCTCTGCCTATGTCAAATGATTCTTATATTTTACTCATCCCCAAGGGATGCTGAACACTGTAAAGTCCAGGTGACATTGGCCAGAGAGTAATGTAAAGTCCTTAATTTTTTTTTCTTCTCCTTGAATACTACGGAGGCTAAGGCTAATGTTCTTTGGTGGACGTGATCCCTAAGGAACCAAATATTTCTACACAACAAATAATGCTTTACAACATCTACCATAGCCTGCTGTTATCATATCAGTGTGTTTTGATTTCCAATATGTTTTATTGCTGTAAATAGTGCTACAAGCAGATCAAACAACGGCTTGATTAATTTGACATTCGAATTTGTCACTCCACTGACTAATGGCCTGCCTACATTTATGGAGCAACTACAGTGCAAATACATATGCATGTGTTCCTAGTGTGTCTCAGATGTAAATAACAGAAAGGTATTACTAAATGCTGTAAAAGCCTCATAAGGACAAGCTATAGTGATTCTAGAAAACCTTGTCAAATACTATATAGTCAGAGGGAAACATGCAGTGTCTTTGCTGCTGGGACACAGCAATACTTTTGTGGGTTGATTGGACAAATGTCAACTTACATACTGATTTCTGTCTCTCAGTAAAGACAGCAAAATCACCTATATATCAGTGAGAAAGCAGCACTGAAATAAAGCAGAACATGGTTTACATGGATTCATCATATATCTCTTTGTCTCAGCTACAAGCTTAAAAATATTGCCTTCTTCTTTCCACAGGTCTAGTTTTCTTTTCCATCAGTATGAAGGTGCTTAGTAAATGTAATCTGCTGTTCTGGAAGAAACACTGAGATCATAAAGAGAATGGGATAATATCTCAGCTAGAGGGCTCCATATGTTGATGACAAGGCATGGTATACAGAGAAAGAAATAGGATTAGAATTGTTCTAAGTACCTACGAGCCACACATAATACTAGGAAGGAAATAACATTTTCTAAATGCACAGTACTGTGCCAAAAGTGCAGGTGAAAAATCTTTACTTGAGCACAGACAGATGGGAAGCTGAAGTTAAGATGGCACAGGAGACATGCACTATTGTAATTTGAGATTATTAAAAAGCTCCTAGCAAAGCTCCCAGAGGGCCCAATCCTAAGCACTACCACAGAATTGATTGTACTACTGATAGAGGAATAAATGGCAGTTTCATGCAGAAAGCTACCAATCCATTAGAAGACTTACTTCCACTAAGCAGCATAAATGAAATTACATTCAAGGGTGTATGGAGCATGTGTTGGGACAGATACTTTTTGCCTGTATTTAGTACTTTTCCTCAAAATAAATGGTTAGAAGAATAACAAAGGAAAAAACTAAATGCCGTGGCCTTGTGAGCTGCTACTTGCTGTACTTCTGTTATATCAGCCAGTGAGGGTAAGTAAAAGATAATTCAAAAGGCTGTGAGGTATGATTTATCTAGGCAGTCAGGGCTGTTCTGAATTGCAGCTGGCAGCAGCACAAGAAATATTTGGAAACGATTATTTCTGGACCAGTCTATGGCTGGGTGTGAACTCCAGTGTGAATGTGCTCCAGTGTGAATGTGCTCCAGTGTGAATGTGCTCCAGTTGTGTCTATGTGCTGAGATTTATTATGTGTCTGACTGCACTGCTAGGCAGTGGATGGAACTGTCACTCTTACTGGATAGATAATATACTCTCTTCTATTCAAACTGGTTTTAAAATCAATATTTAAACTGGTTTTGAAAACAGTATGTTGTTAATTTCCTTTCCTTCCCTTTCCTTCATGGAGACTAGAAATGAGGTACAGAGATGCTTCAGTGAACAGATACCTGTCCAAGTAAACACTAATGCTAAATACATCCAGTAAATTAGCAAGGTGCTTAATTATTGATACATCTTAATAAAAAACACTTTTCAGCATCCGAGTTTTGTCAGCTTTGACTAGTTCTTACTAAAACAAATTCTCATTACCTTGGAGTGGAATCTGCTTGAATGAAAACGGGGTAAAATCAGGTGAGAGCTAAGAGTTATTTAAACAATTGTGACACATTGTATCCTGCTGTAAGAAATCATTATCATGCAACAGAAGAGCAGTGTTGGTGATTAAGTGTAGCCTGAATTCAGTCTATCAAAAAGGCTTCTGCCTATTCTGAATTTTTAAGTCACGTCATCTTTCAGCTTAACGATCCTTTAATATCAGCCTTCCACTCTGCAGAACATCTCAGAAGTTAAATACTTACATATACATGGGCTGTAACTGTAGATGAGATGTCTTCTGTGGGCCTTGATAGCCGTAAGAGTCAAATCCACCTATGAAATCAACTGAAAAATGGGAAAATTGTTTTCATTAGAAATATCTTTTCAGGAGTGAGTGATAGGCATTATCATTAAAGAGACACCCAGCAAAGATTATTTTTGATGGACCCCTTAATAATCTATTAAAACCAGACTAGCCAATTGTGGAGATACATAAAAAGGGTAAAAAATGGAGAAAGGCAAAGTCCCTTTTTTAACTTTTAAATGAAAATAAATTTAAAATCATAGAAAGACAATAAGTGATTTATAAAAGCTATCTGTCTATCAGAAAGAGCCACATATCACTCTTTTTCATGTAGACCTCCTGATGAGTACAAAACAACATGCTGTTTAGATATTACAAACGCTGCAAACCATTCATTTATTGGTGTGAATACCGACTGTCATTACTGTATCTGGCTTGCTGACATACTGTGGTCCAGCGATGTAGAGGAGGAAGCACATTGATCTGACTGTTTGGGAGACAGAAGTTTCTCTGATTCCCTGCTTTGACATTTGGGTTGCAGTGCACAGAAGTTTGGAACAATTTATCTGAGCTTCAGAGATGAGACTGCAAAGATCTAAGGAAAGCAGTATTTCTCTCAAGGCACTGGAGGTCTGTAGGAAGGTTGCAGGGTGGGTGTTATTTATTAATTCACAACAATGGCAGTTCCCAATGGTCTTCTCATGTTTATTTTAAACAATTTCCAGGGCAATTCAATCTCATCTGACTCTGAGACCCCTGTTTCTCTGATATAACACTCTCTTTACACAGGTAAAAGCACACCCTTTGCTTCCTTTGCGTCAGGAGACCTGACTATTGGCTTTTGGGGGTTATTTATCAGCAACTCTCATCCCTGAAATATTGTCTCTCACATATCAGATGTGAGTCTGACTTTGCTTTGAAAGAAAAGGGCCAAAGAGTTCAGATATAGAAGTACACTCTTCACAAGTCTGGGCGCTGGTACTGACAGATTGGCTCTCTGTACATTAAAACAAACAAGCAAAGAAAAAAGAAATCTTTGATAGAAGATAGCTTCTTGTGGATATAAACATAGTAACATTCACATAAAAGTCACAAAAAACAGATTTATAACGCTTGGTTTGAGAACTTTCACAGTGGTTGGTACCCTTAAAATTTGCATTTATGAGATTATTTTGTACTAAGCTACCCCTCAATATCTGCCACATTTAATAATGCCTTCGCATGATGTACAGATGTTATGAAATCAAGTTCTTGTAGTCTTACCCTTAGCTCACCATTTGCTCACAAGCAAAAAGCCACCAAAATACAAGGCTGGAGCACCACTGTATGCTTCCATTGCAACCATAGGCATATTTAACCTGTTATCTACTTTCACCCTGGCCAGAATGACCCCTGCAGAAGTCTTTCAGCTGATCCTGTGCTCTGTGGCAGGATTAAGTATACCCCTGTAGCAGAATGATGTTTTACTAAATTAATCCTTGACATCAGTAATGAAGAAGGTTCTATAGTCTCTTTGTGTTGCCTTTCCATGTGCCTAAATTCCTAATGTCTAATTTAAATGTAATTTCCTGCAAATTAACTCTTTTTCTACTTTTTGACCTTTTCTTCCAATGGATATGATGACAAATGAGCCATTTTTTCTTTTATAACTATTTTTTAATATTTTCAAAAAGTATTTTCATGCCATCCATCTTTTCCAGATTTAAGCACAACTTTTTTTTTTTTTCCTTTTCTATTTTTACTTGCGGCCCATGTTTTCCAAGCCTCTAGATTTGCTCTCTTGATCCTTCTTCAGTCTATTTATATTTTCTTACACCGTGGTCCACAAATCAGGACTAACAGGAACAATTGATTTCAGGCCACTTCTTGAGATCATTCTGGGTTCTAATCTTACCTGCACAAGTGCTCAAAGCCCTCCCAGTCTGGTTTCATCTGATTTTTTTTTTATAAAATGTTTCCCCCTTGCTGTAACAAAATGTAACACCCTTGCTGTTAACACAAATAACGTAGATAATTTTTCACTAGCCAAAGTCCCATTGGGATCCCATCTGAAATGTCATCCCAGCTGGCTGATAATTAAATTTCGAACACAATTTTAAACAATTCTGCACCCAACTTATAATGACTGCATCTGAACAGTGCTTCTCTCACTTGCTTGCCAGAGTAAACATCTCAAAGGGTTAAAATCTTGCTAAAAATCAAGATAAATACAATTTGTAGCTTCCTATTTATTCACTGTCCATAACAATCAGAAAAAAAAAAAACAACCCACCTTTATTACAATTTTATCATATCTTTGGAAGTACACAAAGTCTATAGGCAGAGCATGAAGAATTGACAATATGAATGTTGTTGAGTGAAGTGCTAAGCTGGGATGAAGTATAAAAAGTCTCATATACAATGGCTGCAGCAAAAAGAATGGGCATATCATTGCTGTAGCTATTTTTTCCCCTAGTTTTCCTATTTTTCTCACTCTTGACCTCTGACAAGTCAGAAAATGCATGTGTTGGAAAGATTATCTCACTGGTGTCAATCCCTGTCAATTTACTGATGTTGCTTATATACATTTGTCCTGCTTTGTATTTCTTGTGTACTTCCCAAGACCCTTCAAGCAACCAGTAAACCAGTAAATCATTATTAGAAGGCTGCAAGCATAGATACTCTGTTTTGCAGTCATGGGGTAAAAGGTCTTAAGTGTTCTTCTAGGGTTGTTTTCAGAAAACTAAACCAATGTTTTAAGAAAAAATTTCTCTAAGCAAAACAAGTTTCTGTGGGCATAAGAGAAAGATTCATACTGAACATCTTGCATGCATTCGTCTTTGCCCTGTTGTACAAGTAAACACAAAGTGTTAACACACCAGACTGTTGAGTGACAAACAAGACAAGCTTGCAGAGACTTTCCTGTGTTAAGCTAACAGTGGAAGTTCCCACTTGTGTAATCAAATGGTGGTAGGGCAGAAGATACTATCCAGACCTTGCTAGAAACATGCAATGGCTTCTTACATGCAACAACAAACTTTGCAAGGTAGGTAAAGGTAAGTAACAGGATGTGAATTCCAATACAAGAGAGTTTTGGCAATTTCTTTCTATAAAGTTTTCTTCATGGTCGCAGTTTCTCAGTTAACACTACAAAGCCTGAGGTGCCCAGACTGTGCTAAAAGCTCCCTGTGGATTCTGAGCTAGTTCTTAAAGCATACAAAATGCTGCCCTTTCTGCAGGCGTTTTATCCTAGCTGTGCCTGAAAGGTCACTAGAAGTGTCGTACAACTGATACATTCCTGGCAGCAGTAACATGAGATGAATAAAGCAAGGCTCATTAGCTGAATCACTACAGAGGCTTCCATCATTAACCTTATCCATCAAACACATTTTTTGACTATCATATTTTACATTCATCTTACTTGTCACTGTTATCATAAGTGGTTTTTTATCGTGTCTTTCTCCAGTAAAATCACATGTACATATACAAACACAGAATCCCATTCATTTGAACAACTGGGTGCTGAGATGCTTATTTTCCTAGCTGGACTTAAATAGGATAATAACAGTACTATTTGTTTGTGAAAAATGTTATAAGAAATTCAGTCCGTTTTCTTCCTTTGGTGGTGATAAGGGGCTTGTAAGGCATATTATGGTGGTTATAACTGTAACACAAACAGTACCTATGGTTCAAAATAGGGACATATTTTCTATTACTAAGCACCCTCAGGGTTGTGAAGTTTTAGCCTCTGTTCACAGTCCCAGTCTCCACTGTATTTGGTGCATATCAGGACAAGATGGGAAACATAAACGGTTTTTTCATTTTTGATTTCTGGAAGATTGCGGTGTGTAAAAGGATCAGTAAATTAGGATATCTGTGCGCAGAAAAGACCTCTTTAGCATGGGTGTGGATATGGGAAAAGGAATTCTGAAAAACTATTAGTGAAAAACACTGAAATTGATGAAATCAACAGAGGAATGAAAAGAAAGGAAACTGTGTGAAATAAAAGCAGTAACATTTTCCTGTAAAAAGCATAAGGAAAGAAAAAGATGTAAACAAAAAAAAAAAAAACAAAACCAAGGCTGGATACTCTTCTCCTTTTAGAAAATTTCCTCTATGAGATATAAATACAGAAGCAAAAAGAATCAGATCTTCAGCTACTATATATTTTCATAGCTTCAGTGGCTTCATTGAAGCAATGATAATTCATATGAACTTAGGACATATGTGTGTAGAAACGTTACTGATGTTACAGCTTTCCTTGCATTTTAATAGGAAAGCAAAAGTCAGTGCAGGCTAGTTATTAAAGGATATAGGATTTAGAAGAGAGGAAGGGGACAAGTGGCTTTATCTGTGAAGAAAAGGAAAGGGAAAGGTTGGGAAAAAGCCATGTACCTGACTAACCAATCCCTAGTATGGGTGACTTCTGACTTGCTTTCTGACCCTCTCTTTCTTTGTTCCCTTGTTGTCACTGTCTTGCTGATCATCTCTTCCTAGCCTTGGTGCACAAGACCCTCCCTTGCATGGTGGCAAGGGTTCTGCCAGCACTTGGTCCTGGCTTCCTCATGACATCTGCTCCCTGCCTGCATCTCTCTCTTTAAATGTGAAGATGTGTTTGGTGGTAATTCTGGAACCAGGATGGCTTCTTCTATCACCAATTCCTCCTCCCCTCTTCTGCTTTGTCCACTGACAAACTCAGTGACTTTATTCAGTCCCTGGCTAAACAGCTTGACTAATAAATCCTCCAGATTTATTAGTCCCATATCAGACACTATATCTCTTAATCTGTTTCTGACCTCTCATCTCCACTTGTTTCTCTGGACACAGTCTCTCCCATTTCTTGTATGAACAAATTGATAAAGACTCCTTCTCTCAGTTTGCACGCCTTTTCCACTCCCCCTATTAGAGTTCATTTCCTTTCCTTTCCTCTTACTGCAGTCACAGGAATTTTGTCCTGTAAAACTTGAACTTCTTTCAGTGACTCTGTCTCCAGCCTTGGTCTTGCATGAATGCAGTCTCTTTCTCTTGATCTCTTTTATTGTGCCCCCTTCCAATAGAAATACATGCAAAATTCTTTCATAAAATGCAGCTTCACTGTAGCCCTGCTTGTCCCATTTTCTTTATTTCTTTTGTAATGGTTTCAAACTCTTTCTGTATCTACTTCCCCCCATTTCTATGGAAGATTTATCCCGTCTTGTATTCAAGCAGCTGAAACCACAGTCAGATTGCCCCTTCCCATCCAAATTTGGATTCTGGTAGCCCAGCGCACACAGTGCTTTCCCATGGTCATCCAGCCGCCTTTCGCACAGCCACTGCTCTCTTCTTGAAACCTTTGTGTCACAGAGTACTGGGCACATGCTCACTTCCCTCCTTCTATTACAAATGAAAATTTCATCTGCTCTCTGTGATATTTACCTATGGGTAGTTAAACATCACTTCCAGTTCGGCATGGCTAATATGAAAACTCTTGGTCGCTCCTCCCTAACCTTCTAACCTGCACAGAGAACAATGGCACAGGTCTGACTCTCACTCGGGGTTATAAACTAGATGTCAACTTTGGTTTGGACTATGTATGATTTAATTTCTGAAGATTATTTTCCATATTGAAGAGGAAGACTCTACTGTCTGTTGACACAGCTATAACATTTACCCAGGGCTCTCGCTGTCAAACACCGCAATTGTTCCTTTTCTGAACTCACCAAATGTGGAATTAAGGAGGCAAAAGCTGCAGGGCTCATTGCTTTGGCTAAATTACTCCTCTCTGCATCCTGCTACTGATTACATCTTCCACACCACATCAAGCAGAAGCTAAATCTTTTTACATTTAAAGCCTTTTGTAGAGACTGCACATCAGTATATCCTTCTTCCATTTTAGAAAGCTAAATTCTGTCCCTGTGCTGCCAGCTTGACCCACGTACTTGTAAAATTTCCAAATACTTTCTCTCCTTCTGAGAAGTTCTTAACAAGCAGTTCTCTCATTAGTGGCAGTGTACTGATATTCCTGTCTAACAGAGGGATTAATATTTGCTCATTGTTTCTTTGTGCTCCCTTTCTGCCTGCACCCACCAGCTGCCTGTTGTCTGATACGTAGACTGCAAGCCCCAAGAAACAGGACTGATATTTGTGTTTATACAGTGGTTGGCATCGTGCTAGTCCTTAAATATACTTATGAATCTAAAGCACCAACATAATATTAAAAATTTACAATTATATGTAATAAAGATGGCACCATTTAAAAAGACTGAGTGACCAGGGAAGCATATGTGCATGTACACATGGGTACATCTTGCACATGCACATCGTGACTGAACACAGTGCAGTCCAGCACAGAGAGAGAACACATGGTGTACATGTGTTACATGTGGTGCGTGAGGTGTTAAACTGATGCACATGGGTCCAGGAGGCCAAAGACATGGCCCCCCTGGCCTCAGAGGTGCAGTGATCAAATTCACTGCTATAGCAAAGCACTCCACCATGCTTCTGAATGGGAGTGAATTAAGTCGCTGTAGGCACTGTTGGTGTGCAAGTGTTCGATGCAAGAGAGAGAGCTGTGCACAAACGCTGCTAGCTAAAAGCTGGCCAAATTCAGAAAAAAATGTAGGGGAGTAAAATTAAGCTTGTTTTTAATAGCCTTGGAAATGACACATGGAGAAAAAAAATATATAAAAGAACATATGTGTACACCCTTGCTCCTGCAGCTTTGCCAGTATCCTGCTACCCACCTCACTGGTGAAGATGCTTCCAGACATGTTAGTGCTGTAGTCTTTTTATGCTTTGAGCATGGCCTAGTGCCTGTTACACAATACAGCACACAGGAGGAAATTTGCTTGAATACAGTCTCAATAAAGTTTGTTTACAATGATAATCAAATGTTACTGCTCTTTGCATTGAGTTCACAGCGATTTAGACTCACGAAGCGTGGATGAAGCAGGAGGAAGGAGCGCATCTGCCAGCGACTGTGGCTGCAGCCTCCCTCCCAGCACAAGAGTGCTCTGCAATGGCATAAGGACTTGGATGCAAAGCCTGGGTCTCTCAGCACAATGAGCTGCCTTTCTGCTCAACAGGCAGCAAGTGCTCTTAGCTCACCCATTTGCCAGGTAAAACTGAAACTTCAGGTTTTTAGACTGGAATTTTGTAGCATTTCAGAGCCCAGTGATGTCCAGAGCATTATCAAAGGGAAAGCCCTACACAAATTTCTGCAGAGTTTCTTATCTCCTATTCTGCACCACTGTCTATATTTCCTTGCTATTTCCTACTTTTACAATAGTCAAAATTATTTTCTGATAATTGCCTCAGAGTCTTTTCCTCCAGATTCTTCTCTCCTTACCGTGTTTCTTGTTGGACAAGTGATCCTTATCATCCATACCTGCTGGATAATAAAGTCCCACAGGTTCTTCTTCTGTATCTATCACTGCTGATCCATAGATGATTCTTGATCATCCTTTCTGAGATATAACATAGGACTGGGAAGGTACACTGGGTTGCGAAACCTAATAGGCAACACCTGGTGCCACCACCCTTATAGGGGTAAGGGATTACAGACCATTACTCCCTGTAATTAGGAACAAATGGGGACACAGGCACTGAATTCAAGATGAGCCCAGCTCGTAGTAGCACTCAGAAGAAAACAGCGGGATAAATGATGCTGAGGTCCAGAAATTAGTGTAACCAAAATGCATCTCACATTCCCAGGTGAGGAAGGGGTCTGGTCAATGGCAGAGCCTCAGAGAGAATGTGACAAAAAACAGGCTCCAGAGCAATGCCTTAGCAAGGGTTGGCCATTCACAGGTACCATGGTGGGGAAGCAGGTAAACAAGCTCCTGACCAAGCAGAAAGGAGCCAGGATGAAAGTAACAAGGAGTAACCAAGCAGGCTGAGGAGGTAGAGGCAGGTGCAAGACTCAGGCAGCTGGAGGCAGAAACAGGGATGGGGACAGAGCAGGCAAGAACAAGAGCCTGGAAGAAGCAACTGGAGTGTAACTGCAGCAAAGAGAAATACTGGACTGAAACTGTCAGAGTTGTCTTTTATACCTGATAAATGTAACAAACCACCTGTCATGCTTATAGACCTGGAAATAAGGTTGCAGTCAGGTAGGTTGCCAAATGACCCCTGCAAGGCTTTGCAAGGCTTGTCCAAGCTTGCAGTGGGGCTTGTCCAAAGCTCAGTAAAGCATCTGTTAAAGACCTCTATTCAGCTGTGAGAACATTATGTCTGCAGAGTATATTGTTTTTCTAAAGTGGACGGACCTGGACACTGCTGGATAATAGCTATTTGCTTTCAAATGTTTATGCTTGAGTACCGAGCAAAAAAATCTAGCCCCGAAACAGTTTTTGTCTGACAAATTGTTCTAAGAATTAAAGAAAATGCAGACCATGGCTGAATTATTATAGAGCTTATCAAATTAATCATTAGGGAAAAAATGTTCTAATCCAGTTCATTGCTATGGGCAAGTGATAAAGAGAGGAAAAAAAAAAAGAAAAAGGAGAGGAAAAAAGAAAACAGGGAGGAAAAAGAAAATACTTGGGGCAGTGGCCTCCAACTGTGACCACCACACTAATAAATTAGAATAAGACTCATCGGTAGGTGCAACAAAGTGGAGAATTAAGGCCCAAATCTATGAAAGTTAACAATCCAGTGCTAATGAAGACCTATCTAGACATTTGAAAGGAAAAGTAATAAGGAAAACTTTAGCAGAAGGCATGTTGACAAGAATAATTTAGCAGTTATGTCCTAGGCATGTGGGAAACTGTGGGGAGGTCTCTGTGGGGACAACACTGACATTTCTGGGGCCACAGGAAATGCTTAGCAAACCTAGTTCACCTGCAGCAACTTGTCACCACCCCTACTTGAGATGTTGCCATCCGTCAGTCAGGACTGAGTCCGGATGGCCATGGCTGGCTGTGTTACACCTGCTCATTTTGGCTGACCACACCAAATATCAGCAAATGATTCAAATCAAAATGAAGTCTTTCACCAGCATCAAAACAGTGTGACAGTCCATCTGAAACCATTTTTCATGCATTTTCTGTGCAGATCTCAAATTTTGATACTTTTGCCTGATTTCAAATATGTTTTATTTTTCAATCACAAAACATTTTTCCTGATTTTTTCCAAGACCAATTCCTATTCAGATGTGACAACAACCTGAGAATGTCTTCAAATGAAGTGTGGCTTTTTTATCAGATCTGTCACTGTCACTAACTCATTTCTGCCACTGGTTTGATGAAACTGCATGGGACAGTGTTACTTGATCTGGACTTCTTTGTCTTTTCCACAGTTCATTCATGGCAAGACAAGTAATATTTACAAAGTGTTTTGGTATAAAATACATCTTTCTTTGTAAAAAAGTTGTTAACTGTTCATTCTTTTTTCATGTGTGCAGATCTTTTCCAATAATTCTGCAACATGCCTTTCTTGGCCAGGACAAAACATGGATGGTGAATAGTTAAAAAAAAATGATGCAAGGTAAGTATCTCCCCTTGGCTGTTACAATGCACTGATTTTATTAAGCAGTATCCCATTGTGATGAGCTGCTGGAAAGGAAATGTTACTTCCTTCAAGCTCCACATTATGTTATTTAGACGTTTTTTAAACTTGAAGTTGACAATCCCCACAGGAGGCGATGATGGATGCAAGGGGAGTGGCAGGAAAGACAGCAAGGGAGAAGAGAAATTACCATAAAGGGAGCCAGCAACGGCACCATTTCCCCCCGTGTGATTTTATTTATATATTTGTCTCATACCACAGTCCTGTCTCCTAGGGATTCCTTGAACATCAACTTCATTAGTTATGAAGGCAGCAATCCATAACCAATTTTCTTTTCATGTCAAGCTTGTTCATGTATAAACCCAGCCCTTTTGTTGGAAACATTTGCAATTAATCCCACAAACAAAGAAAATGCAAATTGTACAGTCTACCCTTAGCAACCCTTCTGACTCAAGGCCCTGACCACCATCTATTATACACTAAAATGAATTGAAATTCCCACTTTGAGTCTAACCTAATTTTCTAGTGATAATAGGCATGGATTCCCAGAAGCACTCTATGCATCTTGATAGTAACATCCTAATTTCCTTTCCTGGTAAATGTTTTAAATAAGATTTTAGCACCAAAGGAAATTAACCTTTAAATTAATTGTAATTATAAAATGCCATCACTGATTTTGTCTTCAGACTAATTACTTGCTATTATTTAAACAAACTGCACCTCCTCTGAGCTTTAAGTTTGTTTCTCTCTCTGCAGTGCAGTGCCAAATGATCCCAGATCAGGCTGCGTAACGTCTGCCAAGCCCTGTGACACCTGGACTGCTCAGGTCTGTTTGCATCTCAAATGCAGCCAGTTTCAGTTGTCACATCCCACCATAGACTTTTTTCCTGTGCTTCAGCCTTGTACTCTGCAGCTCAGACATCTTCAGCCTGTGCTTTCTAACCAGCAGGCAAGCCTTGTGTGATGTAGAGTGCTTCTGCTCTGCACCGGTGAGAATGAGATGCTCAACACTAGCCTCCTGCTCTTATGAAAAGCCCTCTCCAAGACGGGACATGGCTGGAAATAATGATGCAGGAACCAGATATTGATATTTTCAAAATGTTGATTCTGTGCAGGTATAGAATCATCAAATAGTTTGGGTTGGAAGGGACCTTAAAGACTATCCAGTTCCAACCCCCCTGCCATGGGCAGGGACACCTCCCACCAGACCAGGTTGCCCAAAGCCCCATCCAGCCTGGCCTTGAGCACCTCGAGGGATGGGGCATCCACAGCTTCACAGGGCAACCTGTGCTTGTGTCTCACCACCCTCATAGTGAAAAGTTTCTTCCTTATATCTAATCTAAATCAATCTTTTTTTTTTTTTTTTTTTTTTTTTTTTTAATTTAAAACTGTTCCCCCTTGTCCTATCACTACCTGTTTGCCCATTTTAGGAAATATCCTAGATATTTCTGGTGGCAGTGCAGCTCTCCAAGCCAACTCTCTTCAGGATAACAAGCATGAGGTAGTACTGTGGGATTTTAAAGGCTTCCCTCCCTCTGTGCTTCCATCAGCTGAATGCATAAGGATGACAGCTGAAGGCATCCCATTTCCCTCCCTTTGTTTCACTTATTTCATGTAGCAGTCACCACACTAAATAAAAGTAAACAAAAAAGGTTTTAATTTAGCTACAGGCTGTGAATTGGAGAGCACAGCTGAGCAAAAACAAGATGTAGCTTCAGCTTTTGTAGCCTGTTCATTGACTTCTCATTCATGAATGACCTGTTCAACAGCTGGAGAACAATTGTTTTAAATATTGGCTTTTATTTGTTGCCACGTTAATTTGTTCCTATGCTCCCTCTTTAGACTGCCTGGGTCCTCCTTAGCGTAAAGCAAACAGATCAGCCCAGTGATGCATCCTGTTGTAAGAAAGGTGTCTAACACAGACAGGACAAGATGCTTTTTGGTGTTACTGAAACAAGTAAAAAAGTGGAAAACTTGATCATTAAACTGTAGGCCTAGTTACATATGACTGTAAGTACATGAAATGAATACCATCCTTGACATCTGGTGGCATTAGTGAGGGGCCCCAAAGTGTAAATGTATTTCTCCTTGCCATACTGCCATTCCTTCATGACAGATTCTTCTTCCATTATTTTGATGATATAAAGGGTTTGAAGATGCAGATTACCCCTCTCACCTACTAAAAAATGATCGCAAGTTCCGTAATACTCCCACAGAAGCTGAAGGAGGCAGCTGGTGAAGGTCGAGAAAACATGTGGTAGCATGGAAAAAGTGAAGGCAGAATGACTGTTCAGTGTTTTCCATTGCAAGACACAGGGTGCGTTACACAAAGGGTAAGTGTAAAGCTAACAAAATATAAAGCTGACTTGTTGGAACTCCTTCACTCAGGAGGTTGTGCTTGATAAAAATGTTCTTGGTTCAAATGGAGGGGGATGTGTTCAGGAGGAAAAGCAAGTTGTGGGCAATCAAATGCAACAAGACTACTTCTGGCTAAGGAAGTCCCTAAACTGCAAATTACTGTCAGAATTTTCTGGGAACCACAAACCTTCTGAGTTCTTATATGCCTATGCAGCAAATAAAGGTCCAAGCAAGCATCAGGTGTTATTCATTGCTGGATTCTGGATATCAGGCTGGATAGACCTGGTACCTCCCTTCTTATCTCTAGCATAACAAATAATGCTGCATTGAACACTCCAGCAATAGTGTCACCAGGAGGGAACAGATCAGAACGGCCGCCTGTGACAATAACCTCTGGAGTTGCATTTAATCGCAGCCCTGAATACAGGAAGATGGTTTCAGTCATCTTCTGCACTCCCCTCAGCATTAGTTTCTGCTCCATCCATGCTTTCTTTCTATGCTTCTCCTATCTTGGCAGTCAGAATTTACAGCCATATTCACCAGAAGACAGGAGAGAAATTTGCTTTTATTTTCTCTTTGTCTTAGAAATTTTTAAGCAGCGATGGAAGCCAAGGAACTAATTCTCTGTAATGTCTCACTAAGCAGTTTGTGAAAAGCGTTTGGCACAGAAATAAAGTGATATCTGAGCATATTCTGCACTTCAATAGTGTCTTTCATCCTAGAAGCTCAAAGATATGAAGCAACACACCTGTGAGTTTATCCCTGTCATTATTTCCCATTCTAAATATGGCAGATAGAAGTATTGCAAGGTTAAATAACCTGCCCATAGGTGGAAAGGAGCCTGTAACAGAGCCAAAAATAAAAGCCTTCTCTCTCTATTCTGTATGTTTGTCCAAATTTCTCATCTCTTACAACTAATAAATTGAATATTGTCTTCCAAAAGAAAATCTTTTCATCACCTTTGTACTTCCCAGGTCAGGCATGAGATCCCAGAATGGGTTATTGTTTGGCAACGAGTTTATTGGCATATAACTGCTATGCTGTATTGCACACCAGTAGATATCCACTATCCAGGATATTGTACTCTTGAATGTTTCCAGTAGTTCAAATAGAATCTTGAATTCAAGCTTTTACAGGGGGAAGTAAAATGATTTTAAAAGGTTATCTAGAGCTTTATTTCTGTGTCAGACATCTCCAAATGCTGGGCTCAAGGGGATATGCAGCAAAAATCTACTTAACCCGGCCAGTTGTGATTTCTTTTGCTTTGCAGTTTACCTAGGAACAATGCCAAGAGAAAAGAAGATAATGTACGTGCAAGCTGTATCCCTGCTAGTGTGAGATGCTAGTGCAAAGCTGTACTAGCAGCTAATATGGTACTCTCCATGGTACTCTGGGAGCAGTCTGACGGGTCAGATTTCTTTGTTTGCCTTGGAATTTTGATAGGGTAGATTTACTTTTTTTTCCCCCCTCTGTCTGGATCTGCAAAGGAGCCTTGTGGATTAGGATTTCACTGTGAAAAATAGTCTAAATTGTCCATTATCTCATGTCATTTGGGCTGGGGTTCCTTCCTGGCCAGAGCTGTCCCTCTAATAACAAGCCAGTCCCCTTTCCCTCACCAGAATCTGAAAGGAGAGTGCAGAATTGCCACTTCAGTAACCCAGGTTTCTTTTTTTTTAAGTGTTTACAGACAAAAAGCCCCAGGAGAATGTGGCTTCACTGCTTGCATTCCAGAGTTTTCCACTAAAAATCTGTATATATAATAACATTTTCAAAAATACATTGAATTTACTTTACTAAGGCAGTAACATCTTATAGCAGGGAGCCAAATTGCTAGTGAGGAAATGCACATTAAACGAACATTTCAATGTTATTAAAAATAATGTGCAGCCTTTGAAAAATGCAGGCCTAATATGATTTTAGAAAACAAATGAGGAGCTCCGAGAAGTTTACAGCCGTTGAATGCCTCCAAGTAATGATTGTTGCTGACATTTCCATGCTTTATTTTTAATTGCTGCAGCTAATTATGCTAATGAAGGAAGAATGACAATGGCTTAGTCATACCAGTGGCAACAGCGAAAAGGAGAGCGCTGAGCTGGCAGCGCTGATAACATGCTGATGTTTTAATTGTTGCAGAGCAGTGTTTACACCAGGCCAAGGACTTTTCGGCTTCTTGCTCTGTCCTGCCAGCGAGCAGGCTGGGGGTGCAGCAGGAGCTGGGAGGGGACAGACCCAGGACAGCTGACCCAAACTGGCCAAAGGGGTATTCCATACCATCTGGCGTCATGCTAAACAATATATAGGGGTGGCTGGCCGGGGTGGGGGCCGCCGGCTGCTCGGGAATAGGCTGGGCATCGGTCAGCGGGTGGTGAGCAATTGCATTGTGCATCACTTGTTTTCTTACACATTATTATTGTTAATACTATTACCATTATCACTATTATTATTATTATTGTTATTATTATTTTCCTGTCTTAATAAACTGTCTTTATCTCAACTCACAGGCTTCACTTTCCCGTTTCTCTCCCCCATCCCAGAGAGGGAGGGGGGAGGGTGAGCGAACGGCTGTGTGGTGTTTAGCTGCCAGCCGGGTTAAACCACACAACCCTACTGGACACCTATCTTCCCTTGTCGTTCCTTGATCAAGACCTGAGGTGCTGCGAGCCTCAAAATTCTTCTTCCCTACACAACCACAGGGAACAAGATGCAGAAGAGTCCTTTGAGACTGACAAACCAACAAGAGAAGTAGATGGGGAAAACCACCCTTGTTTGATTCTTGGAGATGGGTGCTGCAGTTCGGCTCTGGTGTGCCCAGTGTGAGAGCACTGCTTGGGACTGCAACGAGAAGGAGAGCAGCTTCCACTTTAGTCCTCAGTGCAGAATTAACCCAAAGCAGACTGTTCTCATGAGAGGTAGTGCAGACTTGTACTTTGATTTAGGGGGTCTGTTGCTGGATTTATTTAGTGTGTGGGTGATTAAAACCCCAAGGCTTGCTGACTCAGTCTTAGTTATGACCCTGATTTGATCATTGTATTGTTCCGTTCTTAATCCTTCAGTGGGGTTAGAGCAGGTTAATCTTAGTGAAATGTTTGCTTAATTCTTCCCTCTCTCATTTGTTCTTTTAATAAAATCTGCATAAAGAACAGAGAAATAGTTATTCTTTCAGCTTGTTCCAATTATTCTGAGAGCAAAGCTAATTCAGCTGAAGTACTTTAAGAGCAACTTGATTGTGTTTCTACGGCTGAGGCTCCATGCCAACAGAAGATTGCAACAGAAGGCACCTTCTGTGCTCCTGAGCAGTGCTGATGCATTCCTCTGGTTAAAATCTGGAACGTGCCCGTCTGGCTCTTAGAGGTTGCTTGACTTTTTCTCTTTTTCTTTGTCCACTCTTGCAGGCTTAGTGTTCCTGCCTCTTCTGCTTCTCTTCCAGGCAGCTGTTGCTCCCATGACCCATTAGCAAAGTAGAAGAAATGGAGCTGAGCATATTGATATTCAGCATGTCCATCATGAGTACCAAAAAGTTTTTTCTACTGATTCAGTCTCATTTGACCATTAGACAGGACTTGGTGCCCCTTTGGTGAGGCCTGATAGGTTTGTCCGTATAGTCCTTTGTGCTTGGCAGCAAGGCCAATGTGTATGGGTGGTCCTGAAAACCAGAGATCTAGATTTCTTTCTCCTGTGATGCCTGTGAATATGGAGGTGGCTAAGAAGATGGCAGAGACCCTCTGCTGTTCTTCCCAAACCATTTCAGAAGCTGGGGAAGCATGTCAGGGGTGTGGGAGAGTTGCTTTGTGGTGACTGGTCTTAGAGGATCTTTCACAGTTAATACATCTTTAACACACAGAAGGAGCACCAGTTGCCAAACTGCATGCAAGTACAACCCTAACCTCATCCTTTACCAGGTATGGATACAGAGCAGGTGTTGGTGGGCAGCACGGTAAAGATTTTTCTGCTGAGCTAGCAGAAATGTCCAGCAAAGCTGGGGGAGGGAGTACACCGTGGGCAAGAAGGCTGTCTTCATCCCTCTCTGCTACAGATCCTGCTCCATAGCAGCATGCTAGGGTGAGAATCTGAAAAACTGTAGACTATGGGAGGAGAAACACAGCTAGAGCATATAAAGAGACCTCAGACTAAAGACCTGCATGTGCAGGAAGCTGTAGCAATGGCTCTGGGATATATGTACCTCTTCTTGAAAGTTTTTCTCTTTCACACTTCCTTGGTCTGCATGAGACAACACCATCCATGAAAGTACTGAGGAAGTTATGATTACCCATCTTCCTATGGAATATGCATACTAAATAACATGGCATCCATAAGGGATACATTACATCCCAGAGGAGTGTGATAGAGCAATGTGTTGACAAAAGGGAGGGAAAGGCAAAAAAACAGATCCAAGAGGAAATAAAACATTCTGAAATCAAACCTGGTCAGGGGGATATCTGTATGGGGTGCTCTCAGTAGAAAGTAAGGCCACTTTAATTTTATGATACCTCAAGGAGCCAAATCTAGTCTGAAAGTTGTTACAGTGTTGGG
The DNA here is from genome assembly GCF_040182565.1 of Anser cygnoides. NCBI lineage: Eukaryota > Metazoa > Chordata > Aves > Anseriformes > Anatidae > Anser > Anser cygnoides. Next base: position 66,254,129 of record NC_089875.1, read on the forward strand.
ATGACTCTGCCACTGAGTTCCCTTTAACATTTTTTTTTTTTTTTTCCCCCATCCAGGCTTCCAAAACTCACTGGCAGCAAGACTACGTGGGCTGTGCTCATGCAGGCTACGTTGTGCTGAGTAGGGTCTTGCTCCAGTGAGGCTCTTCCAGGCAGCTGAGACAACTCAGCAAGGAGACAGGGCCTGGCAAAGGCATACTAGAAAAGTAATAAAGGCCTCAAAATGGGTAAGACAACCGCAAGAAAAGGTTCAAAGAAGCATGATAATCTGTGGCTTCTGAACACCAGGGAGCTCCCCTGGCAGTGAGCAGGAAACAATTGCATATTGGTCGCAGTGCCTTGCTGCCAGGAACGCCGTCTTACAGCCCACAGGAGAGATCTTCCAAACATGCTCTGACTTCTGTGCCTGTTCATTGAGCCAAGTCACCAGTCCCTTCCTCACTTTTTACTTATATTACACCCTAAAGCATTACAGAAGAATGAAAAAGATTTAAGCCCTCGGAAGAAAAGGCAGGATGGTATTAAAAGAGATTTCATTTGAGGGGCGAGGAATCACCATCCTTTAGTTCTGTAAATAGAGAACACAATAAGCTGGAGAATAAGAGGAAGCATACATGACTTGGGTCCATCACTAAGAAGACAAGACATATTTATGGCACATCCCTGCTCCACACACTTGTCCCAAGCTCTTTTTACTCTTATGCCTTCCTCACCTCCACAGAAATACACACACAACCGAGAGGAGCATCATCTGAGAGACCTCCAAAGTGTAGTTTGATTTCAGCACTAAATCTTCCCTTGACGGCTCACAGTGGCGCTGCATTACCCGTAGATTACAGGGTTTCAGCTGTTTTCTACATGCAGCAGAGTACACAAAAGAACCCCCACCAGCCCTAGCAGTGCTCTCAGTCAAATAAAAGCCCTTTAGCTTCCTGTTGCAAAACTCTCTCTAGGTTTCATGTATATTTTATCAAAGTTACATGCAGTTCTGATGCTTCTGAAGTGCTTTGGTATGAATCCCAACATGTACAGAAATGCTGCAGTGGCCCTTTTTAAAAAATCAAGGTTAGAGTAGAGAAAAAATGAAATGGCTTGGCTCCATAACATGTATTAAGAAGAAATTCTGCTCAACAGGCTTCTATTGACATAAATAAGCAGAAGAAACACAAACATACATCTTTATGAACTCATTTTGTTCCTTGTAATTGTACCCTGGGAACAGCATGAACAAAGAGGAACTCCATGGTTTCACCTCTCATAAATGAAGGTCCTGCAATGATCTAAAGTTATTTCTTGCCAGAAGTGCTTTTATAAGCCAACACAGAGGTCAACATAGAAGAGCTATACCCTCAGTGGTAGCCTATTACTGCGAAGATAGTTAACAGTCTGGAATAAGAAAAATGAAAAAGAAAAGAAAAGAAAAGAAAAGAAAAGAAAAGAAAAGAAAAGAAAAGAAAAGAAAAGAAAAGAAAAGAAAAGAAAAGAAAAGAAAAGAAAAGAAAAGAAAAGAAAAGAAAAGAAAAGAAAAGAAAAGAAAAGAAAAGAAAAGAAAAGAAAAGAAAAGAAAAGAAAAAAGAGGTTGGGTTTGCCAATTGGGATTTTTTTTTTTTGGTGTGTGTGTCTCAAGATAAACTGTGAGGTAAAAACAATTACAACGATCTATTCAGAAGAAAGGAGTGTGTATTTTTTCAAGCTACATTTCATGACTCCTTTGTCTTCTAGGCATTTGGAAATTATAGATCAAGATGGATGGACAGAAAACATGTTCTGGCTACAGTATAATAAGACATTTAGGTTCAAGTCAGCAAGAGCCAGCATAGTGGAAGGGTGATTTAAAAAACAGAATTCATTTTGTATGTAATAAAGCTTTAGTACTTACAGCTGTCCTCTTCTTCAGTAATACATTTCACAACATAACAGGCATAGATGAAGCCCGCCAGCTGAAACAAAATGCAATAGCGTTAGATTTAAAACAAATACAATAGAAAAACATGAGTTGGTTTTAGAAAAACAACAACAGAAACTACAGAAATAACAAACTTCACCAGATTATATTTGATGAGGTAATTATCTTTTTTTTTTTTTTTTTTTAACAACAGTTAGTTGTAATAATGAGTGAATTTCCTTATTTTATGTGGTTCTTTTGGAAATAGTCAGGAGTTGGCATTTTTCTTGAAAAACAAACCCTTCCATAAAAATTCCAGGAAACTGATAGAAGATTTTCCATTACAGCAATAGCTTCTTTTTAATTATTGAAAACTAGGAAACTAGATGGATGGTTAGGTGGATGGCAGTTTAACAACTGCAAATGTGAATGTTTATGTCAAAGTCAGATTTGTTTGCCAACAAAACTTAATCCTGTAGCAGAACTCTGCTTTTTTAGCAGAATCTTTTCAACAAAACCTAAGACAAAGTCATTTCACTTGTAAACCATCTTTATAATGATATTTTATCACTTGAAATTAGGGCTGTGGATCTGATGTAGAGATACTTTCCTGTCTCTCCAATAGCCCCCAAGCCTCAAGACATATCTGTCAATTTGGATAGGTCTGGATGTGTTTGCATCAGTATCTCATGCTGTAGGTGACAAATTCAAATCTTGTTACCTCCATTCCTCTCCCAGAACACGCCCAGAAGTGAATTATAAACAGAAATAACAGAATTTAAAGAAATTGAAAACTGGAGTGTTGCTTGAGTACCATGGCAGACTGCTTATTTTACACCATCACTTGAAAAAAAAATTTAAAAAGGGAAAAAAATGGCCAGTATCACACATGTCATGAGCTAAGTATCACATTAGACCTCTGTTAGTCCTTCCACTAAGCTCTGTTGGCTGAGAGGTAACAACCATACCAGAAGCAACAGAACAGCATCATGTGCCGTGTGTTGCACTCTTTACATGGCTTCCCGTACATATAGGTTTGGAAAGTTTTCTCTAATGATTGTCAACTGTTTTCCATCCTTTAGCTTTTTGCTGAAGTTTGCATGGTAGGTAGTCAAAGGAATTCAAGTTTCGTCTCCTTGTAGTGAAAAGTGAGCCATAATGTTCAAATGTGTTATTCCTGTACAGATCACCTCACAGAGATTATTCATGAGCTCCGAATCCAACTGTAGAGTTTTGGAATTCATTCTTTATTTGGATAATAAAAAGTACCTAACGGCTCCAGCTAGGACTGAATTCTCTGTGTGCGTGATGCAAAAAAAACCAACACATAATCTGTGGTTGAGGGAGATTATGATCTTAATTTCAGACAAACTAATGAGTGGGTCATGCAGTGACATGTGGGAACTATGTATGATTAAGAAGAGTGGTTAGTGCAAATGCATTTGTTTATTTATTTATTTAACAAATCCAAGGCACTTCTACAATCACTGCAGGGTTCTGCATTCCTATCACCATTAATTTTAGCTGTACATGTGAAATTCAAACAAATTTCCTCTGTCTCTTAGTAGCTTCATATTGCAGGCAGTGACTGTGCTCAATTTACTCCAGCTTTTACACAGGTGTTTCTGGTATTTCTGTCAATTTTCTCTATAGAAATTTCTCTACCTACATCTGTATATGTGAGATACAACTAAAGAAAAAAAAAAAAAAAAAAAAAAGCCAGGCCCAAGATTTTTGTGAAGAGATTGAGGCTTGATTTGGAGACCACACTGCAGCCAGTACAGATGTTGTCTACTAACTGCTTAAGCTCCTGTTGGGAGCCCAGAAGTGGCATTACAACAGAACTAAATCATTAATTTTGTCATTTACTATAAATCTGCCTTATAGTGCTGCTGCGAAGATTTTACACCTGGGAGAGATGACATATTCGCTGCTGGACACAAAGAACACAGTGTACCAAGAACGGTGGTGTTCAGCTAATATCAGCATTTCATTCCACTTTATTGGGCTGCTCTTTCCTTTGTTTTTTTGGCTTCAAGACAGAGGGCTAATTTACTCCACTGACTTATGCCCTACATAACCCACCAACTTCAATGACATTACATGAGGTTTAATCCAGCAAAGAATTAGGCACAGCAAGGTTATTCATTAATGATTCCATTCTTGGATGTGAACCTTGGCTTAATATTTTCTCTGTTCTCTTTTTACAGACCATCACATCCAAGAGAGCTGAGCAGTTGCATCTCTAGTAGGCAACCGCAGTGGTAAAGCTTTTCTTGTAATACGGTTCAATACTTTACTATCTGTGAAAACACCACAAGTTTACATGTTATTAACTAAACTTTTCTCACAAAACACAGCAAACAAACTGTATCATAATCTGTTCTTACCACTAATCTTTTAATTGTATTCAGTTGCATCCCTTAAATGTCTGGGGAACTCTTGATATGTAAGTAAATCCTACAGCATTTCATCACATGAGTTTGCTGATTAAAAGAGTGCTTTATAGCTAGAAATTGTTCTGTTTTAAATACAAATGGTAGTTTGTTTCCCTTGAAATAGTAAGAGTTTTAAAATAAACCTCATCTTCCCCCACATCTATCCAATCCTCTGCTTGGTACACATAATTTTGTTTTAATTCGAACATCACATTATTTCCTTCCTTCCTTCCTTCCTTCCTTCCTTCCTTCCTTCCTTCCTTCCTTCCTTCCTTCCTTCCTTCCTTCCTTCCTTCCTTCCTTCCTTCCTTCCTTCCTTCCTTCCTTCCTTCCTTCCTTCCTTCCTTCCTTCCTTCCTTCCTTCCTTCCCTTCCCTCCCTTTCTTTCTTTTCTTTCTCTTTTCTTTCTTTCTTTCTTTCTTTTCTTTCTTTCTTTCTTTCTTTTCTTTCTTTCTTTCTTTCTTTTTTCTTTCTTTCTTTCTTTCTTTCTTTCTTTCTTTCTTTCTTTCTTTCTTTCTTTTCTTTCTTTCTTTCTTTCTTTCTTTCTTTCTTTCTTTATTTCTTTCTTTCTTTCTTTCTTTCTTTCTTTCTCTTTCTCTTTCTGTCTTTCTCTTTCTGTCTTTCTCTTTCTTTCCCCTATACCAAGCCATTTGTCCTTTATCAATTCTGATCCAGTGCTAGTCATTCAAGATTTTTCATCTAATTGCATCAACAACAGAGGGCACTCACTGGAAGCTGGGGTTCAGAACTGAAAGTGGTGATTTTTATTTTTAGCATGCTCGATGGCCTGAGCCTGTGGTGACTACAGAGATCTCTGGGATAGGGATATGCTTCCTGCTCAGTGGACTCAGGCTTCATGTGAGAAGGGTAAAGCTTACCTGTGCACATGGCAGAGCTTTCCTGGGGACCTGTCAGCTAAAATTGTTAAAGAATTCTCACAGCAAAGAAGGGCTCGCATGAAATTTGCCACCATTGTTATAGTACAAGGTGCATTTCTTTGACCTTGTTTCTCTACTAATAACACACCACAACCCATCTATATATAGCACAATATATGTCAAGCAAATTTCAAACAGAACACTCACTGAACATACTCCCTGGAGAAGATGTGGAAAGGGAAAACAAACAAACAAACAAACAAAAAACAAATGATAGAGGTTAGTCACATTAATTAATATATTCCTGGAAGGCCCTCAAACAGAGCAAAGCTGAGTGTAGTATAAGAATTACACAAAACAAAATCTTCCTCATTCAGTATTTTAGGAGGATTTTTGCTTTATGTGAGAAGGATGGGGATGAGTCCTTAGAAATAAAGAAGAGAAGGAGCCTGTTTGTCTGAGAAAATCAGTTTAAAAGTAGTAAGGTTATCTTGGAAACTCTTTTTTTTTTTTTTTTCCTATTCTCTCTCTCTCTCTTTTTTTTTTTTTTTAATAAATACTTTATTAACCAGACTTTCATTTATAAACCATGTAACAATAAAAATAAATAGATGCAATGAATAGAATATCAGATCTACATCCCTGACCCTCCCAGATTAGGTGTCTACATCTGTCTCATTCACATTTTAACACTGTAGTATGGGCCTTCAGAGGAGAAGAAGCTGTTAGCATTTCTGCTCATTTACACCTGTAATGATTTGTGAATACATGTTTTTATGAATCTCATTTCCTGCAACTTGAAAATAGTTTGCTCTTTACTACTCTCCCCAATATATTCATATGAGAGTATAGTTAAACACTGCTCTTTCTGAAAGTTACACACTGCCCATCCCAGCGTCATCTCCCTGGGTGTTACTTTGATGGGACTTAATGACTGTCTTTACTTAAATACAGGGGCAGTTGCACAATGGACTCAAACAATTTTTTATTTTTTTAAAATCTTTTTTTTTTTTTTTTTCTTGTATAAACACCTTGATAAAACCAACGTTCCTTCTGCCAAGGAAAAATCAAGACAAGCAACAGCCTAAAAAATGTCAGCAATGTAATAACACTACTAAAGAGATGGCAATTAGATTAATTATGGAATTGAGATAATACATCTTATTCCCTTATTACGGTCAGATAAGGCAAAGAAAAAACTGACTGAATATTCCCTACTCAAGTCAGCAGTGTCCTGTTACACTGCTCGACTCTTATCAGATCCTGAAATTTTTGTGAGTATAATTCCAGACTTGCTGCAAATGTAAAGTGTTGTGATCAAACTTAATCAGAATCAGTACTGATCAAAATCCTGTCTTGCTATTTTTTTCTCAGTTCTGTTACGGAGATTAATGTTTTCATACACTGTAAATAACATCAGATTTAGGAAAATCTGAGAACCCATCATTCCTGGTCAAGGCCCCCACCCTTCCCTCTTTTAAAGCAATATCTAGGTAGATACTTATCAGGAATTATCTTTATTAAACTGGACACCTGAAAAAAAAGTGACAGGAAGGAAGAAACAAAAATTAAAAGTGGGTAAGATCTGAGTGAGATAAGGTCATAAGGAGAAAGCTCAAGATGAAGACAAACAAGGGTTATGGAAATAGCCCATGGACTTAGCTTCACTGTATGTGAGTGTTTTATTCTATAAAAAAGGCCATAAAGATTTTGTTTTCTAAAGCAAAGATGTTACAGTATCTGCTGAAACAGCTTATGCCAAGGTGTCTATTTTTCCTGGTTTTACGACCTTGGCAAGAAAACAAAAACAAAAACAAACAAACAAACAAACAAAATACAAACAAACAAAAAATCTGCAACCAAACCAAACCAAAAAAGCTTGTTCAAGCAATAATAATGCAGAATTACCTGGAGGTTAATTTTGGCCCTGGAAACTGTATATTGCCAAACTGTGATGTTACATTTCTAGCCATATCCAATTCAATCACATTTCTTAAATTTAAAGGGGGGTGCACACATAGAGCCTTTATAATGTTGTGTGTTTAAGGAGCTAGGCTTCTTTAAAATGGATTTTTGGAGGATGTATATATATATATATATGTACACACACACATTATGGAATAACTGAAGAAGTGGAGAATTACTACATAGAAAGCTTCCAGTGTATTGCTTCTCAGAAAAATCATGCTCATTATTTGGCAGATAAGCTGAAGCAGAGTATTGGTAGAACTAAATCAGTGCCATGATGGTTCTGACGCTGCTCCCTGCAAAAACCTTTTCAAGCATGATTTCACTGCCTGCAGCATTGGTGAGTGAGCATCAATGCTAGAGTTTAATATAAAACTCAAGCTATGTTCCATGGGAACTGCGCGGCTGAGGTACAGTTTTATTTATGCTTACATTTACCATTTCCAGAACTCTGTCGTTCCTCTAAGTTTAACTGTCATGAGGAGCATTGTAAAACTGTTGATACTAGACCAGATTCCTGATGGGGAATGTAGGCTATATGGCCTTGATGTCATTATTCCACAGAATTAACAGTCTACGTATTGTCTGAAGAGAATCATTCCTTGATAAGGAAAAGCACCTTTCTTCTGTGCAAAAATAATTATTGAAAAAAGACAATGCTAAATTACTATGGCCACCATGATATTTAGTGGACAATCAAGAAATTAAATAAAAATAAATAAATACAAAGCCATAATTTCTTAACATATGTAATTGTCAAATAGTTTTTCTTTCCTTTCTTAGTCTGAAAGGCGTCCAAGATTTTTTTTTAACATGCACAATATAATAAGAATCATAAATACAGATAAATCTAGACACACTGGAAAACAGAAATGTGATAAAAAATGCATTTATTTCAACCACAGCATTGTAATCTTTGTTATATCAGCTGTCTAGGTGGTGCTTAGCATAAAGCCTTTATTTATTTCTCAGTGGACTATTCAATTTTCTGGAGATTTCCTTTTTGTATAGGTATTTGAAGATCATCATGAAGACCTGCTAGAATGTTTTTGTTTGAAATGCTGCTGGGCGCTTGAGAGCGGTTCTGTCGTTTTCAGGGTAACTGTTCCCCCAGCGTCTTCCCTGGCAAACTTTTTCACCTGATGAATGGAAGAGACCACAGGGGCACTGAAAATCACAGTACTGTGGCTTGTCAGATAAGAGCTGTGAAAACCTTTAACAACAGATGAAAGCAGGACATACTTACCTGTTTTGAAGCTGTATTACAGACACTCAGCTTGACCCAAATTTTCTGAAAGTTTAGCAAGACTTTTCTGCAAATCTGACCTAAAACTTTCTGGAAATCTTACCACTTCCATAGGTATTTCAGTCTGATTTATGCTTTTGATAACCACATGATATTTGGCACTTTTCCACGATTTCTACTCACATCTAAAGAAAAGGATGTACTTTTTCCTACTTCAGACATCAAACACAACCCAAAATGTAGGGGCTACCAGCTTGTATGAAATGGAAGTAGGGGTCCTTTATTGCCAACCTCTATGTTAACTGAATGGCAGGGCATCCAGTAGATTTGGCTCAGCGTTGAACCCTGCATCTCTGCTCCCACAGGTGAAATGCTCCACCTGGGACTTTGCTAGACTCCCTCGGGAAGCTGAAGCAGGCATATTGCAAGGGGCAGAAGGGAGGCCATGGCAGGCTGACCTGTGTTAATCCCCACATCACCGCTTCAAGCGGTGGTAGGTCTGGGAAACCAGGATCAAATTCTCCACCAGCCTTATTCAGGAGATGCTGGCTGGAGCTCAAGTGCACATTGCCCCGTTAAGGCTGAGGCATTAATGCTGAAAGGAGAAAAAAAAAAAAACTATTAAAAACTAGAAAACTTTTTTCTTTTATTTTCTGCTATTGTGGAACTGTCTCCACTTTACCTTTCCTCACTTGATTAGGGTTAAAGGATATTTTTGGTTACGTGTATTCGTAAATTCTATCTAAACTGAGGTTGTGGGAAGTCCTGAAATCAGAAAAATCTCTTTCTGTTTCCTCTCACACTATAGCTCTGCAGCCCAACCTGTCACTGTTAGAACAGAGTTCTGATTGTAAAGGGGTCAACAGTTTGCAGTGACTGCTGTTCGCATCAAAGGGATTTAGCCATTAGAGTTGTGTAGAGTGGGAAAAATCACCCCATTTACTTTTAAAACAGGGCCAGCTGCCTCTATCCACTCTGCAACAGCAAAACAACAAAACAAGGAATGAAGTTGAAACAAAATACTAAAGTAAAAGGCTTTAAAATCCGTATCACCCTGGCCATTCTGTAATTAATAGGAATAGATTATTAAAGCAAGAATCTATATGTGTCTATATGTGGCCTTTGCTCTGAAGGTTTTATAGCAAGAAAACTTTTATGGGAAAAAACTTTGGACCTTTTTCTCTTCTTTCTTGTCTTCTGGGAATTCTCTGCAATGGTTTAATCATCTGGCTTTGGTATCTGACTGCCTTTGGCAGCAGTAGCTTTTCTTATCATTATGTCTAACTGTGTGTCACCTTTTCCAGACAGCCATAGGATTAAGATAAGAAAAATTGGTTCTTTATGCAGCAGATCTAACAAAGCCACAGATTGCTCACAGCCCACCAAATGAATGCCTAGCATTTTAAATTGAACTGCATTAGATGAAATAGTTGATTATCAATGCTACTCACTCTTTTGAGGGGCAGTAGGAAAAATATATGCATGTCTGAAGTTTGTATAGATTGCATAGGGGGAAATATTTTGATGGTATAAGATAACTGAATTCCTGATAAACAAACACGTATGAGCGCTCCTGTTCAGTGTAAACCCACCCCTCCATGTAAAGTCACCCATATGGCACCTTGATGGTGTGACTGTGAACACAAGGCCCTCAGATCTGGGAAACAGAAGTGTTCAGGGGAGAGTGAGCACAGGATGAGAAGGGAGTAATATGTTGTTGTGACTGCCAGTTTCTCAAGATTGTGGCCCACCATGAAGACTGTGTAGAGTAAAAGTTCACTAAGGTAGCAGAGGTGATTTGCTCTTGTCCAAAGTCATATGTTAGGCTACGTCAAAGCAATGCTATAACATAAATAGCAAAAGCGAGAACATTTCATCAGAGGTGAGAGAGACTTTCCAGTAAAGGCTGACTATTTCCCCATGGTGCTATTTACTTTCCCTGTGATAATCTATTGTTTATTTGAAGGCATTGATGGCAGCTGAGAATCAGTAAGCTTCATGGGTACACAACAACTTCAGCTTTACCCTGGCTTCTTGGTGGTGGTCACAGTTTAACAGCCTAATGATGCTTTGATCAAAGTGCTTCTGTGATGGCCAGTGATAACAGTGTTGATGAGGAGGACTGTTGTATACTATGCAAAATGCACAGCTCAGCTGAAGAAACTCTTCAGCAGCAGTCAAGTTCATTATTTTAATTTACAAAAAGAAAGCCAAATATTGCATACATTGAAAAAGCTCTAGATAAATAGGGCCTGAAGTGCTAAAACCTAATCAGTGACTGATTGTTAAAACACAGTAACAGTCATTCACAAGCCAGGTGGGAGCTGTGGACTAACAGCAGAGGAATAGACTGATCTCTTTGGCAGTGCCATCAGCAACAGAGCAGCCAGGAAGGTGGCTAAGACAGGGGGAGGCTTTGCCTGACTGTCTGTGCCTGTGCACAGAGTGGGAAGGCGGGATATCCTCCCTGTCTGGCAATGTACGCAAGGCAGAAGAGGGAAGAATGAACTTATTTTAACCAAATAGCTCCCTCAAGCCTCATGCTCTCGTGTAAGGTAATAGAGGTATCTCAGTGAAAGTACAAAACAGTTTACACGGTGGGGCACCACATCATTGCATCTCCCTAAGATCTATACATCTAGCAAATGCATTGCTTAGCACAAACATTTGCTCTAGATGCACAATATAACAGCATTAAGTGTCAGGGGGGTTTCAAGGTCAATAAAACCTCTTCCTGTGGCATCTAATGTTTAAAGTAACTGAACTCAGCTCATGTTTCAGTGCTATTTTTCCTCACAGCATCAGGCTACTGTAGGCTTTTTCCACCTTTGTAGTCTATAATAAAAGATATGTTTCAGTGCTACTTTCTCCATTCAGCAAAATAAGCTAAGCGGGTTTCGAAAAGCAAATGCCAAAGTGCTTTGTGAAACCTTTCCTGCCAAAGGAGAACCACTGGAGAGTTTAGAGGAATATCATACCATGCAGCCTAGACTGATACGAAAAGATTTGACCCTCTACAGCCTCCAAGGAAGGACAATTTTAATTCCATGACCAAAGGCACCTTTTCCCTGACAGCCCTTCTGGTAAAGGGCAGGGGATCACTTCCTTGTTTATTCAGCATGAAAAATAGTGATCTCCTTGGCCTGAATGGAAATAGTTTGATGGCAAAGGTCCCAGTCACAGCCTGGGGTGGAAGAAGACATATGAATAAATTTTGCAGTACGTGTGACCAAAAAAACTTAAGCCAAAGATTCCAGTAACATCATATCACATTAAGCATTTTGGAGGAACGATGAATTATAAAGAGAGAACATTCTCGGAAAGGCCGTGTCCTCAGAGTCTGTGCCTCGTTGCAGAGAGTTAAGTGGATGAGTTATATCTGACAGTTTATGAACCTTGTTAATATAATGCAGTACCTGGGAGTGTGCCAGCCACAGTGATCAAGGAAGTCTAAATTAGACCTCTGCTATCGGCAGACATCAGATGCCTGTTTAAAACTAAATGTTTCATCTGAACCAGCCACTTCCCTCATTATCCTCTAAAGCAGTGATCTTCAGCTTGAAGCTCTGAAGCTCTATATGGCTCTCAGTAGCCAGCATACATCTCTTCCTCAGGTCTCAGTAAGAGGTTACTTAACATGCTGATGTGAAGCTGCTCTGGTAGGAAGAACACAAGTGACAGCAGTAATTTGACATGTTAATCTCTCATGAAAAATGTGAGTTTTGTGTTTATTTGTGTTTTTAAACTTGTAAGTGTTAAGGCCTCAGTTCTGTCACCTGTTCCAAGCTTGGGTTACTCTGGGCCAGGGTGACCTTTGGAAACCCATCCAGCAGCAGATTAGGATGTCTAGGCCCCTGCAAGAGTGCATAAGGAAAGGTGAAGGGAAGCTTCTGAACCAGCAGAGAAGGACAATTACCATCCAACCTCCACACTGGCAGTGGACTACAATGAAGTGAGGGAAAAGGACACAGCTATTTCCCTTCTGCTCTGGCAGCAACACACAGAGTAGCCACCATACTGGGACAGCAGCTGTGCTCCTTCTTTGTGCATGAAAATGCTCTATCTTTCTCCTTGCCTCTGGAAGCTCCCTCCTCTGTGATACAGAGCCACAGTATTTCCTAATACAAACTTTGAAATGGTGTATTAAACATTTTTTTTTTTTGAGTTTCATTTACAAAGTCTGTAAAATGGACATGATAAAACCACTTTTACCAGGGCACTGTAAGGTTTCATTCGTCTTTGTGACTTTTGCTTTGAGATTTTGGATGGCAAATATTAAAAGTGCTAGCTTTCTATATTCTATTCTACATTGTTATTAACCAATTATCATAATACTCTGCAAAGAATAACAGAAATGTCTTAATGTTTTATATTTAATATTGTTTTTATTTTTTAATATTAAATTTTTAATTTTCTTATATTGTCATTTTTTTTGTAGTTCTCAGATTAAACTCTGTCAGAGAATAGAATCTTACTGGATAGAGATTTTGTGTTATTGGCTTGAACAGATGTACCACATCTTTGAAAAATGAAAGACAATATTATAACCTGCTGAGGGTCAGAGAAGAAATGATTCTTAGATGTTTGGTGCTCCTACATCAACAGTCCAATGCCAAAATTGAGAAGTATGACCTTATTTCATCTGGTTCTATTGCCTTAGCAGAATAAAGGGAAGGGAGGATAATTTAATTGGCAAGACATAAGAGAATGCAATATGACACTGCAGCTCACACAACCATCTTTGAAGACAGCCAAGCTGTGCAGCTGCATAGCAACACTGAACATGGTGTAAAACCAAACCATGTCACATTTCATGAGACTTTTTTTCCTGGTTTCTTATATATCCACAGAAAGCGGACAAAATTCTATTAATATCTTTAAAAGTTAACGAAAGAGGTATGACTATTTTAGAGAAAGTGTGCATAACAACTGAATTACACCCCTTAGAATGAACAAAAATCCAACTGTTGCAGGTCAGTCCTAATCATGTCTCCAATCTAAGAGCTTTCATCTTGAACGTTGTTTATGATTCAGCTCATTTTCAAATACCCAGGTAAGTGATGCTGGTTAGCAGCAAACAAAGATGTACCTACTAGGAAGCATCTGGAGAATATTCCAAAAGAAGATGAAAAACCGTAATTGCAGGATAGTGCACTGGAGAACTGCTTGGGGGAAATGAAACAGTACCTGAAGGCATGAAGTGTGTTGTCAGAGAGGCAGGAAGGGTTGCCAGTGGAGAAACAAAAAGAGACAGACAACTCAGACATCCTGAGTTGTCCTTCATTTTTCACTGGTGCCCTAATCGTAGAGTGTATCACCTAATGTGAGTAAGACAATGCTGTCAATTGAGAGATATGTCCATGCTATCTAACAGATGTTGAATACATCTGTTATATTTCTGGACACCTTTAGTCATCTACTGACATGCAAGAAAAACTGCAGTTTGGTCCTGTTTCTATACTGCAGTGTGTAGATTTTTAGTTTAGTAAAGCATGAAGACATTCTGCTTCATTAAAAATCATGGATTAGGAGGTTAAGCTAGTTATTTTGAATGATTATGCAATTATCAAGTAAATAACTAGGGATTTACAACATTACTGAACTAGGATATTTATTTCCGAAACCATTCTACATTACAGTATAGACAAAACTAGGTGCCTTAACCAACTGGTTACACTCTCAGCATCCTCATCATTCCTTGCACCACCGTGTATATCACATCTGCAGCACCATGGAAAATACCTTTTTGTATAATATGTGCAGTTAGCATATAAATAGTAGAAAACAAACAAGCAAACAAACAAACAAAAACACAACAAAGCAAAACAACAAAAACAACCAAATCTTACTTTAATAATCTAAAATGTAATATAGTCAATAAAGTATTCTTAAAAACCTTGGCAGTAACAGATAAACCTGGAAATATCTCTCTGTTAAGAAGAATGAAGACAGAATTTGACAAGCAGCTGATGATGTTTCATGGAAAAAAACTCGTTTTGAGATAGCGAACAGTCCTTTCCAGCTACTTTGGTCTTCTGCTTTCCACAGTAACAGGGACAATTGAAGCAAATATATGTATGTCCTGCTGTTATTATTCACTGTAAAAAGTGATTACTCCAATAGGCCACATATCTGCAGAAAAATAATGATCCATTTTACCAAATTCTGCTCTGTGATTTAGAAAGTTTAACAGAAAGTTTAAAAAGTTCTTTAGAAAGTTTAGCAAGTTCATCAATATTTATACCTACACAAGAGAAAAAAATTAAGCAGAGGGGGCATATATTTCTTATAATGTAAACCTGACTTAGAAGCCCCATTTTAAATTGACCAAGGGATTTTAGTGTTCACTGATGACCTTTAGACAGAGAAGTATGTGAATTACTTTTGACAGTGGGATTTGTGATCTTTTGACAAACTTTAACTTTTATAAACATTACCTACATATTGCAGTTTAGACTAGACATCTATTTTAGCCTAGTTGATAGCAGTAAATGCAAAATGATAGTTGTATTTTATCCACAGAATCTTAAGAATCTTTCAATTAAATGATAACATTTCTTGATAATCACTAATAATCAGGTGAATAGATCTTGGAAATCTTCACTATGGAGGTAAACAATTGTTTCTTAATAGCTCCATCATGATAATGATTTATTACTTTCTTAAATGTCATGCACATCACTGGGAGGGTTATTGTAGTTCATACATTAATATGTTTGATCTTTTAAAATACTTTTAAAATAAAACACCTTATCTTTGTGAAGGTTTTTGTTACAAACTATAATTTCATAAATTCATAGATTTGCTTTTTTTTTTTCTTCTCAAGTTTAGTGCAGTAAAATACTATCTTTTGAATTCTCAAGAAGATACATAGTTCTTGAAAACATATAACAGTATTAGCATGCAATAAAATGTGAATCTGAAATAACATAAATCTGCAGCATGAACATGGAAATGTACAATGTGCAACAAATTAGGTATGCAGGTCCAGTGGATGGCCAGAGACACTGTGGAATAAATTTATAGTTATAGAAAATCGAAGAAAAACAAATAGAGTCTGAAAAAAACATTTTATGCCAAGACAAATGAAAAAGCATCCAAACATGAACAGGGACTGGAGTGACATCAGGCCTTATTAGAGATAAAATGTACCTTTTGCAAAATTTGACATATGACTGTGCTACCCAAATAAAACAGATTCTTTGCTTAAATGTCTACAAATCAGAGTTGACATAGGTCCAATAAAAATTTATGTGTTTGCCAAAAAAACCTGAAGTAGATAAAATACATTAATAATACTGAATAAATAGGTTAAAATTAAAGTTGAAAATGCTAACAGACTTCAAACCTGGAAATCATTAGAACCAAAACGTCCCATTTTCCAAGGTGTTACACATTGTATCTAAATGACTGGTTTGAGTAAGCTGCTGTCATCCTGTGATCTTGGTCCCTTAACTTAAATGACTGTGTATCTGGATAGGAGAAGCATGGTTCCTGCTTAGCTTGTGTGCCTGATTTTTCTATATGTGGAAACCAGGACATCAGAAAAGGTGAGATGACTGTGTACTAGGTTCTGAGCTCAGTTAGGGCATATGAGAGCAGAAATCTTTCTTTCACAGCAGTCACAGGTTTTCATTCATGATTTCAGAGGCTTTTTTCTTTTCATACATGTTTTCAGGTTCTTCTGCAATGAAAACAACATATTTGCAGGTGGCTGTTTTTTGTGTCCAGAAAGACTTGATGTTCACAAGTTTCTCATGAAAAGTCTCCAAAATTGCCACAAAAAGCATAATTCCATGCACAGGTGTTAGACTTCTTGTTTAATATGTGCCTGCTTAACAGGTTCTTGCCTATGAATTTCACTCTGATCTTCAGCATGCAGCAATCTAACCATGAAGGAAGACCTCACATAACTGGGCAGCCAAAAAAAATGAAGTCCTAATGGTATTCATCTATGTTAATTGGATGATATGTGAAGATATCTATTTTATCTGGAGGATGGTATTTAGCACAAAGCCTTCTTTGGGATCTTTGGGATCTTTGTGTTCCTCATCTTGATCATTAAGTCAAGTCATCTTGTTCAACTTCAACATAGAAAATCTGGATGATGATTCCCCCTCCATCTTCCGATTTGACTTTGACAGTCTTCCTAATCCTCTCCTGTGTTCTTCTGGAGACAACCTTCCAGACTATTCTTAACCTTCTTTTTAGGTCACTGCATTTCTGTACGAAACATGAAGGTCCTGATGATGGCCTATTTTTTTCTTCATTCTTATATTGATTTATTCTGAGGTCTTATTGAGCCCACTAAGTAGTGCAATTGTCTTAATTGTCCTTGCTGCTACAGTCGTGTACCGTGTTTCAATACTGAGGTTCTTCCCTGATAACAATATTTTTAAAATGAGCTTAGGGCCAACAGTTGCAGGTTTCACATGCCCTCTTATGCATGTTTTCATTACCTATGACTTCATGCTGATCTTGTTTCTTACAGATGTTATCGTGGGGAGGATCTATATTCTAATGTAATATCTGTTATATCTGTTGTCTTCCATTGGTCATCTACTCTGTTTTCTGTTAGTAAACAGGAAAAATTCAAGTCAAGGTATTTCTACTAACCATGTATCAGTTGACTTGCTGTGCTATTTCCATCGACTTTTTTTTTTTTTTCCTCCAGTCAACCACTATGTCACATATGGAAATATGTAACCTAGTCACAACTGCAATGTAATGTTGAATTAGCAGCAGCATTTGTTGCTAATGTTAACATAACATGTTGAGTATACTGACATTGATATGCATACTAACTTTGAATTGTTTTCCAGTTACATCATCTTTGTCATGAATTACACACTTTTCCAAAAACAGTAAGGTAATATGAAGTCGATCTCTGCGCTTCATGAGGGATTAATGAAATAGCAATGTACAGATTTTTTTTTTTTTTAAGATTTAAAAATTATTGCTAGCTGCTTCATTCTTTGTGACACAGGGGACTGGCTATGATAGAAAAGTCAGACCTCAGTTTTGACCTCAAATTTCACTTGCTCAGCAGCTTCTGGAAATTTTCATCTCCAGAATCATGAAGATAATTGATGACCATTACAGTTCTCTTCCTTTTTCCCTGTGAATGTGAAAACAAATACTCTCTGTACTTCTCTCAGAAGTATATCCCCTTCATCTGCTAGTTTGAAGCTCTTGTAGTAAGTCCAGCCAGTTTGCTGTCCAGAACACTCTTTCTCTGTGTGGCCACATGCAACCCTTCTGGTGTCTACATGCCCGGTCTCTCAAAGGTGCATCTGAGATCACAGAACCCAAGACCCTGAGCATGGTATCAGCCACATACATAGCCAGTCATTCACCTGATCCTTTCTTCTCCTTCTTCTTGGGTTCCACTCTCCAGCTGGAAGGATAGAGGATAACACTACTTGCACTCATGATCTTTTCAACATATTTATGAGGGACATACACAGTCCCTTTAGATATTTTGGAGTCTGCTCATTGCAGCCTCATTTGACTCTACAAGAAAGAGTTGGAATTGGCAGTAGTGATCTGGCTTTACCAGGCTTGATAGCCTCTTTGCGATATCATGAATGCAGGCCCCCAGCAGGCAGCAAAACTCTCTAGAGAGATTGTCTAGGTGGTAAGTGGGTTCTTCAGTGCCTCTCAGTAAGGAATCTCCAATTACTAACATATTTCATGCTTTTTTTTTTTTTTTTTTTGGTGACACTGGTTCTAATATAGCTGGTTGGTTGGTCCATCTTCGTACAGTTGACCTTTCCTTGGTCTTGACCATTACTCATGCACTCCCTTTTTTCCACGCTGAGGGCACTGTATCTGTTGCATAGAAGCACTTTGAGGGCAAGGGAGAGACTCTTCCTTTGGCTCCAAGCAGAGACAAGTGTCCAGTCTCCCTTCTCTTATGAGTCAGTCAAGCCCATCAGCTCAGGGTTGGAAGCTGGCTTGCCTTCCCATTGCCTGGACTCTCAGCCCATGTCAGTGCACAATACCATGCACCAATCCCTTACTCGGATTCCTGGATACTACACTGCCTGGTGAGCTCTTCTTGCAACATGGTGACTTGATCAAAAAGTTCATCCATCTGGGCACACTTGCACCCACAACATCCATCTCTGCCTTCAGGCCCTACGGGAATTCCAGATTCTGAGTTCCTTGCAACTGAGTGTCTGGGCAGCTTGTCCAGTCCTTGGGAGGTCTGTTTGGGGGTATGCATATATTTGAGAGGATTGTGGTCTTTCCATCTGGGTTCCAGCCCCAGCCTGACTGTTGTGGTAGATGGACACCATTTTTGTATGCTTCTTGTATGTCCCAGAATAGAAGAAAGTGGCCTGCTTTCTGGTCTTCCACATAAACTCATAGCTAGATAATTATTTCGGATGACTGAAGTCTGGTAATTTGAAGTGAATCCTTCTCTAGAAGAAAGTAAGAAGGCTGAGAAGACTCATGAGAATGATTTGAAGTTTGCAGAATGTAAGTAGCTCACAAAATAGGGAGGAGGTTAAGTAGGTTACCTAAACAAAGGAGGTTTAACTTCATTGTGAACCATTAAAACAGGGAGCAAAATGTTGCTAATGACAGGAGTTTATCAGATTTATCAGGTTTATCAGTATTGTAAAGCTCTGGACTGGAATCTAAAATGTAGAAAATGAAAAGAATAAAGGGTAAATTTTAATATGGATTTTGGCGAACTTTCCATTGTGCTATATTTTAAAATCAAGATTAAATGCATTTTTAAATTCATTTCAGACAGGAATCATTTCAGGGAACCTCTATGGCCAATGTTATATAGGAAGTTAAACTAGGTAATTACAGAGTTTTCTTATGGCTTCTGATTTGTGACTCTAATATGTTGCATACAATGTTGATATGCAACATTTTAGTACATAGTAGTATTTGTCAAATAAATTAATTCCACAAATATGGAAAATAAGCACTTTTCTTTAGAGGAAGAATCACAGAGAAACTTCTACTGATAGCAGAGTATTTGCAATTAGTATCTAGCTAACTCAGGTACAGTAGAGTACAATTACATTCAACACTATTATGATTTCTTTTACTATTTTCTTCATGAGTAAATTACCTTCAAGTTGCACATTCAGTATTAAGTAGTCTGATACATATTACACCATTATTACTACACCTAATTCACTAGACATGTAATTTGCATTCCTATTTGCAAAAGTGCTGAATTAAATCCAGAGAATCCCAAGAGAGGAGTAACCAGCTTACTTCGGATTTCAGTTTAGTATATAATAAGGAAATATGAGGAAAGAAGGCACACCTCAAAAGCTTCAACTCATGTCATGAACTACATCTGAATCTCCAGAAAAGAAGAAAATAATATCTTAAAATACAACTTTGAAACAAAAGACAAAGGATTTAAAGAGTGTAAAGAGTGCTCGGGAATAGGGTAAAGGCAAGAAAAGAGAACAAGGGAACTTGTCACCCTGACTCTTTCTTTCACTTCTTCCTTTTCTTTTAATTTTCCTCTTTTTTTTTTTTTTTCTTTAAGGAGCATAATATTTCTGACTCCTTTATCCTGCTGCAGAGGATTGTGAATTCATATGAAATGTACAAAGGGACAAAATTTCAAAATAAGTGTTGTACCGCTGGCAGTAGGTTGCCAGAGGCAAACACAGCTCGTCTCCGCAGATCACGATCTCCACATAGCCACAATGCCAGATGCTCACTTTTATGAAATGATCAGGTGCAGGCACTGAAGGCTGTGAGTACACTGAGGCTGCACACCATGGGCGGGGAGCTCCCTTATCAGCATGTAGCCTTCATGAAATGTATTAAAAGAAGTGAACTGTAGAGATAGCAATGACAGGAAGTTGTACAGTGACATAAATCAAGGGTCTTATGGAATAGTGCGACACTAATGAGGCACAGGCACCGTGCTGCCTGAAGAACTAGAAATATTTTATCTTCATAAAACAGAGTACATTCATGGGACCTGGGTAATTAATGATGCAGGGAGAGATAAACTGGTTATGTCTACATTGTCAAATAGAAAAGGGCCAAGGGCCAGTTCCTGGCCTCAAGGCCAAATCTTAGCACATCTTAGCACATCTCCAGCTCCAGCACAGGGGTTGTGTGCAGACTGTGTAGCATTTAACTGAGTCTCCTATGGGTCCTGTGCAGTGGGGTTTACTGCTTGCAGCTCTGAGGCATTGTCATCTTCTCTGTTTGCTTTTTTTCAGTTCACAGTGTCTGAAACAATGAGGGCTGTGTCACAGCCCAGCGGAGTGAGGTTTTCTCTTCTAGTATACTGTTGCTGTACCATAAAATGGCTATGTCATATCATACCCATCTAAGTTTTTCCTCATAATGAAGGTGGCAAGGCGGAGGAGAGACAGCAGAAAACATTCTTATTTGATATTAATGTCTGCATTGAGATGTTCCCTTGATTTTGTCTTTACTTTAACTCTGTAAACTGCTCCTGGACATAAAACTGAAGACTATGTTATGTCTCTTTAATAAGGTATGAGGGGTATGAGCTCAAGACCAGTGCTTGAGCTTCCTGTCTGCCCCCTTTTGTTATGAACACAGATGTACCCTTTGAGGATACTCACTTTTTAGTCTGTTAGCACCTACGATCCATAGGCCACCATACTCAAAGCACATATCGTTAAAGTGATTATTATTACGATTCTGCAAATCTCCACACTTAAAACTCTATTTACTTCCCACAGACAACCTTGCTGAGATTAATGGTCTACTGAATATTAACACAAACCAGTGCAAGTAATTGACGCACAACTGGGATGAGTCAGACAGATGAAGAGTGATTTCTCTTAGCATTTTTTCCACTGACCACATTTAAGATCTTCCTTTCATCTTTGTGGGGACTTACTACTTCTCTTGGTTGGAAGATAGGTCTCCAGCATTTGTTCTGTGAGTTGTTCATTCATTTGTACAGTGCATAAAATAGATGGTGCTCCCCTTCAAAGTACATGCATATGTGTGCATATGTATGTACATATGTGTGAGAGAGTGACGAAGAGAGATTTTGGTGCTGAGACAGGGCATCCTTGTTGCTCCATGCTCCCTGCTTCTTACACCTTATGAATTTCTACATACAGGACACATACTTTCCTCTTCAGATTAAGCATGGTGAAAAAGATGTTATGGGTAACACAGTCTTACAGCATCCAGTCATCACTCTTTAAATGTTCTTATATCACAGTACACCAACACTGAACATTAATGTCATCTAGGCTTTCTGTCCAAATGCAGTTTAGTAACTATTTATATAAATACTAAAACACACAGTCAATGAAAGCTCAGTGTAGACACTGTCATCAAAAAGAAGGCTTCCTGCTGTGCATTCTTAATCTTTCTGACCTTGCTATGGGAGAAACATAAAGGGATGTGTCACGAACATTTTCTGGCAGTGAAGGAGTGCAGTAGAAGAAATCAGAACACACAAATTAATATTGCAATGTTTGGAACCATTTTGGGGTCTAGATTAACTACAGTAAAACCTGCCTAGTAGAACCTGGTCTGCACATAACATTACTTGTCCAGTTCTTCATCAGAATTTATGAATCTGAACTGTTTTTCCACATACATCTTCAAGCCAAGCAAAATAAATAATTCCAATTAGCTCCCTCCCACCCCCAAGCCAAAGTATTTATGAGGTTATAACAGACTAGCAGGTAACTTATCACCTCACTCTTCATGTACAAAATGGGAGATACAGTGAGATGAAGCAGTTTACCAGGAAGTCACTGTGTCATCCTACTCTGAATGGATTTAGAAACACAGGCTCTAATCCTGGCTTGGATTGAATTTCTGTGTAATTCCAAGCACAAATAAAACTTTTCTATCAGCAAAATTGGGACTCATGAGTACCTGGCTCCCAGACATCATTTAATTCATCAGACCTGGAGGAAAAGATCTTCTTAGAATAAACTTGGTACTTTTTAGAGATATTTTAGCAGATGAATGAGTCCATTATTTGGCAAAGCGTTTTCCATATGCACACCCAAGTTTGCAGCAGCTCTTTCACATTCAGGTTTGAGCTTTCTGTACTCACCATTACCTGTGGCTTTACTAGTTTACACACAGCTCTCCTGATAGCATCATATGGCTAAGGCCTCTGCCATCACAGTCTCTACACACTCTGTATTATCTCTATTCTGTAATTGGCATTTCCAGAGAAAAAGGAGAAACAAAAAAACAAGTCACTTTTCTGGCCTGTTAATAATGGCCTTTTTCCAGACCCCATTCTTCCCACATTCTGATACTGTTTCCTGATAAATCTTTTATCTCACATACATCTCTTCCTCGTTTCTACTCTAACTTTTAAAGGTTTTATACTAGGACTATGCACGAACAGGAATGCATTTAGAAAACACTTGACTTATTTTTAAAACACCTACACAGCAGCCTGCACACATTAATTTTTCTTTCACATTGTCTCAAGACATCACAAGCTTTTTCCTGGCAGTCTTACACATTTTGGTTTCTTCCTCATTTAGTGCTAAGCTGTTCTTTGATAAGGTTCAGCTGGGGAAATTCATTCCTCCCAGGACCAAATCAGGTTTTTACATCAATTAAGCTAATTGACAGAAGGTTTAACACATTTCTTAATTATGACTGCAAATACATTCTTGGAAGAAGCCCCAAAGCACAGGAGGAAAAAAAAAAAAGTAACAAACCTCTTTTATAATAAAATAATTTTGGAAATATTTTTCAGGTAAAACACTAGGAAGGAAGTTTACTAATTATTAGCTATCTCACCGTGGCTGAAACTGCACTCAGTAGGAAAGTTCATGACACATCTACATGACCCACTGTAGGTCTGACCATTAAACGGTAAATAATCAGAGAATAGGAGAGAATAAATGTGTATACGATGACAAACAACCCATAACTTGCCATCAAAACAAAAAAAAAAAACAACTAACCAAAACCAAACCAAACCAAGAAACAAAACACACCTTTATTCTGGAAATTTTTGCTTTTATATACAGTAAAGGATGTGCATGTTTATTACTACTCTATGGAACAATATTTTAAATCCCTTTTGGGGATTTGTCTGACAGAGTTCAATACTGGACAAGTCAGAATTAAAACTCTTTTTTTTTTAATTTTCTTTTCTTCTGATTTTTGTAACAGGACACCTGAAATAATTCATGGTTATTCATATTAGCTGTCTTAATATTTTTTCAAATTTAGGCTAAACCTAAATCAGTTAATCATCAAGCTGAAAAGACAGTTTATATTAGAACAGAATAGAATTTAATAGTTCATTTGGAAGGGACCTACAAAGATCATGGAGTTCAACTGCCTGAACTCTTCAGGGCTAGCCAATAGTTACAGCATGTTATTGAGGGCATTATCCAAGTACCTCTTGAACACTGACAGTCATGGGATACCAACCACCTCCCCAGGAAGCCCGTTGCAGTGTTTGACCACCCTCATGGTAAAGAAATTTTCCCTAACGTCCAGTCTGACCCTTCCCTGGTGCAGCTTTGTGCTGTTCCCTCATGTCCTGCCATCAATGACAGGGAGCAGAGGCCGGCACTTTCCTTCCCGCTCCCCCTGCTCTGGGAGTTGCAGAGAGCAACGAGGTCGTCTCTCGGTCTCCTCTTCTCCAGAGCAGACAACCCAAGTGCCCTCAGCCTCTCCTCACAGGACATGCCTTCATATCCTGTTACCAGCTTTGCTGCATTCCTCTGGATGCTTTCAAGGACCATCACTTCCTTTTTATAGTGTGGAACCCAGAACTGCATGCAATATTCAAGATGAGTCTCCACCAACACTAAATATAGTGGGAGGATCACCTCTTTTGATCATCTGGCTGTTCTGTGCTTAATGTACCCCACAGTACAGTTTGCCCTCTGGCTGCCAGAGCATACTGCTAGCTCATGCTCAGCTTGCTGTCTCCCAGTACTCCCAGGTCCATTTCTGTTGAGCTCATCTCCCAGCCTGTGCTTGTGTCTGACATTACACTGTCCTAGGTGCAGCACCTGACATTTTCCTTTGTTCAAGGCCTTCCCTCTGGAAGGCCTTTGATCCCTCCATACACTCAACAGCACCTCCCAGTTTAGTATCATTGGCAAACTTACTGAGGATGCACTCTACTCCTGCATCCAGATCATTGACAGAAATGGTAAACAGGACTGGCTCTAGAATTGAGTCCCAGGGAACACTGCTAGTGACCACCCACCAGCCAGATGTAGCCCCATTTACTACAACACTTGGAGCTCTACCATTGAGCTGGTTCATCACCCAGCATAGCATAAACCTGTTTATCTCACAGTTGGGTAATTTGTCCAGAAGGATGCTGTGAAGGACAGTATCAAAGGCCTTAGTAACATTACATGAGAAGGCAATATCGAGTGTTAAACTATAATTATCTTCTCTTTTTGGACTATTATATTTTTATTCTATATTATTAGAAATTATAGGGTGTTTCTGAAATAAGGAAATAAAGAACTGTCCATTCCCAATCTTTCAGTTTCTCTGTCACACAGCTCTCTGTGACGCTGGGGGAAGGTAACAGAAAAAGAGAGTTCAATACTTCAGAATAACCCACAGTCATGAAATATTTTCAGAAAAGGAACCCCTCAGGGAGATATTTAACCTCAGTCTTTGCTAGTGTTTCTGAACACCTGGACACCCTATTTGATAAACATGATAGCTGTGTCAATTTTTTTTTTTTTGATTGTCTGTGCTGACAAAAACAAACAGTTTAGTGAATAAGAGCCCTTAGGGAGGAAATGTTTAAAGCACTACAGAGGAGTTATATATATAAATCCCTTGGACATATTCTGCATGCAGTACACTTAAACACAACAGTCTATTACTTAACATTGCTCCAGTAGAGTTGGAATCAGTGTTAAACTGCAGCAGTGCTTTAAAATAAATGTGACATTGGAGTTTTTGTGTGTATGTGTGAATACCAGGGAAGAAAGCCATGACGTCTTTAAGTGCATATGGTACACACTGAATCCAGTTGTCAAAATGGCATTTCTTTTTCTAGCTACACTGTGGTATCATTATCTCTTTTCTTCAGCATATATTTCATGTCCCACATCTGTACTGCTAACACCTTTTCCCCAGGACCTTCATTTTGAATACTGAGGAAGACGAAGTTTTTCCCTTCAGAAACTAACCCTAACATAACAATGACTAATTTGGGCCAGAATATAACCTTAAAATTGTTCTCTATGTCTTCAAATTCATCTGGGAATTTACTAGTCCTGGGGAGGGAACTGAAGGAAAGATGTCCTGGTGTTTTGGTCCCTGTTAGCTGGTGGTGCCTTGCAGGTTGTCAGAATGGCATGCACAAAGAGGGGGGCACTAGGTTTTGGACTGTGTAGGATTTTCTTTAGAGTTGTTCAGTGCAATTGCAATTGCAGAGAGTTATGACTCCTCTTTCAATATCCATGAGATATCCCCACTCCCTCTGATGACAGAATGACTCCCCTGTGCAGAGCATGCTGAATGACAATGAATTACTTTGACAGGTGAGACCTCTTCTTCCTTTTATTGGTTCCAGCCCAGATGCTTGTCTTGTTTATGAGAAGCAGCTCTAAAAATTTCTTCTCCTCACTACACATTGTCTTCAGCAGAAAGACATTATTTTCTTCCAGACCAGGTGTGTCAACTGGTGAAGACTGACAAGACTAGAGTAGAGAGATGGTAGTAGCAGCTCTGTCCCATATGTGACTGAAAATACTATTCTTTATGTTTTATTTAATGCAAGGAAACATTGGGGTCAAGGGGGAGTATAGCAAGAAAGAGGCAGTGCTGCAAACTGCACTGTGTTTCATTCATCTTCATCTCTTTGCCTGATCTTCCCTAGCCCTGCAGTGCTACCTCTGTCTCTTCAACTCACATTACATTGTGTTCAAGGAATGAGTACAGCCATAAAGTAGAGTCTATCTTGCAGGTGGTCTCTCCCCACGTCTCTCCTGTGGATCTCCTCAAAATTGTCCCCCATGGTCAGGAACTCTCCTCCACCTGGCTCTCTAGTGAAGGTGAGTTATGAGAGGTAGAAGCCAGGCAGAAACAGGCTCACACTGATTATGCTCCATATGCCTTCACCCCTCCATTTCCCAGGTCTCAATGATGACTGCCCCAGAGGCTGAACATACTGTGTCCAAAAGTGGTGCGTGTGGGAAAGCCAACAGTGGGAGCTTGGAGAAAGCTCCTAATGTAGCAATAATAGGAAGTTGGGGCCAACCTGAGAGAAAGTCTAGCAACCCCTGTGCTAAACCCTGCTCATTTCCCTCTCATGGGGTGATGTAATATTTTTGCTCTCAGGATCACATAAATTTCTTCTCTTTCAGGTGCATATGTATGCAGAATTGCTTCGTGGATCAGGTCCAGTTCTCAGTCTGATGGAGAAAAGACTGAGTCTTTTCTTTCAGTCTTCAGATCCATTCCAGAACCCCCATACTTCTGTGTTTAGCACAGAAGTACTATGATTCTTCTATATCTTCCTTATTGCAATTTAAACATAAGATCTGCTGTCCTATAAAACAAGATTGAAAAGTTTATTCACATTTTCCTTTCTAGTGTTCTTTTTTGAAACACAGATTTTCTAAGCAGGTAGGAGAGAGGAGTCCTAGGCCCTGGTCCTTAACCTGAATAAAACTGCTGTGCCTGGTGCTGGGTCCAGTCTTGGACTCCAGCTGGATCCAAGCCCACAGCTTGTGGTTCTAGCATAGTTCCCATCATGCTTGTTGCAGCCTTCTTGCCTTCACCTTTATTAAGCCCTGGAATTGGGAAGCCAGAAGTAAACACACCAACATTCTCTCTTTGCAGTGTCAGTTTTCAGCTCTTACATTTCTTCCTCAGCTGTATGGCTCTCAAGGAGCATGGGATGGGCACTATGGGGTCAGTAGATGATGAGAATCACGTTTCACAGTCAGGCATCTTCTCCAGTTAACTGTAAAATTAGAACAACTGTAAAATCAGAGGCCTGGGGTGTAGAGCCTAAATACAGATATCAAATTGCTCAGTGACAGCAAGACTGATACTTCTGAGCAAGACCAAAATATTAGATGCTAAGGAAAATCTAGTGGTATAAACTCAGACCAATGCAGGCTCCAGGCACTCATAGTGTCAGACATCAGTTGAGAAAAGGCAGCAAATAGTTAATCATGCTGTCTAACAAAGGACACCTAACTGATGCTCTGAATCACCCCTGTACCATCTTTACAGTGTTTATACATTTTTTTAAAAATATACGTCTTTTACATTTTAGGTTGACATAGTCTGGATCTCATTAATGGAACCTGTGAATAGCCCTACTTTACAAAAGCCTTGCTTTAGATGATCAGTCTCCTTGTAGACCTAGCTGCCTGTTGGTCCTATGAAATAACAGTAATAATGAAAGCAGCAATAACAGAGATTCATGTTGCTCTTTTTTTTCTTTTCTTTTTTTTTTCTTTTTTCTTTTGAGTGCAGAAATCATATTTGCTTTTCAAAATGACTCTGAAGAATAAATTGCATTATAATTCATTGAGTCATTGATTGTTGTAGTTTATTAAACTAGCTGATAGCAACTACAAATCTATTCTAACAGGCAAACAGGAAACCAATTGTTTGAGACGCTTTTGTATCTATCTATTGCTCTGTCTATAAGATATCCTGTTCCTTGGCACCACAAAATATGTATGGAGTTACCTTTACAGCAATGTACCTTCACAGGATTTAAGTCTAGTACAGATAGAGTGCTCAACATTTAAAATTGTGTACTGATAAAAAATATACTGTAATATATTTCATGAGAACATGCAATTCTTCCTTTTGTGCTTGCCACCAGTGCTGGAGAACTGGTGCCAATTAAATCATAGACAAATGAGCCTGGAATCATCCTGATACACTTCAGTAGCTGTAAATTGGTTAGGGCTCGAATCAATGTTCTGCTCCTCAGCATTTCTTGAATGTGTTGAAAATCTAGCTTAATTGCGAGGGACAGTTGTCCTTTCCAGGGAAGTAAGTAAAAGACTTCTTGAATGGTACTGGACCCAATTGAATTTTATTATCTTTTGGATGTTTAACAGTAAACACTTCAACTTTATGCTTTTAAATGGATCACACTTAAATGCTGCTCTAAGATTAAAGGCACAACACAAGACTGCCTATCTAAATGTTCTATTGTCCCCATGACTGTGTTCCCAGGTCACTTCTGCAAACCTAGGGCAGAGATCAGTGACGTGTCAGCTTCATGTTATGTCTATTGTTTCTGTGAAATGATTTCAGGTACTTCAGCCTTAAAATGATACCGTGACCTTCCATTAATGGATGGTGTAGTTCCAGTAGAAATAGAAAAAAAATTGTTAGGTATGTTGAGATGAGTGATAGAGTACAGCAATATTTTCATTCTCAAGCTTTCATTGTTGAAGAATAGAGATTAAAATTATTAGCCAATTTGTATGAAGCTTATTGAATAATTATTTAATTATATTCTAAAGTGTTTTGCAATATTTTCCAAAATACTGTGTTTTGAATTTACCAATAAATAAAGTTACAAATAAAACAAAGATTTTTCCTTTCCTTTCTTTTTGAAGGGAACCTGAAAATCAAACATTCATGCACTTCTGAATGTCCTGCTGCAAACTTAATCTTGACCTTTGTTTTACTGAAAATTCTATAGCACATTGCACTCACTTCCAAAGTGAACACAATAAATACTAATAAAGAATAATAGTGTTTATGAGTGTATTTGAAAATAAAGCAATATTTGAATACTTACATTGGATTTGGGAAAATTATTATTCAAGGTCTGATAAAACAGTTCATACAAAGTTGTTTTTCATCACTGAAGTAGTTTAAATTTGTATCTGACATTTCTTATTCAGACAGAGATAATCTGTCTGCAAACAGCAACACTCTTCTTCCTTAATGTATTTTCATACCACAGTGATATTAAGATCTTACTGAATTTGTACCAAAAAGAAAAAAAAATCTAATTTCCATTCATATATATCTTTTTCTAATACATTTTTTCAAATAATCATATTTTTAAATTTATTTTTAATTACATCAGTAGTTACCATGTAACTATGACCTTTTACTGTTTTCACTTATACCTGATAAGTAGACAAAGATGAAAATGCTGAACAGCTGAGAATGAAGACAGAAATTAAATTCAGAGGGAAGGAATTGGAAGTGAATGGAAATGGGTAACAGATACTGATATTATCCTACATTTTTGTCTAAGGTGATAAATTATGTTTAAATACCATTGTGAACACAAGATTATATGAAGTTAATCTATGCCTTCCTGTCCATGGTATATGGAATGTCTTGTTCTATTTTCCCCCATTATAAACCAGCTATCATTGGTTTAAATGTTGAAATGGTTATATGATTTTCTTCCTTGTTCAACTGCTGTTCACAATCTGTTACCACAGATTATTCCCTCTCTAAACTATTGAGTGGGTTGTGAGTGCCTTTAGACCTTTTTGCATGGAATGATAAAAACAATATTTTATCAATATGTTTCATATTCATTTCTCTCTGAGACTGTGCCATTCTAACACATTGAAAAAAGAGAAGTGAAACCTAACAGTGATTTTTCTGAGTGTTGTATTAGCAAGCTGCAAATGAAAAGTAGTGGTAGGTACCACAGCTGAAAGCCTATTAGAAAAAAGTGAGAAAAGAAATACTTTGAGCTGTAACAAACACCATACTTGAAAGGATAAAATCATTGATACCAGTCAAACTTACATGCAATTATTTTTCGGTTTGCAGTTGATGTTCCTTATGAATTAATGAAATACAAATGCAAATTCCAAATTACAAAGGAATAATAAACAGTATCTCACAAATCTGTTGGATTTCTATGCTAAATTATCTATTAATTTCAGAAAAGACTTTCAAAACTATAGAAAGACTAAATCATGGTGTTATAAGGTCAGATGTAGGAGCAGGTAAATATTCTTTGTGTTTTTGTGTCATCAGAAATGAATACTCTATGCAACCTCAAGATATAACTCAAATAGAGAAATTCTCATAGCTTCATGGTATTTATTCTGCTTCCAATTTTTTTGTGACTTATGCTAGGAAACTAACCTGGAATAAGTGCAAATGATGTACATCCTGGTTCTAATTTATAGTCGAGAAACAGGAAAACACAGCTGCTTTAGGAGCATACCTTGCTCAAAAATCAAAAGAACTACTTCTTCAACCTAAGCTCAACTACAAAAGTAAAGAGAAACACAATCATTGATATTTATGTGCCTCTAAAAGCCTTTTATTTATAAGATTTCATCTTTCTATATAGAAAACTAAAAGTAAATGCTATTTTTTCTTTTTTCTTTTTCTTTTATTTATTTTATTTTATTTTATTTTATTATTTTATTTATTTATTTATTTTTACCTCTACCTGTTGGCTCTTAAAGAATGTACAGAAAATTCACATTTATTTATTTATTTATTTATTTTTACATTTTACATTGTGTGTGACATGAAAACTAGTACTTCTGGCAACTGGAAAGTGAGTATAACTGTATTTGACTTTAATATCACTGAAAGTTAATATATTACAGAGCCTGTTACCCACAATTTATTTCCTTGAATGAGGGTAGGCACTGGGAATAGGTGAATTTATCTGTGCTCCAAAAGACAGTCCTCTTAAAATAGTATAATCTTCTGAGACTCAGTTTCCCAGGTTTAGAAAAGTATTTTTAGTCCAGGAAGCAAAAAGTAGAAATCATAGTTTCTCCACCCTGTTTTACCAATGCCCTGTTTTTTTGACACAGCAAGAAAAGTCGCTGTAGCCTCTGATGGTTTAAATATGGTTTAAACATGTTATCGGTTAGCTGCGGGTCATACAATCAAATATGCAGATTGCAATGACCTACACCAGTCTTCAGGCTATACGTTGACATGCCTGGTCTGGATTAAATTGTCACAGAATGAACGACTTTGATTTGAAATAAATGAACAGTAACTTACCACAAATTGTATGAGCTGATGATAAAATTAGCTTAGGAAGTGTGTCCTCCCACAAGATGTGTGCCTGGAGTCCTTTAGAACCATAAGATTTCATTATAATTTTTAAGATTCTTTTGCTTTTCCTTCTTAACTTAGAGAAAAGCAACAACTCACAAGGATTGCAGCTGTTTTCTGGTCTTGCAAATGCCTTTCAGAGTAGCTGCAATCCAGAAAGAACCTCCTGTACTACTGAATGTGACAAGTCTTAATATTCCAGTCAGCTCTGTGTAGAATTAATGAACAGTGGCAAGACAAAAACAAGGGGGAAGAATCAGACCAGGATTTCTTTTAAAAGCTGAATAAAACCTTAAAAACAATGCCAGCTCACAGTTTACCACCATGTGGTATATGTCTCATTAAACAGGAAACACAGAAATGAGAAACATTAAAATACCTCTGGTAAATTGAAAATGGGCATCACACAGAAATCACACCAGTGTGAATTCAGATTTTAAAAGAAAAAACAAAACAAAAAAAACAAACAACAAAAAAACAACAAATTGGCTCATTTGAAACTTGTAATTTCATGTATATCTCACCAGTACAAAAAAGAAACTGTGAACAAGATTAATACAAGTAAATATGATATTATTGGAGCTTTGCATCTACGGTTTACTATAGCACTCCCTGATGCACTTACATTCTTGCAATTCAAATTATTTACCTATCATTTAAGACTCTCTGTAATTCATACTGTCATGTGTTGTTGCCTATTATGTCACTATGATTCCACAGGGATTTGATCAGTGGCTGAGCTGCTTTAACTCAATTAAGTACACTTGACAAACTGTGTGATACTCTAAGTTTCACAGAATTATTTTTAGCTGTGACAAGATGACACATCATTGTCTCTTGACTGTTAACCTAGATTGGATGATACCAGCTGATAGAAGAGGCTATCTTAGCTGATATGTGTACATAGCAGTAACTGAGAATGCATCATGTTATTAAGCTTCAACAATTGCTTTACTGCTGTTATAAATGTCAGCTCCAACGTACGATAAAAAAAATTTCACAGCAGGTCTCCTGCTCACACTTTGGACATTAAGACTCATCTTTCTAGAAGCCTGCATATTCTGAAATATGTACAGAGCTGAAGGAGTCTGATTTTCTTCCCAATAGATCTTGCCAAGCTGGTTACAGTGACCATTGAGGCAGCATTGAGGCACCAAATCTTGTGGTTTGCATTGCTGCTATAGAAATTGCATTTAGTTGTTTGCTGTATGGCTCAGTGAACGTAATTCTATTTATTTATTTTTTATTTATTTATCTATTTTATTTATTTATTTTTTTGCAGGTTGCTATGTATCTTATAACTCATGCTTCAGGTCTGGTTCTTCCATGGACAAGACCAGTTTTCTGGCCTTTCACCTCACACTCATATTTGTAATGATATGCTTATAGTTTCTGAATGTACAGATATTCCCTTACTAAGAAAGCAAACCAGGTTGCTTGTTTTTTTAGCTAGAGGGACTTAGAAAGGGAACAGCCAAAGGAGCTCCACAGACCCTTGTTATAAAGGCAAATCACGTAAACAATAGTTCTGCAGAGGCGAGCACAGTTATCTTTACCATAAATTAAAAGCATGCATCCATTAACTCTCAGGTGGTATTGGTGAAGATAGACAGTGGGGCACTAAGAGGAAGCTCTTAACTCAGATGATTTAGGTAAGCAAATCTAAGAGAACATACTCTTCTCACAGATAACTAGTGATAGGACTAGAGGGAATGACCTCAAGTTGCACCAGGGGAGGTTTAAGTTGGAAATTAGGAGACATTTCTTCTCAGAAAAAGTGGTCAGGCATTGGAACAGGTTGTCCAGGGAAGTGGTGGAGTCACCCTCCCTGGGGTTGTTCAAGTAAAGGCTGGACGTGGTGCTTAGGGACATGG
Organism: Anser cygnoides; assembly: GCF_040182565.1. Classification (NCBI taxonomy): domain Eukaryota; kingdom Metazoa; phylum Chordata; class Aves; order Anseriformes; family Anatidae; genus Anser; species Anser cygnoides. Next base: position 66,287,414 of record NC_089875.1, read on the forward strand.
TTTAGTGGGTGATATTGGTAGTAGGGTAATGGTTGGACCAGATGATATTGGAGGTCTTTTTCAACCTTAACAATTCTATGATTCTATGATTCTATATGAGCATAACCTATGTACATTCTTTATGACTCTCCATTGTATTTGGGTTACAGTGTTTTGATAAAGTTTACATATTCAGATGTCTTTCCCACCATCATCTCTGTATTTGTTAATGATAGAGACAGAATATCTGTTTAATTTTTAAGAATTTCTAATTTTCTTCATGTATATAACCATATATGATAATGTAAATACTATATTTTAATCTCCCCCCCCCCCCCCTCAGTTTTCTTTGTTCTTGCCTTTTCCACCTTCTCATTCTCCAGAGGAATGTAGGATAAAAGCAGCATTATTTTGTCCCTAGCAGGCTATGAAAAGTGTTTACCTCTGAAAAAAATATCTTGGGAATAAGTATAACTCTATCATCTTTCCAGTCTATCTGATTGTAAGTCCTGCCTTTTCAATGACAGGATGGTCCAGGAAAAAGGATGTTTAATTTCAGTTACCGTTCTTTCAGACTGTGATATGGCGCAAAGAAAAACTAGTATCATGGCCTTAAGAACCAGAGGAATGTTGGAAAGGTGAGCATAACACCAGAGGAAGAGGTACGTACTGAAAAATTTTTGCATAACAATTTTAATTTCATTATTAATCAGATTTCCCTGTAATAATTGGATAATCTATATTATTAGTATTGTTGTAGCCAGACTAATAATAACTATTGTGTTTTGAATAGACTTACATCTTTTATTGGTTTCAATAAATTCTTAGTTTCTATCTATCAAGCTTGTAGGACTTTTAAGTGTAATAAATATACAATTTAAAATGCACACTGCTGGGCTAAAAAAATGACTGTCTGAAATTTCAGGCAGAGCACAATATTTCTAGTCTCTGAACTAGAGTGCTCAAGGCTAGTGTGGGTATTTCTGATGGCCCACTATGGTGTGAAGTAGGTGTACTTTTCCCATCGAATTCCTCATCTCCTCTCTTCCAGCTCCCTTAGCACTGGTCTGATGACATCATTATGAAGATCACAAAGGGATACAGGTACATTAATCTAATTTAAAAATCATCAGTTACTTCTTGTGCACCCTGTTGAAAAGCCTTGTGAGGTTTTACAAGCCTCAATATACAGGTAAGAAGCACTCTAATGATGTAGGAGGATGTTTAACATCTTCAAAATTCTCAATGGATGTTGCAACACAACTGGAGTCATCAATTCCATCAGCAGATTCAACAGTGCAACAGAATGGAACTAGAGACTGATTTTAAGGAGAACGGGTGTAAATACAGCATTTCCATTTTGTCATACTAGATGTGTGTATTGGGATTGGTGGGCCTGTACAGAGTGGCTGTCAAAGCCTCTCAACCCATCCCAGGAGGACCCTTCCTTTGGTCATGGGATGGCCAGTTGTCCCTGTGTTTGGCTGCTGCTGCAGCCTTGAGGACAGCTGACACGTTTGCCATGTTCTCCAGCCTGTTCTCAGTTATGGGAACTGTGAATGTAGGAACATTCACATGTGGGAATGTGAGAACGACCTGAATGTGGGAGCAGCCTGAGATGTATGACATATCAGAGTTCTTGCAAGAATACCATTCTGCACAATAAAAATTAATGAAGCTCTCATCCCTGTAGTGGTAGTACTACAGTAGCCATGGGGCGTTCTCTGCTTCCATCCCAACCCATCTACAGCTATGTGTGTCATTATTCAGAAGACTGAAAGGCCCATTTCCAATCCAGTTATAACATCTGTCTAACCTCCTGCCTTAATGTAGCACAAAGGGATTACATCTTGACTAGAACAAAAGGGATGCAGTCTGGACAGATGACTGATGGTGTAAGCTCAGTAACAGTACTAGAGCAATGTAAAAATCCATCACAAAGAGGCTTCTGCTATTTTAAAGCTACAAATGAAAAGAAATTAGTCCACATGCTGTAGTGAAGCAAATCAAAACCCGTAACATTTGTATTAATTGCTGAAATCAGATAGTGCCTGGTAATCAGAATAGAGGGTGGAACTGCAATAAAACTTCAAGCTTAAATTTGGAAATGAGCCCAGGTTTTGGGGAGCAGAGTCTGGTAGAACTTCCTTTTAAAAGTATAATTATATCAGGAAAAAAATCAGTCTGAGAAATATATTCTAGACCTTTGTTAATTTTCCTTTGGCCTTTAGCCAAATGTTGTTAATTGAATCTCTAAGTACTGTATCACTTACTTTGGTACCCACAGAGAATTAAATGGTCTTTTTTTTTTTTTTTTTAATAACAACTCTTAGAACTTTTTTCATCTTTTCATTTAAAGATAAAATTAGTACAATATTTCTAGGATCTATTGAAAATCCTGTGCTAGGACTGAAAATAAGCTAGGAAAATATAACTACCCCAGTTTACTAGTCTGCCTTTTTCTGTTGTGGTCTACATTGGTGCAATAGTGCCACGGGTGAACAGTTATTCTGAAAGACTTTAAAACAGCTACTAAAAAAAAAAAGCAAATTTCAATGTATTTTTCCCAAATTTAATTACTTAATTGAATAAAAGAGGAACAAAGAATCACAGTACTCTTCATTATATCTAATATACTTAATGTATAATATACTAAGTATAAAAATATACAGTTACATTTATATTAATAGGACAATGAGCTACTGTTGGAGCTACTCTAGGGCATTTCCAAACTAGTGAAATGTCGAAATGTGGTGAAACACCACTTTGCAGTGATGCTCTACTAACTTTATTTTCTGCTGAAAAAGCAGCAGCACCATTCCTGAGCTTATGGCCCTACTGAACTAGGTGAGGTAGCTGATGAACATAACTGCATACACTGAGGAGGGAAGAATGACCACCACTTGTTTAGCAGTGCAATTACTGTTTTATCCCAGTATTAAAAATATATCAAAAACCTGAAAGAATTTCATGCACTGTGAAGTGGGAAATGTTACAGCTCTGAAGCTGATGAAAGGAAAAATATTTTCTCACATAAATACGGTGAATTTGACTGCACTTATATTAGTCAGTGGTTGTATCATTGCTTCATTCTGTTAAATTGGCAATAGGAGGAAAGAGAAGAGGAAGAGCATAGAAAGTTTGGGGAGGTGCTATCAACACGGGAAACAAACAAACAAACAAAAAATAAAACATCACCACCAACAAAGGAAAGTAAGATAATTGGAAAGAAATGTCTCCAATTTGTCCGATAGCACTTGCCCTCTCTTTTTCCAGTTTCTTTCACCTGTCATCCAGGGCCCAACACCTGGTGTCTCCACTGAAACCACAAAGTCTACATGTCATTAGCCAGGGTGGTTTTATGGGCTAATTTACTTAAGTTACTTTCTCATAGCTTCCTTTGAGTGGCTTTTTTAGTTTTAGTGAGAGGGAGTGGGAAAAAAAAATACTGACTGTGTGGCAGAACACATAAACAGAGATGCTAACTTGTCAAATGCTAGATCAGGTCAGATGTCAGATGAGCCTGTGACACTCTGGTAAGAAATATAAGCACTTGCTTTGGTGTTTCCACAGAGCTGCTGCTGGGATTATCCTTTCTTGTTTCTCCCTAGGAAGGCATTTGATGTGTTGTTCTGGTGCTACTCCATTACATATTTCTCTTCCACTTCAGTTTGTATTTTTCAATTATTTGACATTTCCGATTTTTAACTAGAATTATATTTTATATTCATTCTTCTACGTGGCCTTACGTTACTAATTTTTGTCAGAGAATGGAAAAAGTCTAGTCTGTTATCTGTGAGGAGAGGAAGTTTAATCAGTAGAGAACCTGTCTGAGAATGAGATGTAAGAGTTTTCCATTTTAAATGGGGTGATTGGTCACCAATATAGCTTTTTCCAAGCACTAAAAATGTGTATAAAATGATGTCATTTCATTAACTTGTATAGTCTGAAAGTAGCTAGCAAATTCAATTATGGATTCAAATTATGTTACTAAATTGGTCTAATTTTTAAAAGTGATGAATGAAGTGCATTAAAAGAAATGGATAAGAAAGGTCTAAAGAGGAATTGGCAAGGACTCTATTAATTAAAACTCAATGAACATGTGCATATCTTTCTTTGTTATGTGAAGGGTGCGCAGCTACAAGTACATTGGTGTGCATCAAAAATCCAGTTTTACACAATGTTTACATTACACGAGATTTAATTTCTTACGTATCTGAGATTCATTTACTGACATGTTTATAGTGGCAGATTATATTAGAAATCTGTTCCTAATATTTCAACAAGCAGTAACTGTATTAATCATGTTAGGATGCAGTGCTTCTCCTGGAAGAAGGAAACTTGGGTTCAGGCCGAATTCAGATTCTTGTCTCCTTTATTGGTCAAGTTTTATTGCCATCTCCCTTTTCTTCAAGGATGGGAAGAAGCTGTTCCAAGACAGTTCTTTGAAATGAGCACTGGTTCTGATATGGATTTTCACTCACTCCTTCCTTGTATACACGCTCTCTTCACAATCTCTTTACAGTCCTTTCCTGTACTGAGAAAAGAGCTCATACACATTGCCTTGCACACAACCAATAGCCCAAAACATATATCTTCGTTTTCTGTACAGCTCTGCTTCCAGTGGAATGAACATCTAAGAGCTGAACAGCCCTCTGGAGATATGCAGGTACCTATCTTTCTCCAACAGCTACAAACTTAGCACCTTTGTTAAGCAGGTTAGATCAGGACCAACATATCACCACTTTTCATCCAGCTTTCATTGTTTTCTGCAAAACCTTATCCTCACCAATTGCTGAAAGCTGGCATGCTTTCCTGCAGCTGGTGTAGAAGAGTACCTGCTTGCACGCCTGTGAAGCACAGAGCTGACTCCTCAGGGACGGCCCTTTTCCGACAGCACAGTGCGTGGCTTCTGCAAACACTCAATTACATTCTCAAGATGAGAGATTAGAATTTCAGAGGCTGTCATCAGCAGACCTTGAACTGTAAATTTCAAGTATTTTCAGAACACAATTTCTTTTTACTTGTAAAGGATTTGCAAGAAATAAGAAAAAGTGGGATGCTTCAAGTCCCTTGCAGGTGAAACTCAAGTGATGGTAGACGGGAAGGAGAAATGATATGATTTGAAAGGTGGGACTTTTACATGATGGAGCCTGGAGATCAAGGTAAGGACATGAATTAATGAATTAAAAGAAATAGTTCTTGTCAAAAACAAGTAGAAACAGCTTGTGCTGTTGGGGTCAGACATTATTCTGGCCAAATATTTCACAATGCCTAAAAAAACCTCTGGTTGATAAGACTGTCACATAACAAACAGGACAGTTGGTAGCCTGTGAAAGGATGCTGCCACCTGTCAAAAGAGTCCTTGATTCACCCAGTTTAAAAACAGGAGCTTTTCCCATAGTCGTTCAGACATCCCTGTTTCCTGCTTCAGAGACTCCATCTCCTGAAAATAGCCTGTCAGGTCCCATCTGTTTTTTTGTGAAGCTGCCAGCCCCCTGAGAGAGGGTCCTCTATTCCCATCTCCTGTCTGATGCTGGAAAACCATAGGGGAATAACCTCTGCAATCTGCCAGAAATTGCTTTTCTGAAAGCAAGGACTCTGCTTCAGGGAGCTGCAATCTACCATACTTAGAGGAAAATTAGTTTTCTAAGTACAGTGCTTTCTTCTGCTGGCTGCTTCAGTCCTCCATGTTTGCCTGTGCTCCTTCTCCTCACACTGTGGCTTGGGGGAGCTTAAGTTTAAATATCTCATTAAAAAACAAAATCCAGAACACAAAGATTTTTACTACAGCAAGTAATGTGAAGCGAAGGAATTGATGGCAAAGCAACTTTCAGAGGCTCCTTGCCATTGCAATGATAGCAAAACTTTGCCAGAGCACTAAGCAGGCCATGGCTGGTGTAATTAACAACTGTTATATTTGTCAGTAACTCGAAAACAATTAGCAGGTGTCCTAGTTGATATGATAGATTCATTAATCATTGGAAGCATTTCTTCAAATTGATTTATCAGTCAAATATTGTGTCCTCACTATTGCTTTACAGAGGGCAATCATTCTGCACTGTTTTATAAACACAGATAAAGTGGCATCCTGTGCCCCAAGGGACTTAGTATCTCAATAAGACAAGATACATACACAGTAAAGGCAACATGGGGCAAATGCTGAGAAGGATTTGTCATGTGAAGAAGGCAACAGAGAGTTTCAAAGAGGATTTTAGAACAGAAAAAAATTGTTTATTGGTAGGAACTGGTAAATAAACTAGATGTCACAGGACTAGGAAGAAGCTTAAGGTGATCATAAGCAGTCATTTATATAAATTCAAAAGTATGAAAAGCTTTAAGGCAGAACAAAAGCTTTCAGGATGATTCAGCAAACATCAAAAAGGAGGGTGCAAGGAAAACAGATTTTTTTTTTTTTGTTGGAAGTGCAAAGAAAACAAGAGAAAAGCTATAAAAATAAAGTCATAAATATAAGACACTTTTAGAAATGTAGAACTGGGCTCTTGGGAGATAATAAAAAGGGTGATAGGCCATATGACATAATGAGCTAGAGCATAGACAGTAAGCAGAGAAAAAAAGTAATCGTGTTCTTCATGGAAAAGTTTCAGAGGTGAGAACAAGGGGATGCTCAAGAGATTAAAAGACATAGGATGGTAGGATGGACAACCCCTCCCTGCCCAAAAAATAAAAATAATAAAAAAAGAGCTATTTGTTACTTTCTTAAAGTGTGGTCCATCCTGAAACATAAACTATTTCTCATACACCATCATTCAGAGTACAGTACAATAATACGTTATGAGAACTTGCTTAGCTTATGAATTCTTCTGAAACATTGCTCTTTGGCAGTGTTAGAGATAGGATTTTGCAGATGATGGGTTACAGAATTTTTCTAATGTCTATATAATGTCTTTCTGGAGTTTCCAAAACTTGGTATCCAGATAGCAGAGGCTGGGTCTGAAGCTGAACGCAACCAAAAGAGTGATACAAACCGTCAATCTTAGCATTTTCTTTACATGCCATATTTATATTCTATAGCACATGAGCTCAAGATCTCTTCTATATAGGCTGCAGAGAGTTCTGCTTCTTTCAGTTCTAAGAAATACTGTGACTGGGAGCAGGTAAGCCCAGTTTAATGTATGTATAATTCAGTTGTATGTATGTGTGTATAAACAAGTTCGGAAAGATAGATAAACCTGAAACATTTTTATTTTTAGCCCTGTGATAGGTTCTTTAGTAACGAATGAGCTGCCTTTAGGATAAAGGGATATAGTGATCCATGACAGGACTGCTAGACCAATGCCATGCTGAGTTCTGCAGAGCGCTGCTCTCAGGTCACTGATTAAAAGGGTCTTTTTCCTTGCTCTGGTAGGTGGCCAGTAAGAAAAAGAATTTTTGGTTTAGATAGGCATGCAAGCAGCAAATGTTCTTACCTAGTGTTTACTGAGCTCAGTGAGACCTCTGATGTCATCCTTCTCAGAAGTCTCGAAGGGTGGTCAAGAGTCACATTCAGCCATAATGAAGGAAGTTGTATGAATAACTGAACCCAGTGATGAATCAAATACCAACTCTTAATTTTTCAGTTTTCTGCTTACAAAATCTCAATTTCTTCTAAATTTCCTCTTCTCTGCAAAGTGTCTGTAATGCGCTACAATAAAGGATCATTTTGTAAGGATATTGAATGTTAGATCATAACTAGGAATAGATGTCAGCATCAAGAGGTAGGGGTCAGTTGACCTCAAACCACTTCCAAGCAGAGCCAAATGTGTTGTCATGTCCTCTTTCTGTCTAAGGATTAGAGATTTAAGTGAAACTTGCTACTAAATTTTAAAGCAAAAGAACTGAAGTCTAAAACTATGTCAGCTTCTGTCAAAAATCTAATGCTTAACTTCTATTCGTACTTTAAATCCTGAGTATTCTTGCGCTATTGAAACTCTCTAATGTCTCCATAGAAACTTGATAGTTGCCAGAGATGGAGGGAAGATGTCACTACTGCTGGCAATATTTTTACTCAAGGTGTCTGAGCAGAAGAGGTATTTATTTGCTTATCCTGAAGAAATGTCTTTAGAAAATTTTCTTACATCTAAATGATGCAAAATTTTATCAAAAAGTATATTCCCAAGGTAGCCAATGTTACTAAAAAGCAAAACAAACTCTGAAACATTAGGATAATTAGTACACAGTTATTCAAAGATATCAACAAGCAAAAAAACATTTATATAGAAAAGCAATTACTACAGGAAAAATGTGAGTCTGTAAATGTAGCACATATTGCTTTCCTATGCTTTTTATGTAATCGGTATCATTAAGCCACCTAATGACACCAATTATTTAAAAATTAAGCACACAATACTGCATACTTCCTATTTATTATATTCAGATGGAGTTGCTATCTGTAGCACTTTGGGACCAGACATCCATTAATAAATTCTACATGTGCCTTCAGTATTTTCTCTAGGGTTGTATTTTTTTAATGCTTACTCTTTTAGTGGGGAATCACAGACATAAAAAATTAAAAAGGTCAATTTTATGATGAAACACATGAGCTTGGATATTCTAAATGGCACCCTAGACTGTAGAAGCTAATTGCTTTTCAACAGAAGAACTCTCTTAAGTGCTCACAATGGAAACTGGTTCATATGAAAAGCAGGATGCATCTCTTTGCTTCCAGGCCGGCTGGGACATGTCGAGATGAGTGACGCTGTAAAAAATGGAAATCACCTGGAGCCTCTTAATATTATAATCAAGTGAAAGTACAATTATTACTGTCTTAATCCATCTGTCTGTATGCATCCGCTCCACTTCCAATCACCTGTTTTATTCACAGGTTTACTATTATGGAGCTACAGTTGAAAAAAATGCAGCCACATGAATATTCCAAATTGCCATGTGTGCTTACATGGCAGTCTGTCTATTTCTGTAGCTTTGGTGCAGTCAATTGTCAGGAAGGAGAGCAAACAAAAGCCCCATACTGTATGAAGTATAGCCAAAGTTCCTTTGTGTGTGGAGGCTTCCTCAATGATGCCCAAGTTTATGTTAACAGACTATAGTTTTGACAGCTGCCATTTATGTTAAATGAGGGTAGAAAAATCAAAAACACTGCATTATGGTAACTGATGCAAAGCTCGCCAATATTCAGTAGACGTTATATCACATAACTGGAATACTAAGGTAAACAAGCTATGTCAAACATGCAAAAATCTATGTTATCTGATGGCACTTCTACAAAGGCAGTATGGCACCATATAATATTTAGTTATTTTCTGATTTCACCTTGAATGACATTTGACATCCTAAGTGATCAAAGTCAGAGACAGTACCTGATAAAATCAAATTACAACAGCATCAACAATCAATCAATAACTGCAACTAATGACACTAGTAATACTTTTTAAATTTAGAATAAGAAAATGCTAAGAGAACTAATGTAGTATTTTCAAATTTCAGTATGTTGACCATACATTGGAATGTTGAATGGTTTAACAATACAAGCATTTATCTTTTGCAGTAAGTCTTTTTCGTGTGAAACTAAAGTCTTTTGGACATTCTTTGAAAAAGGATTAAATATTAATTTCACCATATGAGTCTTTGATTTGCTAACTGTTTTTATAGAAGAAAGCTAGATTCTAGGGTTGGTATATATATATATTTTAATATTTAATAAAACAAACTGTTAAAACTTAGTTTGAAAATTATCTAAAGAATGAATTTTTAAAGGAAATTGTAGACAGCGGATCACAATGACAGTTCTAGTACACCTTCCTAGGATATTAAAAATAGTAAAAAAATAGTTACCTTTTCTGACTTGATAATAAATTAACCTTTGTGTTCATGTGCACACACCAGGAGTTAAAACTCTGCTAACATACAACAGTTTAGCTTTTGACCTAGTATTTAGAAGAAGCAAAACGAAGCTAGTATGTATTAGATGCTGAAGGGTATTAGATGGCTACTATATCCTTCTAGATCCTAGCATATTTTTTGAGGCTCCAAAGGCTCTAAGCACCGCTTCTAGTTTCCCAGCTGATAGTGTATTTGGGACAGACCAAAAAACGTCTTTGGAAGAGTCCTAGTTTTTAATTTCATTTAAGTTTTGTTCAAACACTTGAAGTTAGAGGAAGAATTATGAAGCTTCTTGATCCATACAGCTGCATAAACTAACTTAACAGTGTAATTGAATCACTCTATGAGGAAGTTAATGGTCTAATCATTTTTCTTATTCTTTTCAAAATTCCTTCTGAGACCTGCTCAAAGCTTCCTGCTCTGAGTAGGAGCTTCCTAAGAATTTGTGGATCAAACAGAGCCTCTTGCTTTTAAGTGTTTTAGAGTTGAAGAAGGCACCTTTGCAAAGCTCACCACAAAGTTGAGAGATGGTCTTGGATCAAGCTCCTCAAATTAAACAAGTCTCAGATGTTGGGCATTAGTTCAATCCACTGATGCCAACTGTCATTTATGGCTGTCCATTGTCTGGAAATAGATGGGATTAATTTAGTTATTCTGGAACTACTTCAATTCTTGAGAGTATGTAAGTAGAACTACATCTCCCATCACCTGAGGTGATTCCCAGTAAGTGTGAAAAAGGAAACCTTCATACGACTTTGTAATTTTTTATTTTTATTTTTTTTTGCCTATGGACAATTACACAAAGATGAAACAAAACACTCATTCCTTCTCTTGCTCATGTTATTCTAGATTGTTTTAATTGAAATGAATCAGCAAGTTTAAGGAAGCTGAACAGCTACTCGAAAGAAACATTTCAGGACTGAGAACACAATGTGTTATGGTGGGATTTCCTTCATCACTGATTTTTCAAAATGGTAGGATTAAATGACAACTATTTCAGGGAATTTTTAAGGCTCTCATAATCACAGTGAACCTCCTGGCTGCAGTACTGTTTTTAACATCTTAAAGAGACTGAAAAAGCAGCACATACTGCTTACCTATGTTTTACATACAGCCTGTATAAAAAATTCCAATGACTCTAGCTTCTTTCAGCCAGTCAGAGCTTCACATATTATATGTGTAAATGTGCAGAAGACATTTGGAAAAGACTTGGTGCTTTAGAAAATGATCATATGTATAGTTCATGCAGTTTATATTGCTGTAAAACTTGCTGCACCGTTATATTCTGATCATTTCAACAGGAAGCAATAATCATGGCAAGAAAAAGCTAACTCCCAAGGGAAAAATCCTTTTCTTATTACACACAATGATTTTAGCAACACCTTTACAAAAAAAAAAAAAAAAAAAAAAAAGCCATTGAAACCTAAAATGCAGGTTCAGGCACAGAACAAAACAATGATTTAGAAGATTAATGCTTTTGAAGATTAGATCAATTCATGCAGTTTGTAACAGATGTTTGCAAGCGTCCGGTGCAATCTTTGAAAAGTATCTGGGCTATCTATTCTGTACAGTTGGTATCTAGCCATAACAAATTTTCTGCAGGCTTCTCTAACAGAGAATCAGGAAACTGTTTGAAAATGAAGCAAGCACCACAGGCTGATGCAGCAAATGCCAAGTCACTATTTAGCAGAGCAAACGCACGCAAGACTTGCACAGAAAAATACCAGTCCACCCTCCTCCCATCTGTATCTAAATCTCAGGAAACTAAATCACTTCCTAAAAGCAGGGATGGTGAGAGCAGTCTGTTATTCTCTGACAGACCAGAAAGTATTGTCCATATTGACAATCTGTTTTGTATAGGCAGGCTGCAGAGGCAGTAAATCCTATTAACCTGTTCAAAGTCAGATGAAGACATTTAGAAAACAGAACAGCTATTACATGCAGTGGTGAAAGAAGACCATATCAAAGAAAGGTTAAATGGATGCACCAGCTATTAGATTATGCATAGTTGCAACTGGAAAATCCCCCAAACTATCCTATCACCTGCTCTTGCCCTTCAGGATATTAATTATGTTCCCCAGTATAACTAGCTGACTATTCAAGCACTGTCCTCTGTTCTGTCAATGCTAATTTTCTAGATAAAAAATCAATTTCATGCTAACAGGACTACTATGGAAAATGCTTATGCTATACCACAGTTTTACTAATGCATACTTCCTCTACCCAAACCATATGGCATTCTGTGTGTACAGACCACTCTGGAGATTTACTGTAATTATGTCATGATGTGCTTATTGTTATGGATTCGGCAGCCTTTCTACATCTCTACCTGCTTTGTTCAAGAGCAGCTGCTAGCTTCAAGCTGTTGCCTGTTTCCAGCAGCAGAAGCTGAATGAAGGAATGCTTTCCAGGGAAGACATGTTTTGAAGCAGACATACTGACAATAAACCAATTCACTAGGGAACCATAACATTGACTGGATAAAAGTCGAGTAATCATTCTATGATAATTTACTGAAACTGGGTGCAATTTGCTTTAAAATAAAAATTCCCTCTGCTGCTGATGTTGGACTTGGAGGCCTTTAACTGATAAAAGTGTGGCATTTGCTTTTATGAAGTAGTTGATCTTTGGAGATTCATTAAACCTCATTATTTCTTCTTATGCATAAGTGACTATTAATACTAACTGACTGAATGAGAGGAAAGGGAAGAACAGTATTGTCTGAAACAAGACTCAGCAGTCCTCTACCATGCATTTTCTCTGTTCATTGTGACTGAATACATTGAATTCACTTACTAGGGAAAGCCTAAATCTCTTGGTAAAATGGGGAATGCTTAAGATGAGACTGCCCAACATAGTCTACACTTCTGTGCCTGGTTTTCATTACAAGCTAGCAGTATGTATCTAGGCCACACACCTCCCAGGTTTAGTGGGAGCTCCTTGTCGAGGTTCCCAAAAGGATCTGGCCTGCTGTTGCTGAGCATGTAGTCACTTCCCAACAGAGCACATCTTTGACCAACTTACCTAAACTAGAGACAGGGAATACAGTCCCAATTTTTTCCCTGATCTTTAGGAAGAGAGTATGTGGAAGGGGAAAGGGTTAACTAATTAGGAAGAACAATAGGTGCAAAAATGTCAGGGATTGTGCTGCTGTGTTCTTATTACACCGTCCTTGCTGGAAATGGCAGCTATTAATATTTTATTGAATTGAACCTCTGGGGTAGATTCCAGATGTCACTATTTGATCATTGTCTACATATAAGGAAAAATAAATTCTGTCATGTCAATGTTGAATTCCCACCTATGGCAACAGTCATTATCAGCAGACAAATGCCCCTATGATTTTGCAGATGCTTTTTTTCTTCAGCTTGTGAATAAGCATGCATGACTGATCTGTTCACAGAAAACATAGACATACAAAAATAAAACAAAGTCTCAGCACTTCATTATTAATTAGTATATGCTAAGAAATAGTTCTTTCCTTTACTCTGGTCAGGAGAGAATGGAGGTTAAGCTAGCAGAGCTCCAGGGTAGCATTAAAATAATGTTGCGTGCTGGGGAAAAAAATCTACTCTACTGGTTATGAAAACAGGAATCACTTTATGCCAATCAGTTTCAAGCAGTTGGGAACAGAAAAACAGCTATCTCAATAGTACTGCATTTTAGCTGAATGGTGCAGCTAAGGAACACATCTTGATAACCCCCCCAAACACATCAGCAGTGTACAAATGTGCTGTCTAACTGTTCAGCCAGAGCTAAGATAACATCTATTAAAGAAGTCGTAAGAATTGGCTGATGTCTACTGAGCATACATGCAAAGAGCAGATTTGCTTGGATTTGAAGGAAGAGTAATTTTCTTCATTTGGATGAAACAGTGATGTTTTTCAGTCACGAATATTACCTGTCATTTAAAATCTGGGCCTTGGGTAGAAGCTTCAGCAAAATTATGAGAAAAAATTATGTCAGGCTCCTCTCTCCTTAGCATTGGAGCATTACAGATGTCAGAGAGATAAAAATCTTTAGGATATGTTTGAAGAGGACTATATTCTCAATTACATAGGGTGTTTTACATGCTACATAAGTGCTAGAAAATGGGGAATTTTCCCACAAATAATGATTACTTGATCCCACGTTACTAGGTTACTGTTCGTGTTTCTTTCCTGGACTCCATCCTGTGGCCCCACAGCATGACTCAAACACTAGCTAGAGATTTGGTTAACACTGGTATTACTGCAGCTCTAGGGATCTCAGACCCAAAGTGTGCAATTGACACGGCATTGTAGATGTACAGAGGAGCATATAGATACATTAGCAAATGAAATAATCTAGGGACTGTCTTCTGGCCTAGAGGCCAAATGGTGTGGCACAGTTTGTGCTCACACAACTAAGGTCTTTTTAAATCCAGGGCAAGACAGGCAGATCCAAACTCTCTGTTGGGGATGCTCCCTGGTTTGTGCTGCCTCTGCACATATGTCCTGACATCATTTGGTAAAACGACAGCTGTTCTGGGCCAAATGAATGAAAAGGACTGTTGCAAAAGTTAAACATTATGGATAATTGTGTGGAAGTTCTTAGGATGTGCCCTGTCCCAGTTCAGATGTAAAGTGGAAGCCCAGAGCTCAAGCAGCTAGCCGAGAAATCTGGCTGGAAACCAGATATTTTGTTAATTGCAACTTGCCTGCACTTAAGATAAAGTTCATTGACACCATCACGTTAAGATGAAACATTTCAGAGCTGATGTATTTTCCAAGAGACTTCTGTTTCTTCAGCCTTCTGGGCTGCAAGCACACACTGCCGGCTCATGTCAAGCTTTTTGTCCACCAGAAATCCCAAGTCCTTCTCTGCAGGGCTGCTGTCAATGAGTACTTCTCCCTGTCTGTGCTCACGTCTGGGATTGCCCTGACCCAGGTGCAGCACCTTGCACTTATACTTGTTGAACCTCATGAGGTTCACGTGGGTCCACTTCTCGTGCTTATCCTGGTCCCTTTGGCTGGCATCCCTTCCTTCTGTTGTATCAACCACATCACGCAGCTTGGTGTCATCTGTAGTCTGGCTGAAGGCTTACTCAATCCCACTGTCCATGTCATTGATAAAGATATTAAACAGTACCGGTCCCAGGACGGACCACTGAGGGTCACCACTCATCACTGCCCTTCATTTGTATATAGAGCCACTGACTACCACTGTCTGGGTGCGACTTTCAAGCCAACTCTTTATCCACTGAATGGTCCACCCATCAAATCCATATCTCTCTAATTAGGAGACCAGGATGTCATGTGGGACCATGTCAAAGGCCTTACAGAAGTCCAGGGAGATGACATCAGTCAGTCTTCCCTTGTCAACTGACACAATCACTCTGTCGTAGAAGGCCACCAGATTGGTCAGGAATGATTTACCCTTGGTGAAGCCATGCTGGCTGTCTCAGATTACCTCTTTGTCTTGCATGTGCCTTGACATTGTTTCAGGAGGATCTTTTCCATGACCTTGCTAGGCACAGAGGTGAGGCTTACCAGTCTGTAGTTCTCCATATCCTCCTTTCTACCCTTTTTAAAAATGGGAGTGATGTTTCCATTTTTCCAGTCACCAGACCTGTATTACAGTCTAGTGACTAAAATAATATATAATAATAATAATGTAATGAACTTGTACTATAGAAATTTAGTATTGTTAAGCAGCACCATCAATACAGGTTCAGTTGCAGTTGCCGTAAGTTACACAGCTTACATTATTTGTCTTTGGAGAATTTAAGAAAGCAGATTTTCTGAATTGTGTCACTGTTACCATAAATGTCATGACTAAAGCTGCACAATGTATACTTTTACATTTTCTTAGATAAATCTATGCTTTTATGTGCTCAGTTCATCTTTTGCACAGGAAGCTGTGCTAACAGCACACAAAAATAAAACATGAAGTATATTACATGAAGTAGACTATATAGATTTCAATTCATATTTGAAAGCCTTACCTGGAAACCAGGCAAAGGATCGGATTTTTCTGCCTTTTTTTTTTTTTTTTTGGTAAATAACTTATTTTCCATAACCAAGTGAAGAGGTTGTCTGTGTCTTTTATTGGTCCTTCTCTTATATTCAGGAAAGATTCCCTTAACTCATGAATTGAGGCCTCTTGGTTCCAGAACTGGAGGTTCTTTATGGAATCTGGAGCAAAATGGTGAAATAACAGCTTTCACATATGTGTATGTATACAAGGCACTACTGTAATGTCGACAGGAATACTGAACAGAGTGATGCTGGGGTATATCTGCACCATGGCTGTTTTTATATTGTTGAGGAGCAGCGTTCTTGTGTGTATCGTGGCAATAGAATCAGCTCAGGAGAGAGGCTGGTGAATCTAGCTCTTGACTATGAGTTTTCACTATGAAGAGGGATTCCTTTTTAATTACTTAGGATCACAGAAGCTTGTGCAATTTATTCTTATTGTTATTCAGCTTAATATTATTCTTACTTCTAAAGCAGGTATAATTTGGTTTCTCCATCACGCAAACCCACTTGTAGAGAATACCCACAGAAAGAAAATGGATTAGGCTTTTTGTCCAGAAGCTCTTCAAAACATGAAAAACCCAAAGAATCTCACCAAAACCAGGTGAAAGGACCCCATTTCAAGGCTTTTGAGTTGTGCATAGCTGGAAGGAGTTCACTTGAAGCTTGTTCACTAAGGCAGTGTCATAAAATCAGTGACAGGACTGTGCTAGTACAGGAACTGAGGAATAATTTAAATCCCAGCTGTGGAAGGAAGCAAATCAGTAAGCTAGCATCACCAGGTAGCACAGTACTACTGGCATCACATAGCCTCAGGACAGCCATGAGGTGCTGAACCTGGGAAACCATAATCACATTGTTGTATCATATAACTGTTTATCCCTACAGGGTCAGACAGAATTGGAGTCCCCTGTGTGATGGAATACATATGAGATGGTCAAAACAAATTCTCAAGAAACTTCCCTCAGGCCTCATAGTAATGAGTCTAATATTCAGTTCCTGGTTATCACAACTCTGATCACATTCAAAATTTCCTTTGCTCATATAAAGGGATTTGTGAAAGGCAGAACTTCTTCTTCTAGTCTCAGCTCATTCTGATATTGTTGCCTTTCATTCAGTCAGGGAAATGAACATCTCAGAGAAAACCTTGTGTGCACTGGTCAAGTAACTCTATTTAAAACTGACTTCTCTCCACTGAGTTGGAGCAAACTTGTTTTCAGACAATTATTATACAACGTAGCTTTATGTGAGCCCAGTTCATTAAGAAGGAAAGCTTTTAGGGAAATAAATGAGTGCAATTCCACTTACAAAGCTCCCTGCTCATTAAAAAACAGTTTATGCTTTGATGTGTACAATTCAGTTTTCTGCAAGGATTGGTGAAGAAATGCAGGTGAAAGCTGATAGAAGAAACAACAGACAACGTGTATAAGCATAAAGATGTCTCTTACAGTAATCCTTCAAAACACTAATGACATACAGTCTAACATTATTGTCAAACAGAGAAACAGCAATATACTCTGCTCTGAGGCAATGTCAAAGATGCCTTAACCTCATGTTGCTCCTCGGCTAACACAATGCGACAGTGTTATTAAATTAGCACTTTACAATGATTCGTACCTTCTTCCCATTGTGCTGATTTTGCCCAGTCCTGTAGTGAAAAAATAGTCTTTTTCAAGTACCAATCTATATCATTAAGAATCACATTTCCTTCAATCATTGTGCTGCCCTAGAAAGGAACTCCACCTTAATTAAATAATGCCTTTTTTTTTTTTCCCATTAGGTTCAAAGAGTTAAAAATTGATTACATGAGCTCTTGTCTCCTTTCTCACCTATAAATACTCTTACCACTACACTAGTGCAGGAGGAGGCAGCCAATGCACAAGGTATGTGCACGACTGCGTGTATGTGTGCAGAAGAGGTGGAGGCTGCTGTCAAAAGGGAGGTGAGGGAACAAAATTAACAAGGATAAATCTGAGTGAGGGCTTTTGTGTGCAAGACGTACTTCCTGCACAACTGAAGAGCTTTGTGTTGGCTAAAAAGGAAAAAGGCATCGAGTTTATTACTGCAAATAGATGTAATATATGGCACTCATGATCAGCATAAAGGAACTGAGGACAGGGAAATTAATAGTCCAGTATTAATTTGCTGCTAAGGATATCTGATATATATATGTATATTAGGATATCACATTATACATATTTTGAGCACAAAAACAGGATATTGGGATATGCTGCTTAATTAACAGAATCCGAAGCCTATATCAAGCAGAGACACTTCCTAAAAGATGAATATTATCCATCTGAACTCAGTTGAAGACCTTTAATACAGTAGCAGCTCTCAAATCATTTGTGGTCTTTGTATCTCTGACAAAAGGACCTGGCCATTTACTTTTCAACATTTCAACCTGGACAATCCAGAGACGTCTAATGTTTTGTTTGATTCCACTCATGAATATTTTGGGACCCACAGAAACACCCTCTTGGTCTTTGCCTCATTTCTAATGGCATCATAAGTTAGGCGGCTTTTATTTTTCATGCACTCCTATGACTCCCCCCACCCTTCTCCTCTGCCTTCACTCTTTTGGCCCTGCTCCTGTAATGCAGTCAGTCCTGCTGTTATACCTACATGCTTTACACACAGTGCTCATTTCTTTAGTCCTGCTCTGTCATTTGCTGGTGTCTCTGGAGGAACTGCTAGTCTTTTGATCTTCTCAGGTCTCATCAATATCTTCCCAAATAAAAAAAGGACAAAAGGAAAGAGAACGTACTTTTCCCTACAGAACTCTCATTCTCCTTTCTTCCTCTTAGTGCTGTAATTTTACAAACACACTGTTCCTTTAACCTCTACTGTCCTGCTGACACCCTCCTGATCTCTTACTCTCTAAGCCTCACGTTGAGAGGAGCATTCTGACTCTATTTACGAGGCATCACCTCCTTGTTCCCAACCAATACCTCAGTCTAGACTGAGCCTATCTGAAAAGGCACTGCAAAGATTATTTTCCACAGCTTGCTTTATCCTCCCATTTCTTCTCCTTTCTTCCAGTGAAATTCAATCACTCCATTCATTTTCAAGAGTCTCTGCAGCTTGTCCCACCTAGCTTGTCCCCTCTCACTCGTTGTCTGAGTGAACCACTGATGAGCCGCCAGCTTGCTGTCAACCAGCAGATAGATTTCAAACTTTCACACTTTTCTTTTTTGCTGCATTTTAGGAGAATTTTCCACTAGATAATACACAGTTTACTCATTATTACAATTCATAACCCATTTTAGGGTTTTTCTGTCATGTCTACAAATTGCTGGCAATGGTCAAAGAGGAAATACACTAAAACTGCAGGCTAGTATTCCCTCTGTTTTCCTTTTTTTTTTTTTTTTCTTTTTTTTTTTTTTTCTGCCTGTATGGGTTGGCTGGCTTTTCATGTACTTTGAATGTTGGTTCTTTTGGACAGGAACTGCTACACCTTTACTTTGCAATCATAGTGTCCTCAGCACTGCGGGGGGCTTTTAAGTAATATATTATCAGTAATATATTTGAGCGTCTGAGTCTAAAGCACAAGGAGATAGTTCAGAAATTCCTGTGAGAGTACACTATGATTCTCTGCTCTCATCTCTCCACAAGGGCATGAGACTATAATGTCACCTGTCCTATGTTAACATTAAGGATTTGAATAGTACCTTATTCTAATTACTCTTAATCCTTCAGAGAAACAGAATATTATAGCTTCTGTGCTCTTCTAAGTGCTTAAATACATACATGGACCACCTTACTGTAATATTTGTTTACTTTGCAACGTTTATGAAATTATCCTGGTAACAGCTTTCTGAGATATTTAGGAACTATTGTTTGTGTAGTACAGACAAGAATTGGCATGACTTAAGCACCCTGCCAAAGGTCATACTGTAAGCCTGCAACAGAGCAGAGATTTTGAAGCTGGCAACCCAGCTGCTCAGCTTTATTATTGCCTCTTAATAGCACAGTTATGCTTCATGATGTTTTAAATCAATCTGACAGCATCATAGCTTGAAAGGTATTATGACGCAGACTTTACTGAATCCCATACAGTATACATTTCCTGTAACTATTATGGAAGGTTAATTACAAATTAAAAATTTGAAAGCATGAAATAATAATTTTAATGATCGCATGAAGCATATACTCACATATAAATACAGGAAAGAACAAAAAGAAATTAAGACTAATGTACAGCACATAAATGTCAGTTGACAACATGACTATGAAAATGATCAATACCTTTGTGTAGCAGTTTACTTATGGTTTTATTTATTTGGTATGTAAGTTACCATCAATAATATAGATACAGTATGTAAGAAATGCTTTTTGCCCACTTGTTTTACTGGAATAATGTTACACACTTCATCTTTTAGAGGTCTATATAACTAAAAACTAAATTAGCTAAGGTGATGCCTTTGCATTAATCTTATTCCCATAACTCGGGCACTTAGTTCTACTAAAATCAATAGACTTGTGAGTGGGTAAGTGATGAATAAAAGACAAGCATAATAAATACTTTATATCCTGAGTTGGCAAATAGATATGTAATTTTGTCACACTTATCTCCATGGCTGATCTTTTATTTGCATATTTTCAGAGTTTTGATCTACAAATGGATTTTAATTTGTCGACTTTTGCAAGAACAGCCTTGTGGGAGTGGGGGCAGGTCATGCATAATCAAAGAGTAAAACACAGGCAGAAGGAAGATGCAGAGAATCTGAGCTGTTTCTGTATGAAATGCAATTACCATTATTATAATTTCCTTGTACCACATAACGGCCTTACTATGCTGGGTGCCATCTACATTTAGAGGCTTTTTGAGAGATCTGACGGATCCCTATCTATGCAAATGGTACATTGTCTTATAAACTGAACATGACAAATTTAGGAATGCTTTTCTCACTGCAGCAGATGGTTTCATAGAGAAGAAATTACTTTCTCAAGGACATTGTGGTAGACTTGGAAGCATAACCCACTGACCTGACACATAGCTCAGGTCCTGAACTGAAATGATTTCCATTTTCTGTACTAAGATGTGTTCAATAAAAATCCAAATGAAGAAAATTCTACATAGAATCTGTAGTTAGAATTAGATGGTGTGGGCACCTCTGAGACTATAAGATTGAGACACTTTCATGTGACCAAAAAAAGCATCATATGTCATTTATACACAGAGCCAAGGCCTTCTTTCAGCACTGACGTTACATGCTAAGGTCAGCAGCAGTGTACACCTCTCACTGTGTCCTCCCAGGCACTGCCTGGCTATAGTTTCCCTCCTCTGTTGCCTAGGGATCAGCGGGAACTTTCATTCAACCTCCACTCCATACATAGTATGCAGAATGTAACTCAAATTTCACAAACCAATATCAAGTCAAATCTCCATTAGAACCACTGATCTCATTCTTTACCTGGAACAATCATCTCCAGAGATCAGTAATTTAAGTATATCTATCTATTGTGGATAACCCAGGAGTCCTGAAAATGAAATAGTTTCTCTGATGTAAGCAGCGAGAATCAATAACCATTAAGCACATAAGGACATTTTAATGTATGAAGCATATGAGTATCCAAGCCGTGCCATCACCAGACCAGTTCATTTCAGTAATACATAGGCATGAGGGACAGGCAGAGCTGTGGTCCTCACAGAGTGCATTGGACAGTCCACGTACTCAGATGTCACAGCACTGCAGATGAGGCACCCGTGGTAGAGAAGAGCAAAGTGTAGAATTTGGCCCAGTATGTGAGCACAGTCTGCAGCGACAGTTAGCTTTGTGCAGCAAAACAAATGAATTAGCTGTAGCTGAGATGATCCATTTTTTGCCCATACATATGCACAGAATTAAAAAAAATAAAATACTGTTGGAAAAATGCAATGACACCTCAGATAAGAAGAAATTACCTTTACAGTCATATCTATGGTATTCACCAAAAATTGGGGAGGGAAAAAAAGCAGGGAGTCATTCAATAGAAATACTGTCCCCACATCCTTTTCCAGATCTCAGGGTTTCACATGAAACAATAAATCATACCCTTAGCAGTTCTGCTCAGCCCAATACAGCTGCATGCTGCAGGTGGTGCCCTAAAAATACGTTTGTTTATTTTGCATCACTGCAGGCTGCAAAGCTGCACTTAAGGTTTAAATAGGTTCCCCTTCCTCACTCTAGACCCCTCTCTCTCTTTTTAACTTGCTGGAAGAGGATGGTAAGATGTAGAGAGAAATTGATTGCAATAAGACTCATCTCAGTCTCAAAAGAATCAAATGGGAGGTGTTACTATGGAGCACAAAAGGAAAGCTGACAAGCATAGTGTGTGGCACTGACATTTTGGTGGTGTGCCATTTCAGAGAACTCCCATGAAAACATCACAACAATTGAGTGAAAATCAGTGGAATTTTCTTCAAAATAAAATTCTATAGAACTGGGACAAAATCAGTCAGTGGCTGAGCAAGAAGTAATGTTCTGAAATGGGAATGGCTACAACATGGACATAATTGTGCATTATGTGGTTATTTTTTTTTTTTTTTCTGATAGAAGGATTGATTGATACTGCTGTACAGAGGCTATAGTCTCTGACCAGCACCACCTGATGCACTAAGTGCTTTGTGGCATGAAACAAAGGAAAGGTCATGGCTGCTTTACAGTCCCCATTATCACTGTGGGTTATTTCAGCCTGGCTTGACATACATGAATGCTAAATACCCATATCAGGATAATCCTTGTTTTATCAGAGCATTTCCTTGCATATATGTGATCTCAAATATTTTTCCCCATTTTGAAACTTTTCTAAACAATGAACATTCAGCTAGTCAAAGCACAGAGTTCATCAACAACAATTTTCTGTTACTTCTTCAGTGTGTACTGAACTAAGAATTTTATCCAGTTACTTGCTTATCCTGAGTAAAATCCACTCAGAAGAAGCTGCCAACACATCTGTGCATCATTGTGTCTGGCTCTCTTTAGTCAGGTAAGCATTATGCAATAAACACCACAACTCTGCATGCTGAGGACTCTTCTGACATTTGGGATCATTTAACCTTCCAGTTATCTAAATTATTACTTTTTTTTTCTTTTTTTTTTTTTTTTTTTTTTTTAAGCAGTAAAAGAAATAAAAATCCTGCAAAATTTCACTCTTAAAAAACTAATATCTGTGCTGACTTGTGCAAAATTAGCAGCAGCATTTGTACCATTCACAATCTCATGTTTTTGCTTCTACAATACATTCCTCTGGGGAGATAAGGTGTCTTGTAGACAGTAAGTATTCTGCACCTCTGCAGGAGAGTCTCTGTCTGCAATCCTTGAAATATTCCATAGCCCACTTTAAGCCTTTCTTTTTATAAAGTATAAAAAGTTTTTGTTTTGTTTTGTTTTTGCTTTTGTTTGTTTGCTTTTATATATAGCTTTTATTTTAGCTGTTGTATTCTTTCCACTATGCATATAGCAAATACCACATCTTTGTGGAGCCTAACCTTCTGTACCTGGATTCCACATGAGTTTACTAGCAAGCTGTACAAAATACAAGCAGGGTAATGTTTTCAAAGATTAATATAAGTGGGCCTTAATGAACATGAATTTCTTTGTAACTTTTTATCTATAGGCAGTAGAAAACATCCTTAAAAACATGCTGCAATGCCACGTTTGTGAAAAAGCCAAGATCAACATTAGTTTGATCATTGTCATGAAAGCAAGTAACCAATTTGTAGGTTGCAATTCATAGGCTTACCGTTAAAGTGCAAGATCCACTTAAGTGCCCATAAAAGAAAATTGAAAGGAAAGATTAATTTATTTCTACTAACTGGAGATAAATCTGATGTAATGTTTGGGTTTGTGAAAGCTAGTTTACTGAAAACCAAGCAAATTATGCTCCTCTAGCTTTGTGTCATATGTCACCACTCAGCACCAGGTAATTCCTCTGTTTCTCACCATATTTTTTTATGATTGTGACATTATGCTAGCATTTCTCTTAGAAAAAAAATCCTGTGCCCACAATGAGAAATGTGAAAGTGATGTAAACACTAAAGGCACAAGCACCAGGTTTGGAAAATTGACCCATACTTTTACCATGGTGCTCTTTATCCATGATACATTTACAGTAACATGAATGGAAATATAAAAGTAGCTGTAGTTGGCTACAGTTACCAGGTTACTGGTGGTTTGTTATTCTGAACCATTCCCCTGTCTTGCTAAGACCGTCCTTATCTAGAAACACAGCTCTGTTTAGGCACAGACACACAAAAAACCTTGTTGCACCGAGAAGAGAATCAAGCTTGAAATATATATTCCTTGAGTTTCTTGTTCATGATAATTGCATACAAAGAAAAAAAAACAAAAACAAAAACATAGAAAAATAAAGGTCTGGATATCTTCTTTGGAGTTCAGATTGAGTGATAATAATTGCTTGTAAATAAAGTTGTAAATCTATAAAGCTATTTTAATCTATTTACTTACACTTATTTCTTTGCACTTTTCTGTTTGTTGCATTTGCATCAGCTGTATCTTGTCAAAATTACAGTGAACTATCTGGAGAAGGTGCTGCTTTTATTGTACAGATCTGCCTAGTGCCTGCCTTACTAACTGCTTGGTAAGCAGTCTTTTGCTTTCCTACAATGGGGACAGCAGAAAAGGATGGAGGAGACCTGGGAGGTAGCTGGGCTTTCAGGTGAATCAGATAACAAGCTTTTACACATGGAGCCCACACAGAGTTGTATTGACACAGAGATATATTTTTCTGAACTCACCTGGCCATTTATACCTAGATTGGGGAATAGACAGATAGAGAAGCTGCTAACTTTTTGGGTAGCTGACAACCACATCATATATTGGGGACTGTCCAGCTGCCTTACACTAACTGCTGGATATGGACAACCAAATATCCTTTCTGCCTTTTTGCCAGTATGGTCCCTCCTTTGGCAAAATATTGGAATCTTTTGACCAGAAGTTTATATGGTAGGAGGCACTGCACCAAATTTATATGTATAGTTACAGATTTATTTGCAGTCATTTATATATATAGATTTCACTTGAGCAAAAACATGTAAGTATCACTAGGGCAAACAGAAAAATGCAGCTTGTCTTTCAGCCCCTGAACCTCCTCATGCAATTAATTCAGTGTTTATGTCGCCTTTTTACCTTGCTGAAGTACAAAGGACAACACAACGGGAAATGACTAGTAAGGTTAAATATGGCTTAAGAACCTACCAAATTCCCTCCAAACAAGCTGCAAGCTGTTTTATGTTCATCTCTCTCTCTTTTTTTTCTTTTTTTTTTTTTTTTCTTTTTTTTTCCCTGCACCTTGACACTGGATACTTACTCTTCTATAAAGATTTAAGACCACTGTGTTTGATTTTGATATAAGAAGTACAATGTTTTCTTCTCTTGGGAAGAAACTTTCCCATTCTCTTCAAGTGCATATTGGGTAATATGGTTAAAAACAAATTGATCAGTTTTCCTGATTAAAGATGAAAAATGTCGTTTGACTGGTCAGCTACGAGTCTTGTGAATGGATTAGTGAATCGAGTTTTACTATTGAAAATTTTTCCTTCATTTTAGTTTTTCTTTTATATTCAATTTGGCTTTCATGGGTATAACTTTAATTTATTATGTCATAACTTATATCCTATAAGTGCAATTTGAATGTAACCCGCTGTAGTAATGTGAGGCCATTGGTCAAAATGGAGTCCAGTAGGACAGGGTGCATCATGCCAGTCGTTCTTGCAGTGTTGAGGATGTACGCTGGAGATTTTCATGTAAAGATGCCTTGAACTGGCTGAAATACAGAAGTGTCATAGCAAAACTTCTAACACTCAGAGCTGGGATTTGTAAATCACTGTCACAGTGCTCTGCTATTCTGGTAGTAACATTCAACAAGAACAAAGTTAGAAAAGACAATGGGAGTGAGGCTATCTATAAACACTTACTGCAAGGAAGATCTGAAGAGAACTGTGAGCCACTTCTATGTACTGATACTCTAGAAAACACCCCGAGACAGTGATATAGCGATGATCCTCTGGTGCCCAGTCTGGAGCTGGAGTTACTGAAGTCACGGTGCAGCCCGGCCCGTTCTCCATCCACCATGAACGATGCATTGAGATATTAAAGGTCAGAATGAGATCTGTTTCCTGCAAAACAACAAGTGAAGAATTAATGCTCTGGGATGGTACTCTGGTATAAAATGCCTCAGCTAGAGATTTCACAGCACGCATAAAGAAGCAAAGACCAGCAATAAAACTGCACTGTAACATGAAAATTAGTTGAGCTTGCCTGCAGCAAGTGCAAGTAGCTGTACCTTGGCAGGCAGAATTGTTTTGGAGCAGAAGAATAATCTTGCAAGCCACAATCTACTCCCAGACATTATACTTGCCTGGACCATACTGTCATTCTTGTTGCACTGCCTATTCTTCTACAGAAACGACAAAGACTGATTGATGTGCACATTTCCACAGCAATCCTCCTGTGCTCATTTCCTAGAAAAACGGCCCATATTTTGGTAGTGTGATCTACCAAACTGTACAAGAGTAGTCAGAATCTGAGACTTTACTAGGTGTGAACCATAGACTTTACTATGTCTGGATCATCTGCAAGGAGTTTTTTCACATGGACTCTGCAAAGCAGAACAGTGGTTGCTCGGCTGAAATATTAGAGAAGGTGCAGAAAAAGAATCCTTAAAACCATTTTGTAATGCCTGTTTCAGTCTTCTAACTTTGTAGGAATCTGTAAGGAAACAGCTAGTGTGCATTGCCTTGTCTAAAGATTGCTCAGCTTGTTAAAAAAAAAATAAAGTGGGCAAAGAGGCCTGCAACCTTCAAGTCTCATGCAGCTGGTACAAGAGAACTAGTGCAAGAGAGTAACAAGTCAGCCATGCTTTCCATTAAGATTACATTTATAAATACTTCATAAAGGATTAATGAATGATTAATATACATCATAAACAATACTATGGGTATGACTTTCATAAATTATACTTGGTTGCACATTACTTGAGGGTGCTATACATAGTTATAACAAACCTATGGACTTTGTGGATTCTGTAATAGCCTACCAACCCTTTATAAATTATTTATAAGTGTAACCTCATTGTAAAGTGTGACTATCTAGTCTGTGTGCACGTGCTCAGTCATGCAAAAAAAAAATCCTTTTAAGTAATGTCTTTGCACAGCCAAACTCTCCCCACACCTAACCTACATTTTTTTTTCAGCCTGTTGATGACATTAATAATTAAGATTCTCATAAAATTTTTAAAACATAACTATTTAATTAGTTTTACCATGACAAAATGGACAGAATGCCATTCTGTAGCAGATATGCTGTGTCCATATTTCCCTCATTTCAAAAACAGTCATTTTTTCAATCTCACTTATTTTTCTTTTGTGCACTAATTCAAGAAAAAGTAACTTCATCCAGAGAGGTTTTGGATAATGACATGACTGACACATCAATCAATCTGTGAATATACTTTACTCCATAGTATTGCTGATTTGCTGATTTTTTTTTTTATTTTATGTTGCAGTTCTTATCTGTTTGCATTTTTTACATTTAAAAAATTTTATACATTAAAAAAATTAATTACTACCCTTCATAAGCACACCCAGATATCAGATGACAAGAAGGACCATAAATATTTTTGCAGTGAATAATTATCCTACGTTCTCACAACAGCATGATCCATAATAAACTGTGTGAGTAAATATGTAGTGATTCATATAATTGAATGACATTGGAAGGTGAAGAAAGCAACTGTGAACTTTAAGATAAATGACCCAAATTTTCCAGAAATTGGTATATTTACCTATAACTATAAGCTTTCACACCCAAGAAAATTTTCCTTTCTCTGGGCCCCTCTCTAGCAAAGGTGCTAGTCTAGTGGTTACCAGATATTTCTTGGAAATGGGTATTTTCCCCCAACACTCAAGCCAGAAGACTAGGTTTCTTTCTGGACTCAGCGCTGTCACAGATACTTAGTAACACGCTGACCTGTTCACCTGGTGTAAGAAGTTGAAGAATGAGTATCTTTGTAGTAACTTTGCTTAAAGTAATAGATTTATTCCTGAATGACTAAAATCAAAATCCATCATGTTTTTGTCAGAAGACCTTTAAGTCGTTCTAGTTACCATGGAAAATTCTTAACCTCTAGTCTTTTATCAGAGCAGCAGCATGAATGAATACGACTCATTGTCTGGCTCTTTTTTTTTTTATCATTTGCTATACCTTTAGAAGTATCATGATAGACTAAAAATATTTTACAAAGTGCAGACCAGGGATGAAAAATGTATTCCTTGAAAAAGAAAGGGATAAATTGGCTGTCAGGAACCAAGTATTTGTTATGTATCTGCCAGATGATGTTAAGATGGATCAGGAAGAGCTAAACATAAAGATCAAAATTGGGCTCTGTGGTTAGAACATCATTTCTCTGAAGACAGCTATGTTTGCTTACAAACAGTGCAACAGTCCAAAACTTTACAGGTTAAAAGCAAAAGTGCATAGTAAATATAATTACACATTGAAATATTTATAATTACACATGTAAATAAACTTCACAAAGTCCAGATTTCTTCCACCCCAGAATCTACCCCAAAATGATTTTCTGAAATAATCTACTGTATTTAGAAAATTCCCTTGTCCTCAAGTCATCTTTTGGCAGTTAAATTGAATGCCGTGATTTGGACTAAACAATCTTGTTTTGTTCATGAATATCCTTTTAGTGCTTATTAGTAATAAATTACAGTCTTTATCGGATCTATATTCTATTTCTACCTCTAAGCAAACAATAAAATGCTGTGTTATTTCATCTGCTCAGAAAAGAGACCTGATACTCATCACAGAGTTATAGCACTTAATTCTTGATATTAGGAAAAACAAATAAATAACTCAAACTGAAAGCACAGACTTCAAATCTTAAAGACATTTGAGTATCGTGGTTAAGAAAACTTTCAAACAGGGTCACCATTACGTACTGAATTAATTAATAAACAAGGTCAATGTTAAAAAACAAAACAATTAAGTGGAGTCAAAACCTGGTTCTGGTAACATCAGACATCATCCATGTCTCAGGGCAAAAATTAGCTCAAATAAAAATGTTAGTGAATTCAGATTTTCACAAGCAAACACATGAGTTAGGCCCTGAAAATCCCTATCCCCAAAATATGTGGGATAAGAATAAATGCAGAAGGAGCCTATTCACTGCAATGTCAGCTGCTGCACAGTCAGATCTTCTCAGATATAAGCTGTTATGGGCTTTGATCTTGTCTATAACCTTCAAACCATGTTGCCCAGTATGCACGTATATTAGCAGAGCATTTCCTGTTTAGAAGTGAAGGTCACCCAGCCTATGAAAAAGTTTTACTTAGTGAGAAAATTGATAACGACTTAAATCTCCTGGAAGAACTGTGTAAACCAGAGAGGATGATGTATCTATCATTAACATCCCTTATGCTGTAAAGATTTAGAACTATTCTTGGACAAATTCCTCTTGCTATTTACTTTGTTCACTTAGAATACAGTTTTAGTGGACATAGACAAAGTATACACTGGAAGCAGGAGATTTTTTGTACTCTCCAGTGTATTTGCTGTCTGTTTTCTTTTCAACATCTGTGGCTCAAACAGCGTTCAGGGAATTGCAGCGAAATGGTCTAATAAGCCCTGAAGCTATGAAACTCAGCAAGAACTGTTGATACTCATTGGACATGCCAATATGGTGTTGTTCATAGTCTGTATGTCAAGGAAGATTCCATTATCCTAAATTCAACAAACAGCTGCTTCCTTTGTGGACACAGAAATACATCTGTATGAGCTTTATTGATGATCACTCTGATGCTTTTGTAAATCCTGCTGATATTGTAAAGCCTGTTAATGAAAATTGGTGCATTAAAGTAGATTTTGCTATTCTTCAAGGAGTAGAAATTCAGAGGAAAATATATTAGTAGGACATGCTTCCTAACACTCCTAAGATGGGTTGGTATTTGTAGTGGTCATGATCAGAACTGCTGGGTTAGACAAAGACTAGAGTTTGGAGGTCTCAGAGACTCTGATATCAAAGATTAGAAACTGAGACATTTTCAAAATAAGTCTGTAATTTCATTTTATGTTGGTTTGTAAAAAATGTTGAGCTCTGATGATTTGTGCCTGTGTTTAACAGATAATAACTTTTGCCTGAGTTAACTGCACAGTACATAACATTTGCTGACTGAGGACAGCTGATGACAGAACATGTCAGTAAAAAACTTTGCAAGAGTTGCCAGAAACGAATATAACCTTCTTTTTATTAAGGAACACCAGGAGGCCAGCAGTGTTCAAAATAAAGATATCTCTGTGTGCATTATATTGCTACTACTACATATTAGTAAATATACTGTCTCTATGTAGTAATTGCAAGATTCAGTGATTTTGTTATGTGTTCTGGTTTAGTTTAGAGAATCTGATACCAAATACAGTGCCAAGAGAAAAACGAGTCAACAGTGATTCAGGGTGATTCTCTGAAAACCATAGGATCTTGCAGGCTCAGGAAATTAAGTTGTACTGACTTCAATGGCTGTAGCTTGCTGTGCCATGGGAAACAAGTTTCTTCTGTTTTTCTAATCAGGAATTGCTGAAATGTGTGCAAACCTGTGAAGCTTCAGTACCAGTTTTGTCAAATACAACCATAAAACCATTTGTTTAATTTTCCAGACTCAAACTAGAAAGAACAGACTGCTTGGAGACTGAATGATCATATAAGATTTCAGTGATAAAAGATCAGGTTCTGAAAGCATTCATAGTTCTGGATGCCTCAGATGCACAGAGGTCTCTATAGGCATTTATTTTATTATTATTTTATTTTATTTATTTTATTTTATTTTATTTTATTTTATTTTATTTTATTTTATTTTTATTTTATTTTATTTTATTTTATTTTATTTTATTTTATTTTTTATTTTATTTTATTTTATTTTATTTTATTTTATTTATTTCTGTTATCTCACTTTTCCACTAAAACTAGCTCCCATCAGGCAGTACCATTTTCTCATGCAAGCAGAACTTCCCCTGTTCACAGAAAAAAACTAGAACTTTACCCTTCCCTTCCCTTCCCTTCCCTTCCCTGCCCTTCCCTGCCCTGCCCTGCCCTGCCTTGCCCCTGCCCTGCCCCTGCCCTGCCCCTTTCTCTTTTTCCCTTTTCCCTTTTCCTTTTTTTTTCCCTTTCTCTTTTTCATCCACAGTTGGTACACAGGAAATAATTATTTTATGATTTTGTAGAGAACACAGACACTAAAAGTACACGATCTTTTTATCCTATTGCATCTGAACTAATTTTATCTTCTCAGCTTTTTCTTACATGTGTAACTCCTTCTCTTCTATGTGAATGTTTTTTATTTTTTATTTTTATTTTATTATTTTCTTTTTCAGTAACCTGGAATCCTGGATTTTAGTTTCCGCTAACAAAACAATTTTTGTACCAGCTTAATTCCAAAATGAATATGGAATTTCATTTACGTATATGAGATAGGATTTAGCCAGTATGAATCCACCCAACAGATTTACTTCTGAAGTTCATCCATGGAAAACAGCAGAAGTTTCCTGACTCTTAGCTGTCTTCAGTATTTTGTTAAAAATGCTCTAAATGTATCTTAAGCAACTTCCAGTGTACAGACAAAGATTTCAATGAATTTCAATGAATTTCAAAGAAGTCAATGAATTTCAATAAGGATACCAACATAACAGAAAGGGATGACTGAGGTGTCCTGATTTTCTTGTCTAAAATGAAAGTAGTGTTACATTAACAAAATACCACAGTCCTCAAAAAGCATAGCTACTGAGATACAGGGATTAACATTGTAGCTTATTATTCCATTATATGAGCCCAATCCATAATCGTATGAAATTGGCAGAGCTGCAATCAGTATTATCTTAAGATCTTCATAGTTTTCTAGTATTGGAATATATACATTGACAAACCTAACGAATTTGATCTGGTTTGTTTCAATTCATTACAAATAAATTAAAAAAAAAAAAAGAAAGAAAAAAGAAGAAAAAGGAAGACACCTACTAAACTCTAAAATATTAATTTCTACAGTAACATCAATTTTTTTCATGAGCAGCTTTGTTCAGAAATTTTCTATCTATACAGATCTTCAGTTTAAAAATATCATTAACAGAAAGTAAAATCTTACAAGTTGTATGGCAAGTTTAAAATAATTTTTACTATCCTATGAATATTTAAACAGAATATTTTAATTTTAGGACTAAGAATATTCTGGATGAACATATATATATATGTGTATATATATATATATATATATATATATATTTGGGGGATGCAAACCAAGATAAATAAGCCCATTCTGGTAGTCCAATAAGGTACTGACACTTACTACTCGGGACTGACAGGTTACAGTTCCTGTGCTCTTGCACAGAAATTTTAATCTGAGTCTTCTACATAAGTATGTCAAAGTTCCTGAGTGGCAGAACGTTTGTAATTTCTTGGACAGTGACTTTCTGGAAGATTTAAGATTATGTTATGATAAAATACACTAAACTAGGCACCTGACCAGAGGTCCCCACATCCCAGAGTAGTAGCTGACTCTATGGAATCTTATTTATTTCTCACTGTGGCAAAATCAGGGATACCATTTGGGAACTGAGAAAATTTGTTGAAGGGAATTGAGTTGGATGTAATACCTTGCTTTGAAACCTTTTATTTTTGACAAGTGGCCATTCTCCAAGGAAAACAGCTTGCCTTAGAATATTGTTAATGCAGGTTTCCAGTGGGCAGTTTTCCAACCTTAGCTGATCTGCACTCTTCTAGCACTACTGGTTGGCACAGAGTTATTCCCAGATTATATTAGAACCAACACCAAAAACTAGCTTCTTTCCTTCCAAAAGACAAAACTCTCCTAAAGTTTGGATTAAACGTGAAGATACCAGGTGCAACTTAAACACTTATTGGTGTAGCAGAAGGTGATGAACTCACAGATGTTTTAGGGAGTAAAGTAATAGCTTCACTGTGGAACTGAGTGGCCTGATTTAGGGCACAGCTGGAAACAGGATGGAAGCATATAAACAATTTTCCCACACCAAAACTCTGTTCCATGAAACAAACCTTACAAAGTGTTTTATGAGTGTACTAAACTCAGTGTGGATCTGGATTTCTTTCCAAGGAAAAATGAATGTTCTGAAAATTGTTCCCAAACCTTGATGATTTGTTTTCTAACTGAAAACACATGATTTCACTGCTTTCACAAAATATTTCTACTTGTTTTTATGAACAAAGTATAATGCTTTTAAACTAGTTTAATTTCTTTAGTATTTTGGAACTTTTTTTCTTCTTTTTAAATGGTAAAGGGGGTCTCTTGATTTATCTAGATAAATATACTGAACCATAATGCTTAGAATTTGCAGACATGAGTATAAATAACCTCCTAATTCTAAAGAAGCCCCTTTTAAGCACATAGACATCTTATATTTGGATAATATCCAAAAGTCTGTGTGGGGCTTCCAAGTGAGCTGGGAACAAAGATCTGTGGGCTACAAACAGAAAGGTCTAAGGCCTCGAGTAAGCTAACAGGGTTAAATAAATATCCTTAATGTTTCTCTTTCTGGAATGAGTGTTTTACTGCATTGCCAAATCATCTGAATAATACTTCACTTGTGAAAGTGTAGAAGTTAAACTTTGGTAGGTTTATGGAATCTATGCAGAAAGATATTCCTGCTGATGTGGTTTGCTTATTGTCCATTGGAGTTGGTTATGTAACATAAGGGATTGTAATGGTGTAAAACAAAAGGCATGGGAAAAATGACAAACCTTAATTTCCTGTTTCCTATGAATTTGTATTGTCTGTCAAAATTGCAATATTTTTTTTTTTTTCTTTAAACAACCAAATTCATTCATGACCGTAGGGCAGATATCAGGTCTACAATGACGACAATTTGTCTGAATCAACCTCTGCTGTTAGATACATAAAAAAAATACCACTGGCAGCATATACAGGAAGCAATACATAGACTTGAACAGAGCTCTCAGATCGCAGAAACAATGTTGTTATCACAAAAGCGGTGTTAGGAAACATCTAAACATCTGATCATTGTCATGAAGAAGGGCTTTGTGAAACACCAAGCTGAGGATAAATACATACAGTACACAGCACATTATAGTTTAAGGACTACCAGCCAGCATTGATTTTGTATGTATTAAGATTTCAGAATAATTAAAAAGAAGCCTGGATGAGCTGGGAAGTTACTAAAAGGAGCATGGAGTTGTCTTACGCAGTTTGATTCAGATCTAGCCCAGATTAATATTTTCAATATTTCTGTGAGGAGGTTGCAATAAGCTAAAGCACTAATTTTAGCTAGTCCTCTTAACCCACTTGCATTCTCAGTATGAAATAAAGTAGCCAGATTTAGATGGTTTGAATTCCTCTACAGTTAATAGAGAGGACTCAACTGAAAGAGGGTGCTAAGTATTCCTGAAAAGCTGCTTAGAAAAGCTAAATAAGATGTTGAGCAGGAAGCCAGCTGCAGAATGCTGGAAAGGAAGCACAAAGTCAGAAGTGGAGTATGGGCCATCTCTGTGTAACTTATATGTCTTGTTCAAGGAATGGTGTGAAAAATGATTCTGGATTGACTATTTCAGGTTCTTTCATTGTAATAACCTTTATTTCATGCCTGAAAGGTTCTAGATATTTTTTAGATGAAGAAGACATTTGTCACAGGACCATATTGTATGACACTGATAAACTTCAGTTCATAAAGAATTCATTTTTGTCCTTGCAGGTGATGATATTTATTAGAATACCTAAGGCTATATTCAGATTTGATAAATCAACCTCATTTCATTTTACATGCAGTAATTAATTTAACAGTAGGTGAAATTGTTCTCCTTTTTTTGTGGTGTGATATTGTGTCACTCAGCATGGACCACAGATTAGTTTTATTAGAACTAATTAGATTATCCAGTACTCTCATCTAACTACAGAAATAATAAAATCTAACATATCTTGAACACAGAGTGAAATACAGATGTTTCGTATATTGACTGCTTCCTGCATTTGAGAATTATTTGAATTATCTCTAAGAAACACATTCACATTTTTTTTCTTGTTCTACAGCTGGTCATTCTCTTTTTTCTACACTGCGCTTCAGAAATAATTTTGAAGGATGAGGATTTCCAGTTGGATTTGGAGCTTAATTTTAGCTTAAAACTTGAAGAAAAGAAAATAATGGGAACACTACCACAAAAATTGTTTCAACATTTTTCAGAAGATAATATTATATTTTTCCAAACTTGACTTTTCAAGGAGTTTGGGCAATATTTGTAGATTGGAATGGAAAATATTAGCACTCCTATATATCCATTGTAGGTGATATGGGTTCAAATCTTCTATTTCCTGGATTCAGAAATGAGAAATAAGCTATTCATAAATTTCTACTCTGACTTTGCAAGCTTCATGGAAAAAGACTAAAAAGAAATATTGTCATCTGCATTAATAAACAAACCACAACATCAAACAACTTGAAGTT
Source organism: Anser cygnoides (assembly GCF_040182565.1). Classification (NCBI taxonomy): domain Eukaryota; kingdom Metazoa; phylum Chordata; class Aves; order Anseriformes; family Anatidae; genus Anser; species Anser cygnoides. The sequence goes on from NC_089875.1 coordinate 66,322,719, forward strand.
AGCAAGCATTTCAAGTGTACTTCCATTCCTCTTGTGAGCTATTGCTAAAGCTTGACAATGCCCACCACTTCAGTAAACTACAACCTCATAAGGACAATTTGGGGCCACTTAAAAAGATTCAGCACATAACTCTGGGTAAATGTATGGTTTTTATTAAGTTTTCAGAAGCACACCCTGAAGAATAATATTATGATGCCACGCAATATTTTTCTTAGCTAGTATAAAGAAAAGTACCCTAAGTACTGCAAAATAAACTGTAGTAATATATACCAGTTAAGGTACTAATCCATAGATGAATAGCCTGACACTTTTTTACATGCTGACTACTATGCATGCAATGCTGCTAAAGCATAGAAGACTACTTGCAGAAAATAGGAACACCTAATTTAATACAGCAGAACTAGCTCAATAAAAGGATCCAATGTTTTTCTAATTTTATACTTAGCACCAGTTCATATAACATATACACCATTTGTACTTAACATTTGTAGATAAGATGTAAAAAAAATATTATGCAGGTTCATCATGCAGTGTTACAGTTTTGAACTGATGGTATTATTAGGTGATAACAAGTCATTTTCAAGATATTATACTATTTCTTCCTAAAGCTCTTTGCATCAGCTTTTGTTTCCTGTGATTTATTTCTTTTTTTTCCCTTAGATACAAATATTTTCATCTGGTATTTTGTGGATGACACAGTGGTTAACAAATGAACCATGTTATTTAATGATGTAACAAATACTGTTTGGTATTGTATTTTCCAGTGTAGTCTTTTCTTGCTTGTACAAGCTTTACGATCTTGTTAACAGTTAAATTAAAATAAATACAGAGAAGAATAATATAGACCGATTTAAATACATCCATTTTAAAATGGTTGTTGTTGCTGTTTTTTGCTTTTTATTTTATTATTTTTTTTTTCTTGCTTGCTTTTTACTTCAGGTACTAAGTGCAAAGAGACTTTTTTTTTTTTTTAATAAAAACGCAACACAAAAAACCCTGTTAACTGAAGAGCAGGATCTAATATCAGGTATACACCCTTAAAAGTTAATTCCTAGGTCAGCGTATTAGTGAATTCAGTGACAGTTCACGTCAGGTGTCAGGTACACCCTCATGGAAGACTTAGGTTTTGAAGCTGTGCTCCATCTCACAAGACTGTGCAAAAGGGAAAATTGTCTTTCAATTAAAATTTCCGTTGACTGGTTCAAGACAATTTAAATAGGGTAGGGAGGTGTCTCTAGTTCTGCTTTCACATGGGCCATTCAGTAGTTTGCTAGCTTTTCAGTGAGAAAGCTAATCTGGCTTTTGTGTCTGAGCACTGAATGGCAGAGGAGCAGCTCTGCAGTAAAAGACCTGGGGTTCCTCGAGGAAAATAAAGTGATCATGAGCCAGCAATGCACCCTCCTGGCAAAGGAGGGTGTGGAGTGTCACCAGCAGGTGGAGGAAGATGATCCTTCTCCTCTGCTCAGAACAGGTGTGACCATACTGGAGTGCCGGGTCCAGTGCTGGGCTCCTCAGCACAAGAGAGATATGGGCACATTGGGGTAAGTCCAGTGAAGGCCACCAAGCTGTTCAGGGACTGGACTGGTTCAGTGCTGATATCAGAAGACCTATGGGGTCTTGCTGTCCGTAAGTAACTACATATTGGGAAGGCCTAGAAAAGGCAGAGCCAGACTCCTCACAGAGGTGCACAGCACAAGGACAAGAGGCAACAAACACTGTAAATTCGGACTGGGCATAAGTATTTTTTATTGATTTTATTATTAATTAATTAATTAATTTATTTATTTTATTATTTATATATTTTTTACCATTAGAGTGATCAAACACTAGAACACGTGCCCAGAAACGACGTAAAATCTCCATCCTTGGACATATTCAAAACTTGACCAGAAAATCACTTAAAACTGTCATCTAACTGGCCTTCCTTTGATAAGAGAGTTGCAGTAGGTAGCTTTCCAACCTAAATCATTCTGTGATTCAAAGTTTTTCCCTTGAAGACTTAGAAGTGTTGCTGCAGTTCTTCAAGAGTGAAAAACAAACAAAAATGTCAAACAAAAAAAACCTAACAAAACAAAAAAAATCTAACAAACAACAACAACAAAAGAAAACAATGCCAGAACGGATTGGATTCCTGTTGCATGAAGATCTATGGGGTATTCCTCAAAATCCTTCTATAACATACTGGGAGCACAGTAGTAATAAGTAAACAGCAGCTCAAATCTGACTTGCAGGCTGGATTTATAACTAATGCATCATCTATTTCTGAAGGGAAAACATACTTCCAGGAACCAATGAGAGATTTTTAACTTAAATATTTTCTGACTTGCCACAACCTGCCTGTGTCTCCTTCAGTGGGATGGGGAACGAAAGGATTGCACTGGAGTAGCACAAACAGTGGCCCTGAAGATATTGTAGAGACTTTTAATGGTGCAGCTAAAATTATATATATATATTTTTTTGCCAATGAAATATCGCAACTAATCCAGAACAAATCAATGAAAGTGGTCAAAAACACAGGAAAGTTCTTTCAAAATAATGGCTCTCTCTTGCATTCATTCCACTTCCATCATATCATCACAATATTAAAGTCTGCATATTTTATTTGCAAGCAGTTCATGCTGGCTAGCTAAAATTTCACTTAAGAAAACCTCTTCAGTATCCAGATTTTTATCCAAAGACCCTCCAGTTTCTAGCCAGGATTCAGATGAAACACTAGGACCAATGATCTTTAACGAGCATAGGCTGAGAGAGGTAACTAGAACAGAGATCTGTCTCTGTAGACTGAATCAGTAATTGAAAACTTTATTTAAAAAACTGACGGGGAGTAGATTTACCATTCTAACCGCGGTGTCTGTGTCAGCTTCTTAAATTAAGTTTTCAAGAGTTGATTTAGCCCAGGGAAATGCAGAAATCTGGTTGAACCATCTCTTGGGGCCGCTTATAATAATTTTTTTATTTGTGTTTAGTGCTAATGCAGAATTAGAAGAACTCCACTGTCAAGATGTTAGGAGATCAATGCTTTTATTACTTTGAATTGGAAAGTTGGTATACACAATAGAACACTCACAGGGGAAGAATGATACAAAGAGCTCTTATTTGATTTTCCTGGTGTTTAAGAATATTGCAAAACACTGTGAATTCAAAGAAGTAGTTTTTTTTTTTTTTTTTTTTCAGTTGAGGAATAGTCATAGCATATCTGGCCTATTAAAAGGAGGATAGGTAAAAGTATTTTCCTGGAAATAAATACCTTCCTAATGAAAAAAAAATATAAACTTCTTTAAATAATTCACTTTTCCAGTATATATATAATTGCTTCACTACGTAATGCTAGCAATATACCACGTGCTTTCTTTCAAGTAAAACTCTCCTCATGAAGTACTTATAAGAAGGTTCTTTGAAGTACTTATAAGAAGGTTCTTTGTTTACAAGACATATAGCTTTTCCATCATCAGCTTCGATTTTTTTAATATTATTATTATTTTTATTTTTTCTTAAACAAATGCATTGGAAGTAGTGGAGCTTTTGTCAATTCCTGGTACTGGAGCAGTCTTCTATAATGCGCATTAGTGCAATTTGACTTAATTGGAAGCTGAAGCTTTCTAGAGAAGGTAACAGAAAAGGTTCATACTTTTCTAACTTAAAATAAAAGCTCCAATTTCATCTGAAAGAGTGATCTAACAAATGTTATTACATTTACGGAATGCATCTTTTGAAAAAAAGAACAGATTTCTTCTTTGGCAGAGTTAAGGCTGAAAATCAAGATTGTGTAGTTTAGCACTCAAAGCTTAGGAAGACAGACTCCTTGGTTCTAATTACACACTATTTCATCAATCTCAGCAAAAGACAAAGCATCTTGTAAAGCTTCATCATTAAGTTATCCTCATATGTTTTTCAGTCTTATAACAATTCAGTATAACCTGTAGAGACTTACAGCTTAATCCTAGATAAATTTAGAATTTATTTACTTATTTTTGTACTGTCAGTAATCCCATTAAACGAGTGAAACTCTTGCAGTATGTGAGATTCAATTTGTTACGTTACGTACAGACCTTCAGGTAAACATTTCTGAAGACATGCAGTGAACCCATAAATATGTCTTTCCATATTGAAAGTGACATGGATATCTTCTTCATTTTGGATATGTTTTTCTCTGCTTACTTTGTCCAATTTAATGGTAAATATATTATGATATTATGATTTCCCTGCAGGTTGAAAAGAATGAGACAAGTTTAATGTTGTCGAAACCAAGACATACTACATCTCTGCTTTGACCTACAATGATAAGGCATTCTGCAAGAAGGAACACTACATCCAGAAAGAAATTTCAATAGTTCATGGTCATAAGGGAAAGACGTGTCAAGTTATGGATTCTGTAGCGAATCAAATTCTTCTAATTAATTCTGATTCATTTTGATAATCCAATATTTTGATTAATAACATGAATGATTGAATAGAGAAGAACTATTAAACATACAGTGAGAAACAGCAAGTACATTCGAGGACAGGAATAGCATTTGGAGCCATCTTGAGAAACCTGGGATTTATCCTGGAAAGTGCTATGCACTATGGACAAGTGGAAAGTACACCAGTTATGCAGAAATAACTACATGTGCAAATATGGGATAGCTAAAAACTGACTGTGCATGTGCATTCTACAAGGTAGTGGATGGTTATGGTTCACAAATTCAATGGGGGCCAACACTTTTGTGTTGCTGCAGAAAATTTGATAACTGTTTATACAATCCTACTGGGTTTTATGAACTGGAGGGTTGTTTGCACCACTAACACAATTCACATTAACTTAGTATTGGCAAGGCTTCAACTCAAAAGATTTTAAGAAAAACTGTGGACCAATTGAGAAGCAAGCAATTAGAATGAGCAGAGGTCTGAAAATAAAACCTATGAAGAAAGACAGAAAGAACTGGGATTTCTTAGCTCAGAATAGGGAAGAATGAGAGCATAACCAACTGTTGAAAAGAATCAAGTAATGTTTTCCTGCACATATTGGAGGAACATCCATCGCTTTCCAGAAGCTACACTACATTGCTAAGATAACACACATTAGATTTTGAAGAAAATTATTTCTAAAATTAAGGGGTAGGAAATCCCAGGAAGAGATTGCTTGGGGAGTCTGTGAGATCTATTGTTGCTGGCATTGAAGAACAAGATGGACAAACTTCTCTTTCATTTTTCATACATATGCTTGGTATTTAGGTTGGGAACATGGACTAAATGACATACTGAGTTATTCAGCAATGTGAGTCTGTGATTCAAATAACTGAAAGCATGGTTCTGGAAACACATAATGTTTATAAATATGCAGCACAATACTAGTCATTCCATTGAGATTTGATATATTTAATATAATAATTGGAAATACTCAACGTGTAAGGCATAAATTTAACTGAATTTAAATATAACACTTTTCCCTGAAGTTCTCTAACAGATATGAACAATTTTAATGCAAAAGAAGAAAGATGTGTTTCTAGAATCAATTTTAAGCAAACAATTCCCTAAAAAAAAATATTTATCCTTATGTTCTCAACTTTTGATATCATGATTCCTATATATCCTTTCTGTGGAACTCTCAAAAATACATTATGGCATGTGATGGCTGAAGTTCATTTTTCTATCTTTGTTTATCCTTCTCTGAGCTAGTCACCTTTACAGTCAATGGAGCTGAAATGGCATGTTCAGGGTACAAGTCATCTCACCAGGTGCAGAAATCTTCAGTATGAAGTGAATCAACCCTTAAAATGCACTTTGTCTTCAAGTCCTTTGGCTTTAAAGAAGATCTAGATACTAATCCAAATATAGATATCTGCATTTTATGGAAATCATATATTTAAGACATAAAATTAGAAATATAGATAACTTGGAATACATGGAATTTGGATTAAAAATAAATAATTATATATGTATATATGCATAATTTGAGAGCCACATGTTTGCTTTAGAGCATGTATTCTCTGCAGTTAGATGTGCTAAGATACTTTTACTAGAAATACTTGATGGTTAGATACTGGCACAGGTTGTCCAGAGTTGTTCAAAGTCAGGTTGGAAGGGACTTTGATCAACCTGATGAGCAGGGAAGCTGTCTCTATCCATGGCGATGATCTTTAAAGGGCTCTTCCAACACAAACGATTCTGTGATTCTATGATTCGTTGTAATAGAACTTCCATTCAATTAATCTGGAATTCACTCATACATGCAAAAAATATTCTGGTTTAATATATAATGTGGAATTTCTTTTGGAAGAATGATACAATTCTGCTTAAAAATTAAGGTGATAAGTTACTTTTACATATGTATTGTGCCAATATTTCTTAAGTCTTTTGGAAACTTGGCATTCACCAAGCTATGAGCTCATATAGCCGGAGAAATCTGAGGGCTGAGACAAGATTCCTGGTGTCTGTGATAGTGGAGAAGTGATTTCTGATCTGATTAACTAAATGGCTGATGAATTCCTGTGACCTCAGGGAACTGTGGCAGTACTGGAGTCAGTTCCCACAAGAGGACAGTTCTCAGCCTTCTCCCAGGATTCTTTCTGTGGCTGAAATTCTCTGGACTAAACCCCCAAACTTCCAAACTACTTCATTGGAACTGTCTGTCAACTTCTCTGAGAAGCCACTCAAAAACTGGAGAGAAAGCAAGACAGACATTGTATTGGTAACAATATTGAAACTTTCTGTGTAATTCATATTTTGCATGACAATGTTGATTTAAGCAGCCACAATATAATAATAATAATGATGATGATGATAATAATAATAATACAATTTGCAGGCAAGTAAATTTTACCTAATTCTATTAGGAGGAATCAATCTGCAAAATGCAAAATACAAACTCAATAAAAGGAGACTAAGGAAATATAATGCACCTAGGATTTGTTTCTGACACCATTAGCTTGAATAGAAATGCTAAATTGCCCCAAATGGGAAGATGAAGTCATGAATGCTCAATTATAAAAAAGTCTCAGGTACAGTAAAAAAGTTATTTAACATATTAGTAGGCATAGAAATAATTCTATCAACAAGCATTCAAATATTTGGATAGTTAAAAAGTATTTTATATGGGACACACACAAAAAATAAAGAAATTAACTGTACTAATTTTAATAAGATATTTTTATTAAATGGACAGAACAGGAATAAAAAAAAAAATCCAGTTTTTTTTTTTCCTCGAAACCTGAAGCCAGTGGAATTTTCTGAAACTGATTTATTTTATCCTTACTGATTTATTAAAATACAGTAACACAAGTGAAAAAAAATGGAGTATATAGCTTGTAGCAGCATTGAGAATGTTTGATTCATGTATTATTCAGAAGATTAAAATATGATATCTCTTGATTTTGAATCTTTAAATTTAAATCTGCCTGTAGAACAAAGTTGCCCTTGTTGTCTTCTAGATTCTGCAAAGGTGAGCTGGCCTGTAATGAATTTATTCCGTAGTTAGTAAGACAGGTATCCATGTGTATATGTCTTGTTTTCTTTGTAGGAACCTGAAAATAATTTTCCTAGTTTCACTTTTTAGATAATGACGTTTTCATATCTATCAAGTCTTAATGTCCTATTCGATATTATTCCAATACTTAGCTGCCATCATACTTGTGATCTTTACCCTGAATAAGTCCATCTCTACTTAACTATCTTTGCTACCATCTGTAACTATCATCCCAAACTCATGTAACATATAACTAATGCAACATATGAATATCCAGTGGCTCTTGTATCCTGCACTGATTTCATATGCTTTCAAAATATCAGCAGGTAAGGCTCCTATTTCTAGTTTCAAATTAGATTATTAATCATTGGACTAATGTACAATAAGTCCTCCTGATAAAAGCAGATCGAATTTTATGATTCCTGTTCTACATGCAAGAACTGTGTTGTGTTCAATATTACAATACTAAATCAGTCATTAGTGGCAGTGTTTGCTCAGTAGTGATAAACACTTTCACTGGATCTCTAGATATACGTCTGTGAAATGGAGGTCCTAATATTACTACTGCTTGCCAAATAAAAGTGAACAACCATACTTTACATTTCCTAATAAAATCCAGTTATTACTGTTATTACATTCTTAGAGGTAAATTATTCCAGTGATAAAGAGCAGACTGTTTAAATAAGCATTGAAATGATATATATCAGATAGAACTAAATCTCTGATAAAACCCAAAAGTGAGATTGTAAACTTGATCAGATGAGATGGAAAATCTCATGAATAAGGGGATACTTATTAGATATACTTTATGGAGTTAGATATTCATTTATTTATGAAGTCTTGTACATTGTTTAACCATTCATACCAGAATTATGGATTGCAGAAATAGGGTATCAGCAGACTTCTGCCCACTGCTCGAAAAAGGTATCAAATTCTTTAGGCTGCCATATTTACATTGCATAATTTGGCTGGACATCTACCTTTCCCTCTCCGTAAGCCATTAAGAATAAACATCTTTAGAGGTAAGAACTGAACTGATAAACAGACGCATGCATATAGATCTATATCTCTGCCCATGCACATACATGCACATACTTACACTCAATTTGTCTTCTACATAAGGAAGGGCAATGAGTGAAATCAGTGAATGATGACACCTGTCATCTGTCAACGATGTTAAACTTTTGGTGCAATAATCTACACCAGGGATTAGATAGCAGTTTCTTGCTGGGGCTCTTCTTACTGTTATCTTACTTAAATCTTTTACCAGATATGACTAGAATCATAGAATCATAGAATATCCCGATTTGGAAGGGACCCATAAGGATCATTAAGTCCAACTCCTGGCACCACACAGGTCTACCCAAAAATTCAGACTATACGACCACGAGCACAGTCCAAATGCTTCTTAAACTCTGACAGGCTTGGTGCTGTGACAACATCCCTGGGGATCCTGTTCCAGTGCGCGACAACCCTCTCAGTGAAGAACTTCTTCCTCATATCCAGCCTGAACCTCCCCTGTCGCAGCTTGACACCACTCCCTCAGGTCCTATCACTGGTGACTAAGGAGAATAGAGCGGCGCCTGCCCCTCCACTGCCCCTCATGAGGAAGCTGTAGGCTGCGATGAGGTCTCCCCTCAGCCTCCTCTTTTCCAGGCTAAACAGGCCTAGTGATCTCTGCCGCTTCTCGTATGTCTTCCCCTCTAGGCCCTTCACCATCTTAGTAGCCCTTCTCTGGATACTCTCCAATAGTTTCACATCCTTTTTGTACTATGGTGCCCAGAACTGCACACAGTACTCGAGGTGAGGCCGCACCAGCGCAGAATAGAGTGGGACAATCACTTCCGTCGACCAACTAGCAATGCCGTGCTTGATGCACCCCAGGATACGGTTGGCCCTCCTGGCTGCCAGGGCACACTGCTGGCTCATATTCAGCTTGCTATCAACCACAACCCCCAGATCCGTCTCTGTGGGGCTGCTCTCCAGCGTTTCATCACACAGTCTGTATGTATAGCCAGGGTTGCCTCATCCCAGGTGCAGGACCTTCCTGCAGCTGGTGATTGCCGAGCTCTCCAGTCTGTCCAGATCTCTCTGCAAGGCCTTTCCACCCTCATCAGAGTCCACAACTCCTCCAAGTTTAGTGCCATCAGCAAATTTGCTCAAAACACCTTCTAGTCCTACATCCAAATCATTTATAAAAACATTGAAGAGGACTGGCCCTAAAATGGAGCCTTGGGGGACCCCACTAGTGACCAGCTGCCAGCCTGATGCAGACCCATTTACCACAGCCCTTTGAGCCCTGCCCACCTGCCAATTGCTCACCCATCATATGATGTTTTTGTTTAGCTGTTTGGTGGACATTTTGTCCAGTAGGATCCTATGGGAAACTGCGTCAAAAGCTTTACTGAAATTCAAAAAGATCACCTCAACTAGTTTCCCTTGATTGACTAGATGGATGATCTTATCATAAAAGGAAATCAAGTTAGTCAAACAGGACCTACCCCTTGTGAACCCATGTTGGCTGGGACCAATGACTGCATTTCCCCCAGGTGTGCTTCAATAACTTCAAGGATAATCTTCTCCATAATTTTACCAGGCACTGACGTGAGACTGACAGGCCTGTAGTTTACAGGGTCTTCTTTCTCTCTGACTCCCTGATGCTCCTCAGCCTACTCACCTCCTCCTGAAGCTCCGCCACCAGGCTGAGCAATTTTCCAACCTGGGCACACCTCCCACAGGCATACCCACCACTGCTGCTGTCAGACACCGACACAAGACTCGGGCACACCCTACAGCCCAAGCAGACTCGGGCACACCCTGCAGCTGCGTGTTTCCCTGAGACCAATGGGTAGCCACACCGGTAACTGTGAGAGTAGCAGCTGGAGAGGCCACAAGAGATACAGAGGCCATGGTTTTCCGCCTGGTGGATACCATGGCCGGGCTCTTCACGAGCAGGTTACGACCACCATTGGGAAAGACCGTTGTAGAAGAGCGGTGAGGGCGCCCCCCCCGATCGCCCTGCCTGCTCGCCCCCCCTCCTCGCCCTGCCTGTGCGCACTGCCGCCCCCTGCCCTGAGGCGCCCTGCCCTGTGTGCCCCTCCTGCTCGCCGCGCTGCGGGTCGCTAGCACTCCCCAGGGGCTGCCTTTGCACGGCCGGGGAGGGGGCGCTGCTGGCTCCGCCTGTGCCTCATCAGCCTCCCGCGCGAGGGCTGCCGGGCCCTGGCGGCTCCCTCGGCTGCGTCGAGGGGCCTCGATGCTGGAAAAAAAGCTGTGCCTGCCTCTATCCCCTGCTCCGCTGCAGAACGCATGTGCCCTGGAGCCGATCGCCTCTGCCAATCGCGTCTGCGAGAGGCTGCAAAATGGCGGCGGCGCTCGATTTACATTTTGTATAGTTTATATGTGTTTACTAGTGTATCAAGGAGTGCAGCAAATACAGTAACCCCACCTAAAAATTTTATTAGTAAAAGTTACAATCAAGTTCCGTATCTAAATAGATCACTAGGGCAAGATTAAATTTACTTAACTTGAACCTAGAACCTAACCTAGTGTCTTGTCAAAACTACCTACCTGGGTTGAGCTATAAGCAATGGAGAGGAGCTGGTAGTGCTAGCGGGTGACTGTTAACCTTCTTCTTCTTACAGGCATCAAAGATACTTGTGATACTTTTTATGTGATACTTTTTATTTTTTTAGGAAACCACAATTTTCCGATGGCCTAGATGACTACCGCAGTCTATATGCCTGAATTTTAAAAAAGTGTTAGATAATTTGTGTTAGTTTTTACTTAATATTCCTGACGTTGGAAGAGAGCCTTATCCAAAGTCTACGGATACTAGGACAAAATTTCCTATTAATGAAAATGTACTTGAATTAAGCTCCATGCAATGGAATACTGAAGTCCCTTCATTGTCCCTCCAAACACATACTTTTTTGCAGTAATAGCTGTTTTCCTGAGACTGAACCAAAATAAATGACATATCCTAACAGGTACAGTATATGGAATCATAGAATAATAGGATCATAGAATCATAGGATCATAGAACGGCTTGGGTTGGAAGGGACCTTAAAAACCATCTATTTCCAACCCCACTGCCATAAGCAGGGATGTCACCCACTAGATCAGGTTGCCTAGGGCCTTATCTAACCTGGTCTTGAACACTTTCAGGGATGGGGCATCCACAACTGATCTGGGCAATCTGTTCTAGTGCCTCACCACCCTCTGAGTGAAGAATTTCCTCCTAACACCTAATCTAAATCTACCCTCATTTAGTTTACGACCCTTGTCCTGTTATTATCTGGTTCGGCAGAGTCGCTCCCCATATTTTTTATAAGTTCCCTTTAAGTATTGAAAAGCTGCAATAAGGTCACCACAGAACCTTGTCTTCTTCAGGCTGAACATCTCCAGCTTTCTTCATAGGAGAGGTGCTCCAGTCCTGTGATCAGCTTCGGTGGCCCTCCTCTGGACCTGTTCTAACAGTTTCTTCTTGTGTTGGGGGCGCCAGACCTGGACGCAGTACTCCAAGTGGGGCCTCACAAGGGCAGGATAGAGGGGGACAATCCCCTCCCTTGAACTGCTGGCCACCCATCTGTTGATGCAGCCCAGGATGCAGGTGGCTTTCTGGGCTGCAAGCACACACTGCCAGCTCATGTCAAGCTTTTGTCCACCAGAAGCCCCAAGTCCTTCTCTGCAGGGCTGTTCTCAATGAGTACTTCTCCCAGTCTGTACTTCTGCCTAGGATTGCCCCGACGCAGGAGCAGCACCTTGCACTTAGACTTGTTGAACCTCATTAGGTTCACATGGGCCCACTCTTCGAGTTTGTATATAGCTACATGTGGCTGAGTACTAGACTACAAATACACTTTTTGATAATTTCAGGATTATTATTATTATTATATATGGTTGTGTATTTCAATATTAATCTCATAAAAGTAACAGCCACTACTCTTCTGTAATGTGTTAATATATAAAGGTTATGTTGGGACAAACATTAAAATACTGTTTTCACTTGCTTATGACTTTCTGAGTGCAAAAGAGATGGCTTTATCTAGGCTATAAATTAGGTACTTTCCTTTAAATCCCCATTGAAGCTATTCGCTGGTGAACATCATCCCTACATAGCCTTAAAGTGCACTGATCTTAATCTGCCCGCAAGAGGAAAAGACAAGTATTTGCCTTAAATAAAAACTGAACATTATTTTCTTTGATCAAGAACATAACTGAAGCATTTTCATTCATTGTGTCAAAGTTTTTAAAAAATGGTTGGAAAAGGATAAGCAGTATGGAATCTATGAAAAGTTTAATACTTTAACATATTACTTACTATATTATTGTCAGAAAATCACACAGCCAAAAATATCTTTATTTATCAGATGTTTGAGTTAGAAATCTACTTCAAATTAATCTATCAAGATAATGAAATTCTTTCCTTAGTTTAATACTCATAAAGAGCATAAAGGTTATTGAAAATACTTATTGGCAAAGTCCCTGATGTTAACATGTTTTTCAAATCATCACAATTGGATCAGTAAAAAGAAAACTGTGTAATTTAATGGGAAATAACTTTAAAATAGGATTTCTATTTCTGCTTCCTTCAGTTTAGTAACATATGACTATAGCAGTATACATTGAACTGGAAAACTACAGGTATAGTAAAATGGCACTTCAATGTGACCAGGAAAGAAGAATGCAACAGAACATACTGATATGCATGTTGGACATGTATTGTATACAATGAAAATAAAGAGTAGCGTGGTGGTTTTACTCGGGTGGACAGCTGAGCTCAACCACAGCCACTCTCTCACTCCCCCTCCTCAAAGGGGAAGGGGGAGAAAATATGATGCAAAGGGCTTAAGGGTTGAGATAAGGACAGGGAGATCGCTCAACAGCTATCATCACGGGCAAAACAGACTCAGAGTAGGGAGATAGTACCCCTCATCCACCCTATTCCACATCCTCCCCCCAAGCAGCGCAGGGGAATTGGGAAGGGGGGTTGTGGTTAGTCTATAGCACTTCGTCTCCACCACTCCTCCTCGGTCATTCTCTGCCCCTGCCCCACGCGGGGTCCCTCCCACGGGATGCCGGCCTTCCTGAACTGACCCTGCAGGGGCTGCCCACAGGCAGCAGCTCTCCAAGCACTGCTCCCACAGGGCTCCGTACCACGGGGTCCATCCCTGAGGAGCAAACTGCTCCAGCACGGGTCCCCCACGGGCGGCAGCTCCCCCCAGACCCCCTGCTCCTGCGTGGGCTCCTCTCCACGGGCTGCAGCTCCGGCCCGGGGCCTGCTCCTGCGGGGGCTCTCCATGGGCCGCAGCCTCCTCCAGGCCACATCCACCTGCTCCACCGGGGCCTCCTCCACGGGCTGCAGCGTGGAGATCTGCTCCGTGTGGGACCCGTGGGCTGCAGGGGGACAGCCTGCTCCACCAGGGGCCTCTCCATAGGCCGCAGGGAACTTGCTGTGGTGCCTCAAGCACCTTTCTCCCTCCTTCTTCACTGACAATGGCGTCTGCAAGGCTGTTTCTCACTCCGCTCTCTCTCCCAGCTTCTGTTTCCAGCAGTTTATTTATTTATTTTTTTCCCTGTCTTAAATATGCTCTCAAAGAGGTGCAAACACTATCGCTTATTGGCCCGGCTCTGGCCAGCGGTGAGGCCCTTATCTAACATGGGGCAGCTTTTGGATTGTTCTCACAGAAGCCACCCCTATGCCCCCTCACCTTCCCTCCCCGCTACGAAAACCTTGCCACGTAAAACCTTGCCACGTAAACCCACTCCAAGACTACAAGTAGACGTAGAAAGACCAGTTAAATCCACATCAAAAACTTATCTGTAAGAGAAAATAACATTTGTATGTAATGTTTGTTTTAACACATCTAGTAAATTCAGGGCAGAATCTTTACCAGTCAGCCCTTGTTTCAACACCATTGTGCACAAGCAATATTTATTTTCAGAAAACTTGACTAAATTCCATGGATTACTCTGTAATCAGGAAATTACACATTTAAAAAATAACTAAATTATAATTCTGTTTTATCTGACCCAGGCCCTGCGTTTTTTTTTTTTTTTTGATAAGCGTACTGCAATTGGTCTAATGAATCCTTTAATTTTATAGTCTCCAGTGGAATCCCATCTATCTTCTAGACATTATGAGAATTATGTCACAAACTGACATAAGACTTATTTCAGCAAGGGCTTTGTATGAGGCCTAACACTGACTGAACCACCCAAAGAGAAAAAAATTGTCTTGTGACACTGAAATTCAGTGTGAGATTGCAGCTTAGATACATTTGCCTTGGTTAGGATTAATTCAACTAATTTTATATCACAATATTAATAAAGAAGATGTACAGAAGAATTCAGCCACTTGGATGAGCTTGTGCAGTAAGATCACCATTACTGTGACTATATGGCTATCAGTATTGAACCTAATCAAAATAATTGGTATGGTTCTGTCTATACAACATGCCATCTCACATCTTTCTTGCAAGGAAAATGATATTTTAGAGTTATGCTATATTTTCTATTTTCTTTGCTTTGGCATGCACTATAATGTTACTCTTTTCCTGGTAGAAAGGTTGGCTGAAAGAACTTGCATATGTATTTTAACTAGTATGCTTGTTAAGGAAAAACCAACAAGCCTAGTGGTTTGCCATTTCTCGTTCACTCTCCTTCCTTTTTGATAGCCTTTCAAAGAGGCAGAAGTAGCAGATTTTGAATAGCGTAAAATAACTATATCACAAAGCTAGATCTAGTGAACAAAGAAGAGAATAACAAACAAAATAACCGGTAAGCATTAAGTTAATATTCCGTGCATGGTGTGCTGCATGAGATGTACCCTTGGAAAACAGTAGGATGTGGACTTTACATGGGAACCATATTATAGTACTTATGTACAGTAAGGAATTAATTGTAGCTGTGTAACAAACTTAATTCTAGGGTTTCTAAATGTGCAACACTTGAAATTCCCATGTGGGAGTAGGTTGTGGAGAGTTTTAAGTGCATATCATACAAACTGCTGCAAACATTTGCAAGACTTCTTTGGTTGTTTGTCAGCTACAGGGATGAAACCTATAGTACAGTTACAGTTGCAGAAAACTGTGCACATTTTCACACAGACCACATAATTATTACTTTTTTTTTTTTTTTTTTCCATTTGTTTAATGATTACAAACTTGTGTCCCATGGTGCATCAAGATCATAAGTGCATTACTATTGTGGCTACTATTTTCCAACATTTTGTGATCCTTCTGGCAGGCTTTACTAGTATTCTTTCATGGGATTTAAACTAGATCTTTCTGACTTTGAGAGGCTATGCTCATTTATTTTTACTTACTAGAAAACCCTCCAAGATTTTGAGACTTTTTTTTTTCATTAGACACTAATACATTTGACTTGAACACACACAATGTTAAAAGGCTTCATTTGCTGTGACCTGACCTAGTGTACTCTGTCATCTAAACCTGTAAGCTTTATTTGTAAAGACAGCTAATGCCACATCAGTATTCAGTTCAGAATTTCATGTAATAGTTCTTTCTTTGGGCACAATTATATGAAACACATGAAATTAATCAGAGATAAGGTAACTTACAACAGAGATAGAGAAGAATATTCCCTTGTCATTGAACAGTAGCCAGAAAAACAGGAGGTGACTAATAAATGTGACAAAATGAATTCTTTTATTTCTGTCCATCCTTTTGTATTTCACACAGTGCACATGCTAGACAGGATGATACAGTGCAGGGGAGCTGAGCTGGCATGGGTTACTTTGACTTTTTTATGCTTTTGGTTAGTACTTTTGATCATTCATATACCATTAGTGTTTCTTGATGCCACTGTGCTTCTTTAAGCTGTAATGCGTGTTATCCTAACGCTTTTCAGGGGTTGCCTTTCAAAAATCTCTTTTGAGACTACTTCCATTGCCATTGAGCTGTCTCATACAATCGTAGAATCATAGAATATCTAGAGTTCAGGATCATCAAGTTCAACTCCTGGCTCCATGCAGAACCACCTGAAAATCAAACCATAATTCTGAGAGCATTTTCCAAATGCTTCTTGAACTCCAGCAGGCTTGGTGCTGTGACCACTGCTCTGGGGAGCCTGTTCCAGTGCCTGAACACCCTCTCAGAAAGAACCTTTTCCTAATATTCAGTCTGAAATCCAGTCTCTGATCAGGTGTTTGTCTAATCAGTTCACTGGTGTGCTCAGTGATTCTCTCTAATCAGGCTGGTAACATCTGATGTCTATGTGGTACAATTCACCACCAAAAAAAAAAAAAGGAAAGAGGGAATTCACCTTTATGTCTTGAGGTGGATCTAATTTATTGGGTTTACATGGCAAGGTTTGGGTAGTGGGGGGCTGAAGGGGTGGCCTCTGTGAGAAGAATCAGGCAGCTGCCCCATGTTAGATAAGGGCCAGTTTCAGCCAGCTCCAAAGGTACACAGCGCTGCCCAGAGCCAAGCAATGTTGTCTGCGACTCTGTGAGAGCAGATTTAAGAAAGGGAAAAAACTGCTGCACAACAACAGCTGGGAGAGTGGGGAGTGAGAAACAGCAAGGTCAGTGCAGGAGGGGGAGAGGTGCTCTAGGCACAACAGCAGAAGTCACCTGCGGCCTGGGGACTTCTGCTGTGACTGGGGTGGGGGAGTGAGAGAGTCACACCCCCCACTAAAACCACCACACTAGCGTAGTTGATGGACCACTTAAAACTGAGACTTCAGATAATATTTATTCTTTGAAAAGTTCTTATTAAACGTGAGCTTTTATGTATAGAAAATTCCTGTTTTGGGGGATTTACAGGTAACTGCACATTTGTACTAGCATATAGATATTATTTAAATATGTCATCTCAGAGAACATGTACACAGTATTTACATTACTTGTGAAAATCAGACTTTTGTCAGGCTTTTTGTAAAAAGCTTTTTTGTAAAATTACCCCATGTTTTATGGTGCTCCACCTGGCTCTTCATATGATTGGGAACTAAGTTATATTTTAATGTTCTAATTTAAGAAAAAAAAAACAAGTTTTACTTTGTGAAATATTTTTACTTCATGCTAGTGATCAGTTCAATTCACCCCCCCAAAATTCCTTTTCAATATCTTTGAATGTACCCTACCTGAAATTACAAGCTAGAGATGTCCTATTGTATTACTTCCATCCTCCACCATACCCAAAGGAAAAAAAAAAAAAATTTATTGTTTCTCTTACATTTTTAATGATGACAGAACACTCTAGAAAATCTTCTACAAGAGAAAAGACATTGCAAACTGAATGTCTCCTCCTCATTCCCAATTCTTGGTGAGAAGTCAGCAGCTTGGGGCCTCTATAAAAGCAGCTTATTTGAATTTCCTACAGCCTGATGCTATATGCAGACTATGTTGTATTTGCATATCTCTATTAGCATTGCAGCCCCCGATACACCTGTTGTTTGGGATAACACAAAAAGAGTGGTATTTTTACATTTACTTCAGAGAAGAGCATGTGATTCTGCAGCCTCACCTATTTTAGTTAGTGCTGGTGTGTCTGAATAAATCAAGGTATAATGTTTATGCTCACAGTTTCCTGTCTCTGTAGAAGAATATTCTTATCATATTTTTCTGTGTGGCAATGTAAAGAGCAATGCCCAGGATTTCCATAGGATTTAGATACCTACTTGCATTTTGATGGGAAATGGGCACTGAAATCCATTGAAAAAATTGGATCTAAGAGACTTTGACTGATAAAGTTTGTGGTAAATCACAGATTTGAACCAGTGTCCCAGTTTAGTGATTTAAGCATCTGATGGGCTTTGCTCTCAAACTGGAGATCCTAACAATAATCTCTGCTTCTTTATATATATGTTATACTTTATTACTTTACTGCCTTCAGTAGGATGATTCAAATGGGTCAGCACATTTGCAGAGAACCGCACCTGTTTCTTAACTGAAGAGAATTACTTTTTTATTTTAAAGAAAATGAGAACTGAGAAAGTTGCTGTTTAGTCTTTGAGAGTTGTAGATCATATCTTTATTTTTTTTCTTCTTTTGTCAAATCAACCGTTGCAATAGCAACATGTATAACAGCCTACATCTACCTATAAACTGTAAAAATGCATATTTCTAAAATGACATTCTTCCTGGAGATGCCAGATACAGTTCCCAGCAACTTCCTCTGAGATCTTAACACATGTAGCTATGTTTGGTTTAAAGAATACACAAATTAAAGATGTGTTACAGATCTCGTACTTCCTACAGATTTCTGGTACTACCTACATATTCTGACTAGCTCTGACTGTCACTGATGAAACTGCTGCAGGCTCATTTCATTGACATTTTCAGAAAGGAGTTTCTGCTTGACCATGTAGAACTGAAGCTAAACAAACAAACAAAGAAAATCAATTGTAAATGAAAATAAAAATGGCTATAAAAGTTTAAATTTGATCAATTAATATGAGACAAAAATATTTAAAAGTCATTTAGGTACATTTTAATGAATTGAAACTTACATAGGTTTTCACTGTTGCTTATTTCTCTGTATTCAAATTGGTTTTGCATTCTCCTAGTTTTGCTCTCATCATCACACTGCATAGATAATAGCATCCTGTTTAATTGCTAATTATTCTTTGTAATTCTGTTTAGACAGTTTAATTATTTTGTTTAGTGATTTAATATCAATATTTGACTTCTTATATTTTCAAAGCACTTTAGAATTAATGAATAGCATGAGGTATATAGTAGCAATAATAAAACAATTACAGGTGGAGAAACTGAGACAGGAGAGTGACTTTATTTTGTTGAATTAGGGCTGAAGAGTTCTTCTTTTCCAACTTTGTTTTCTGAGCCATTAGACCAAATTGCCTCTCTCATTATTTTACTTAATAAAGATACAAGGTTAGCTTTTGTTTTAGTTAACAGTAGTCTAGAATTTCCCTTAAAAAAAAATAATAAAAACACAACAAAGGCAATAGCAATTTATCTATTTCAAATATTAATAATTAATACAACTGAACAGGGAGTAGATCTAAAATGTACTTTAGTCAATTAGAAGACTTTTTTTCATCACCATGAGTGGGTTCGGAATTAAACTCAGTACAATTTCTATCACCTTTTATTTTGCTGTAAATGAAACACTTTTAGAAAAGTACATTCTGCACAGTAAGTTTTGATTTGTTTTTAAATCCCCACCTCTGAGGATATCTGTGAATAAAAAGTATTTGTTATTGTACATTTCTAGATTATTGTCATTAATGGCTAGATAACATTGAGAGGACCTAAATTGCCCTTTGCAGCATTTCTGCTAGTGCTTCTGCTAGGAACTAACACTGCTCTAATGAAGAATATACTGTCTGCATTTATTCCATCTTTTTTTTTCTGACAATATATTTTTCTATGGAAAAGTTCTTCTTAAAATAAATAAATAAATAATTACAATAATAATAGTAATAAAAACACAGGTTAATGTACTATCTTCTGTATGTTTTTGAGTTACCCCATTTAATTCCTTGTCGGGCAACCAGGCTACATTTTTAGCTGTCATATGACCTGAAAAATAGTTATTTTGCAAATAAACACAATTCTTGTAAATGTTTCTGCCCATATACAGCAGGATGTTTCTTTAATAACATTTCACTGTCCTCGTGGTTTTGGCTGGGATAGAGTTTGTTTTCCTCCTGGTATGGTGTTGTTTTGGATTTAGGATGAAGATAATGCTGATAATGCGGGGATGTTTCAGTTGTTGCAGAGCAGTGGTTACACTAATTCAAGGAGTTTTCAGCTTCTCTTGCAGCCTTTCCAGTGAGGAGGCTGGGGGTGCACAAGAAGATGGGAGGGGACAGCATGACCCCAGCTGGCCAAAGGGCATATGGCATCATTCTAAACCATATGGCATCATTCAAAACAATAAAACTGGGAGGGTTGGCCAGGGGATGGCTGCTGCTGCTTGGGGACTGGCTAGGCATTGGTCAGTGGGTGGTGAGCAATAGCATTGTACATCACTTGTTTTGTATATCCTACTATTAATTACTATTACTATTACTATTACTATTACTATTACTATTACTATTACTATTACTATTACTATTACTATCCCTTCTTTTTCTGTCCTATTAAACTGTCTTTATCTCAACCCACGAGTTTTACATTTTTCAATTCTCTCCCCCATCCCACTGGGTGAAGGGGACTGAGTTGTGTGGTGCTTAGCTGCTTGCCTGGTTAAACCACAATAGCTGTTTGCTCACTCCCGTCAGTATGCAGCAGGATGTTACTTCAACAGCACTTCATTTATAGTTCAGAAAAAAAGGAATTTTGCTACATCAAAATTTCATGCTACTTATAAAGTAACAGATGACATCTCAGTTTAATATATTATCAGTCTGTGGTTACGAGTATCAGTTGTCAGCCCACAAACTTCTAGCCCTAAAACTCATCTTCCTCCTAATAAACCACAAACAAATATTGTGGAGGGATAGATACCCAGAGCTTATAGAAACTTCCTCCTCTGAAGACAGCATCACCACCATAAGCAACTCCCACCCATCCTTGCTGATGAGCAGATTTGCTCCATCAGCAGTGCTGAATACCAAATGGATTGTTTTTGTACCTGGTTCTAACTGAGGGTATGAAAACCCTCACTGTTAAGGAAATGAGGACGATAATCAATATTTTACCATACCAGATGTTTTTTTACCATACTACATTTACAAAGTAAATTTAAAGCCCTATCAAGATTTGAACAATGTAACCGCTGCATAGCACACAGTTTTCTCAATTGCATACAATCACAGCAGCCTAAAACTGATTTAGGGCAGATTACACCAGTGATAAATACACGTGAAGCTGTGAGAAAACAAACAAACAAACAAACAAAAAACAAAAAAAAAAACCCACAAACCTCCATAAATAATGTTAAAAAGACATTCCAAGTGTTTATGTTATTTATTTATTTATTTTTATCCATCTCACAGTATTAGATTATTCTTTACAAAGACATGGATTTTTTCATGGAAACAAGTTTTTATTTTGGCATGTGTAGATATTACTAGATATCTGCTGAGTTTTAGTCTGCTAAAAAATCTACATTTTTTCAGAATGATATCAGTTTGGGTGAGAAATATAAGGAGAGAAAAATTAAATGAAATCTAGGTTCCAGAAACTTTCATAGTTTTTCCAAGTTATTAAATGCCTTTCAGTGTTGTAACTGAGAAAACTAAGAAAAAAGTTCTAAACTCATAGAGTGTTTTTGTCTCAATATTTTATAGCATATGTTATAAGAGAGGCCAGAAGTCTTTTATTTCAACTGTTTTTGCTCTAATATATTTATCTGTTCTGCATTTTTTTTTCTAATAAAAATCCAACTTAATGGGTGGATTCATTAAATCATTGCTGAATGTCACCTTTTCTAGAGTTTACAGAGTGATGAGGGCTTGTGAAATTAGACCTGGATGGCTATCCAGGAAGCTGTTCCACACCTAGGCAGTGTTTGCTTCTAGCACACTCCTATGCATGCTGACCACCTTGCTGGTCCCAGCTCAGCCTCCATTGCTGTGGAGACCAGATTTTTGACACAGAGCAGCTGGGCACGCCACCAGTTGTATAACCCAAGTAAAGCATATGATGTCACTGATACAAGCTTTAGAATTACTTTTACTAAGAGATGTTTGTTTAGCTTTTTTTTTTTTTTTTTTTTTAACATTTCTTTCGAATTACCTTTCTGCCTACCAAAGAAAAACTTCTGGCAATTCTACCTAAAAAAATAAAACCGTGATGAAAAATACAGTCATGTTCTTCATTTCTATATGAAAGGGAATACAAGAAGAATTTTTAATAGGTCTTAGACCCTTTTGAGACCTGATTGAAGCTGTTTATGGGCCAAGTTTTCAAAACTGTTTACAAGGGCTGTATGTAGGCAGGAAGAGAATGGGAATGAAGCTTTACAGCTTGTGGAAATACAGACAAGTTTGGTTAGAGCTAATGAAGTTTCACCCAGTTTAGCAAAACTGCGATTGCTTAAGCACTCACAAGTTTCAACAACTTGTATTTAATAACCTGGTATTTTAAAGATTTATAGTTGTGTGCTGGTCACTTCAGATATTTTAATATTCTGGACTCCAGCACAGAAACTTTGCGCTGGAGTCACTCTATGGATGAGAAATTCTCCCTTTTGCAGACCAAACCTAAAAGGAAAAGGCAAATCTCCTTCGTGAGACAAAGGTCTAGCACTAGCGGCAGCCAGAAACCAGATGCAGGTGCTCTGACTACTGTGATCATTTGGAGAATGCTAATGTGCTATGGCTAAGATTAATGCTGCTGCATTCTGTAAGGTGACAGCATTAGCAAATTACTGACACAAAAGCATGCTTGCATGACAAAACCTGCTGGCATGGTACTTTCTGCACAAACCTCACGGACAGAGGTAAGATGCGAGGCACAATAAAATGCCTCAAGGCACATTTGTAGCTGAAGTGTGATGTAGCAATTATGTTTATGTGATCTAATGTTCCCTTAGTTCTCATTTTTTAAGCTTTGTTTTTCTCTTGCTCATTTTTTCTCAATACAGTTGAGTGCATCCAGACAATAAAGAGAGTCTTTGCACTCTGTTTGGTAAGATGTTCAAGACGCCAAACAATTCTTCTACATTGAGGATTCTCCATACCCAGTTTCCACCAGGGGTCACGGTAAAATCAACCTTATCTTTATCACTAGAAAGCTGAACAGTATTTTGGCACAAGTACACTGAAAACAGAGATAAATTATTGTGTTCATTAATACACTTTTGGCTTATTCTTCATAGAACTGAAATTTATTGCTCTTCTATCACCCCACTTCTTGAAAAAATAAAAACAGTTACTGAGTCATATTATTAGCTTTTGTACTGGAGATGTCTTTGTAATTTTATTCCAACTATGTAACTCATTTGATGACAATATTTTAATAAGGAACAAAACTTTTCTATTATATCAAGCTTAATTATACACTAACTATAGGGATAAAAACAAAACAAAACAAAACAAAACCCTGTAATAATGAAATAATTTTAAAAAGTGTATCATCCTTTTGTGAAAAAGGAAATTTCACTATTCATTCAAGAAGCCTCTCTTCATACTTACTAGAGATTTGCAGAGACTTAATAGTAGCAATAGAATAAGAATGAAGTTAGGACTTCTAAATTACTAAAGAATAATTTCAAAACCTTATCACTTGTTACTTACTACTAGGGACAAAGTATACATGAAAGAGATGGGGGGAAGATCTTTAGTTTCTCATATCATTTTGCAGTATGCAATGAAGAAAATTCTACTAAAAGTTCTTTGCTGTTACTTGGGTGAAAGGACACAAAGATAAGACAAAACTCAGGTTTTCATGCCATGGCCACTCCTAGAGTCATTTCAAATATACTGTATTTACTGCAGGCTCCGAGGGATTGGAACAAAAGGAGTTTTTCTGGGTCATATAAAGGGCAAGTATTCAGCCACTTGCTTTATCTCCTGCAGCAATTGCATACTGTGTGACTGGGGAGCACTTCTCCCCAGCAGGGCTGCATCAAAGGGAAATTCCCTTTATATTGACGTGGTTTGGCTTGGACATGAAGCCATGTGGCTTCAAACATTTGAAGCTGCCATTGCTGTAGAAAAGATGTTTTGGATGCCCATTATTTTGGCAATGAGAAGTATTTAACAACCATGTCTGCAAAGTTTGTTGCAGATCTGATGTACTTGGAGAGGGAGGATGACTTGCCTGGAACATATGCTTTTGTTAGATCAGTCCCATCTCCTGAGCACCCCTGGTCCTTCACAGTCAGTTTGGAGTTGGTCGCATTCTGAAAATCTTTGAGTGTTCACAGGGAAACATTATGTTAAGAGATAAGATAGGGTACAGACATTACATAAAATTAAACCAACTTCAGAATTCCTATACATCTGTCAGTTCCTCAACCTATATTTTGGGATTTTATGTGAAAATGCTTATGTGAATGCTTATGTGAATGCTTTATGTGAAAGAGCTCATCATAAGAGACAACTTTCATAACACTAATGAGTCACAAGAATAAAATTTTGTGAAAAGTCTGGAAATCCTGGGGAAATTACCAGTGATTACTGTCATTTAAGTTTTTAAATGTATTAGCAATATACCCGTGATTTAGCAAAGAGAACTCCTACATGACTTCGAGTTTATTTGCTCCTTTGTAGAACTCATACTGTATGTTCTCTCATATTAACATGGTCAACTGTGAACTGTCTTATAGACGTGTAGGTGCACATAAGCCTATACAAAGACAACAAAGCTCTTGCCATCAGCAGGCAGACAGTCAATGCTCTAGTACAGTTTGTTACAAATACATGAAATTACATCAAACAGTTTTTGTCACCCAAAATACATACGATTTTTGATGCATTTTGGCCGTTGATCTGCCTGATAGGGATGAATAATGACAGGGTAAACAAAACTTGTTCCCCAAGATTCAAAACTTGAAAACAGCTCTCACACTCTTGATTACTTCCAAGGAAATAACTAGAATTTAATCTGATTTTTCTTTATAGACAAAACATTTAGCAAGTAACAATTTTCAAACCAATTTTTTTTTTTTATTTTTAGTTTATCAACAATTAACAAGGAATCCAAAAGTTCAACAAGGAATCCAAAAGTTCTGTGATGTTTTTTTTTTTTTTTAAAATCTCAGGAAGGAGTAAGATCTTCTAGATCCTAGCTGCCATGTATCTACATAAAGTACACCAATGTATGAGCAAGGTACACAAATAGTGACTACTCCAAAATATGTGACAGTTATTGACACCTTCAGAACTACCTAAAGTTGTGTTGTATCACATAATTATAAAATATTTTTACAGCTTTATCTTGCTAGTATGAATTATTTATTAAATCATTAAGTTAAAACAACCCTTTAAATTACAATCAGTGACTACAATAATGAATGCAATGTTAATATTTTGCAATATGGGGATAAAATCCCTTGAAATCATTAAAATATCAATGTATACTTCAGAATTTTCAGAATTATTTTTTTTTCTGTATTTGTACAAGACATTGCAATACTAGGGGTTTATCTGTTCCTGGTTCTTTCTTCTATATAAGTTCAAAAATAAAACATACTATTTTATCTTTTAATCTCATGGACATACAGAAGTGATGCCATTGACATGTCCTCAATGACACTAAATATAATAGATATTGTCTGCTCAGCAACTCATTATACCACTTGGCCCATATTTCATTTGTATTTCTTCTCTGAATACAATACAGTCATATTCTTTACCCCTGCTTACTTTGCCCCATGCAGAAGTTAAAAAATGAACCACATAAATTTCAGCAGTGCCATGTGCTCAGCTTAGTGAATAATATGGATTTTTTAGAGAGGTCTTAATACTGTTCTACACAGAATTGATTTAAAACCCAGTAGGAATATATGCTAAACACATGATTTCTTATTGTCTTTTTTCATTCTGGAGGTGCTTGTGTCTGTATGAGTGTGGGAAAAACCTGCAAAGCCTAGATATCTGCAAAGGCAACTCTCTGATGTAAATGGTTTACAAAAGACCACATTAATTTCTTAGAAAACTAAAGGATTAGAGAATAATAACATGCTGCAAAGGGAATGCAAAAAGTTAACCATTATATGCAAATTATCCTCAGATGTTCACTGTGAATGAAAATCTACAGAGCACTATAAAGACAGCAAATCATTTTGTGCTAGCCCCAGAGGCTTGGTGAGAGTGTCCTGGTATTTCAACAGATTCTTTTTTCTCTCTGTAGTATGTTCTATAGCATTCTGAAAAGCTGTCTGTGTTTTGCTTTTTGGTACAAAAGAGAAAAAGGTGTTTTATTTTCTAAAATCTGGAGCTTTGCTTTTCTCTGTTTTTGCTAACTCCTCCATTTAGAGGTTGATGCTTCTGGCTTCTGGAAGTTTTTAAGAATCATGATGTAGATAGACTCTCTCTGTTTAACCTAAAACAAAGCAATTTACCATGGATACCAGCTATGGACCTGAAACATGGCTGCGGATGCTTTTACCATGCTGTTCCACCTTTCTCTCTGTTCAGTATATGTCTCCAGAATTACTGTCACAAATTCAGCCTCTCTGCTGTCGCTAAGCAATACCATTTTATTCAATATAGAGCCTTATACTGATCTCATCAGTGTAATCTCTGGCTGTTCTCCAGCAGTGACTGAAACAACATGACTCATATCTGTGATATGTGATTTGTTTCCTTTCCTATTCTTTTGAGGGGAAAAAGGTGGGTGCAAAGTAAGGTTTTGTTCTCTATTTGTGTATATATATTATTTTAATCATATATTCTATGACGTGCTTTCTATTTACTGGCCTTGGAATGTCTGACTGCAGTTTTAAAACATTCCTGCTTTGGCACATTTTGAAATTATCTACAATCTTTTTTCCTATGTGCCCCTCTGTGCAATGATGAAAATCCTACTCCACTGATTACTCAGAGTAATTTTGTTAAAACCAGCCATTGAAAAATGTTGTGGCCAAGCAGGACAAAGCAGAAGGCTTTGTCTAGTTTTATAAAGGATGAAGAAACCTGCCTCCCTGGTCTGACTCACTGTCAGCAGTTCTGAAATTACAAGCAAATGCTTTTTAAAGAACACATGAACTTAGAGGTGTTATATTTCATATTCTGCTCATTTCCTTGAGAATGATTGTTTTACTAAAAACTTATGAAGTTTTCTAACAATTTAGCTCAGTACAGATCAGATTCAAAATGGAGTGTTACTGAGCTTTTTAGAAGAGTTCATTATACTTTAGAAAAATGTTCTTCTTATATCCTCTGCCCACATAGAATATGACTTTCAATGAAGAGTAAAAACATTTTGGAAAATTACAGGGAGATCGTGTGAGCTTGTTTCAGTAAGCAAGTTCAAGACTCTGCTTTGGGGAATGAACTTTCCTGGGGGCCTTTTACACCTTAAAATATGTGTTTATTGCAATGAAATGGAGGGGGAAACCAGAAATTGAGGTGTTGAGCTGACTCCAAATATTAGTTGCTACCTATCACCTTCTGTTACCAATGTAAAGATGGTCACAAACTCAGTAGTGTGCTAACAGTGGTATGCTGAAAACAGAGTAGGTTGATTTAATGTCTTGTTTTTGTAACAGACAATGGGAATAATTAACTTGCTATATTGGTAAAACAGAATAAAACAGAAAAACCTTGTATTGTGAATACTGTGAAAAACTTTTTTTTTCTTTTTTTTTTTTTGTATTTGATTTGCATGAAGAATAATGTGTCTCATTCCACCTTGGGTGTGACTTTGGCCACAAATCAGAATTAAAACCACAAAAACCAAGTTTTCCTTTCCATGTACTGCTATACTTTGTTAAGTCCCCAAAGACAAGATCTTTAGAGATGAAAATTGGGAAGGAGAGCAGGGTTTTGAAGAGAGCTCTTTGCCCTTCTTTTCTAGGACCATGACTGTTGAACTTAGGCTATGAACAAAACGGATGTACAATTTTTGTTCAGTTTGTACAATCACAGGATCCTGAATTTATTCTTATAGGTCTGGGATAGAGGAGGATGGGGACAGAGACACTGAAAAATGTCATTTTCTTGATCTGAAAAATGCCTTTCCAGAACTGAATGTCTCCTATTATCCCTGTCTGTGGAAAGAAGCTTCAGTAGTTTGGTAATCTCTTCCCTGAGTGACAGGGCTCATAGTGCTCTCCCTCCAACATCCCAACATGGAACTGACCCCAGCTAGTCTTATGACAGTCAAAACCAAATGTGTATAAAGACTCTTTGCTAATAGTTACCTGGCTTTTTAATTTAAAAAAAACAGAGCATTGTTAATTAAGAATTAACAATTTTATTTTTCATAGAATCATTGAGTCATAGAATCATTTATGTTGGAAAAGGATCTCAGGATCACCAAGTCCAACCACCAGTCTGACCCACCAAGTGCCATCAAAACCACATACAAATCTCTTAATTACCTCCAGAGATGGGGACTCTACCACTCCCTTGAGCAGCCCATCCCAATGCTTGACCACCCTCTCCACAAAGAAATTCTTCCTAATTCCAATTCTAGAAAGCATCTTCCTGAAATTATTCACTTTTTCTTACAGTTCCCTGGCTAAGTAAAGAAAATTTGCCATAGGATGATGGGATAACAGCCTCAGATATTCCAGAAAAGATTTTATGCAAGTTCTTGCTTTTTCTTTTATAAAGAAGATATAGAAGTAATGTTTGCTGTATGCCTGTGGCAGAGTAGGAGTTCCTATAAAATAGTGAAGAGAGTTAAAGGCATACATTTGTAAGTTATCATTCCTGGAAAATATTGACTAGTGTGCAAAGGAGAATTCTGGCTAACAACTCACTGCTCTTCCGGGCCTCTTGGGAAGAAATCTGCTGACCCTAAGCCTCTTTGTTTCTGGCACATGTGCTCTGTTCCTTGAAGGGCTGTGGTGGGCTGGGTACAGTTGGCAGCAAGACCAGCACAGGAGCAAGGTGTCTGGATTACCCACAGAAGAAATATGCCAAATCCTTAAAGTACACACTGAAAAGGTGCACTATAAGACTTCACTAATTTTACCAAATCTGACTGTCAAATGGATGCATATCTCCAACACCAGCCTTCAATTCTCCTGCCAAAATGCTGTTCTGAAGTATGAGTAGCCCAGAACACTTCAGCCAAATACCTGGGAATTGATTTTGGTAAAACTATCATCTACTCTCATTCTTTGAAGTAACTGAACCTCTGCTGAAATTTAACATCCATCTCCCCTAAAGGAAGAGAAAGGCCTGAAGCTGAGAGAAAGTATGAAAAAATTCAGCGTGAAAGGTTAACCTAAGGCAAAGTCATACGCTGCTGAAAACTGAGATTTCTTAGAGGAATGTATTAAGCATCTTCACATATAAATTTCTAGCACTACCCAGTGCCTGAGAATATCAATTTTATTTACTTTCAGTAGCTTATTAATGATGCAGGTTTTATGTTAAAATTTCCTGCTGAGGTGGCAGTACAGAAAGACAACTCTTTAATTACAAAATCTGTGCTACAACTAAAGAATATAACTTTTAATAAAATGTTGATGGTTTGATAACAAAATGCCATAGCACCCTAATTCTTGACAGGTGGTATCCAGTGGGACAAAATATTATCTGTTTCAGAGAATTCCCTGCTGAAGTATTGTTAATAGAAGTTACTTTGACCTCAGTGAAGAAACACCAGTTAACACAATCTGAGCTTCTGATCTGAAACATTAATTGAAACACCTTTCAAGATTTGGTTTTGAGTTTGTAAAAAGGCTTTTATAAGGTGGGATTTTACTGCATGTTTTTTTGAAACTTTTGTTTGGGAAGAAGGTCAGGAAGCTTGAAGTTAGATGTTTTGCAATGGAAAAGGAATGACTGCTTGACAGGTTTAAAAAGTCGTGCTTGACAGAGTAGTTATAGCTGTTTGATAGTATGACTTCAGTGTTCTGCTTTTTTGGATGACAGGATGAAGAACTGAAAGACTATGAAAATAAAACTTTTCTGTATATACTTTTTTTTTTTTTTCTCTTCTTAATAATCCAAGGTCAAACATGCATTTTAATAAATAAACATATAACCCCCTAATTTTTTTTCTGCTGTGCCGGGGACAACAAAACAAATTTTAGGTGTTCTTTTCAATTCATTTGTCAGTCTACATACCGAAAGCACATTACACAGCTGTGTTAGCAAAAGCAAAGCTTTTCCTTGATTATCTAGGGAAATTGCCTCTGGACAAAAACCATAGAATCATAGAATCATTAAGGTTGGAAAAGACGTTCAAGATCATCTGGTCCAACCATCATGATTTTGGATGGAAATTTTAAACTTTGTAAAATAAACAGAGTCATGTATTTCAATAATATTTCAAAGCTTTCTCTCACTAGCATTTGCATTTATTAAAGTATTTGGGGACAATGGAAAGTTATCTCAAATTATTTTGTCTTGTTTGATATTTCTACACATTCAATAAAATGGTAAAGTGCATTTCCACCTACTTTTCTCAATGTGTCCAATTCTTTGTAGGAGTTCCTTTTTTTCTCTTATATGGTAATGGAGAGCTCAGTCTCTCTTGATCAGCCTGACAATTGGATCAAATTTCATGAATTTCTTTCAAAAGAAAGGCATTGTTCAGGATGAAGGACATTAGACTCAGTTCATTGGCAGTTACATATTATTCCTCAAGAAGGTTTTCATGCTTCAAAGCTTTTGCTGTAGTCCTCTCATACCAATCAATAAATATGGCAGGTTTCCTGAATTGAAATTTAAGGCTTAAAAAGAAGTTTTTTTTATTTTTTTTTATTTTACTACATTTTATTATCATTCATATTTGTATTAATTTTATGTATAATTATTGTAACTGTATATATCACCTTTTTTTTTTTTTTTTTGTCCTCCAGTATCAATTGCTAGTTTTCATACTGAAGGGAATATAGCCTCACAATCTCACAAGGAGATTATATTTAGAACAATCGTTTTTCGTCTCCACTTTTTCTCAGTTGTATGGGGATATTTTTGACAATGATAATATTCCTACTTTACTGTTTATTCCTATATATTGACTAGAAAGCATCATTTACATATTCAGGGACTATTGATTGTACATAAAAAGGACATTAATCTGATTTAAAAATCTTTAAAATGAATAGAGAAAAAATAATTATTTTTTGAATTTGAAAAATAACTTTCAAAGGTAAATCTTAAACAAACAAACAAACCTCACCTATATGTTTCTAGGGTTTACTGCCAAAATCTCTCTCTCTCTCCACTTTTTTCACTTTTGTTTTCCCATTACTTTTGGTGTAGGGAAGAAATATTCACTTTTGCAACTCCCATTATTTTTCATCTATGCCTCAGCTAAAACCCTAGTTCAGGAAATAGCTGAACACATCCCCTTCCCCTCCCCCCCCCCCCCCCCCCTTTTTTTTTTTTTTGTATTGGTTTCAAAGCATCAGCATGTCCTCCCTTAAATCTAGGTCAAATTTAGTATATCTTTATATACTGAAGTGCATATAGCCATTGGAATATATTTTATGATAAAACTGCATCAATAAATGCTTAGTACAGTTAGATTATTTTAAAAACAATCTCTAAGAGAGGAATAACCTGATCTATTAAAAAAAAGTCCTTGGGAATAATGTTAAAGATTTACATAGTCTAAGCACCATGCCTAAAATCCCAGTAGAATCCACTGTTCACCATTCTTTCAGAATAAAACCAATGAATTCTAAGCATAATTATGGACTGAGTCCATAAGTCTTCCCTTCATCTAGATTTATAATTTGCTCATTAGTCCTTGTACACATTAAGAAAAATGGCGTATTAAGAATCAAGATAACCTCTCATGATAGCATCAGAGTTACGACAGTAAAAAATTACTACATTACTTTGTTTAGTGGTCTTATGGTTAATTACAGTTTTGCTTGTTAACATGAAAGGACTATTTTTCTTTAAGTCAAATTATTACAGAGTCTGAGAAAGTGTGTTTCTGGATATCTCTGTGGAAGCCAAATAACGTAAGCTCCACAAATGAATATATAAAGAAAATAATAACATACATAAAAGAAAGCATAGCATATATCACATCTGCTATCACAGGCAGATATTCATGCCCTTAGAATTTGTTTACAAATTTGTAAAATTTCTCCTAAAGGTCAAAAGGAACTGTAGCACTCGAAAAAAAGAGGACTGGCTGCATCAGAAAAACGATACTCGTTAGTAATTTTGCTAAAATGTCAAACTCTAAGGAACATTCTGGCAACTTTCTACACCATCTTTAACTACTGCAGATGGTCAGCGTGACTCCTGCAGAAATGTGTCTGCAGGAATTCCTTAACTTTAATAAAAGTTATGTTATTGAAAACTGATCAGTTCAGAGTCTCTGATAAGCAAGATATGTAGGATTCCGACAAATCTCAGCCTCATCTGTAGTCTAATGCTTTTCAGTGGTGAAAGTTAGACGTAAGACTAAAATCTTGCTGACCTAGTGCCATAAGAATGAGAAGAATGACATTCCCTCCTTTTTCTCACCATTCCCTTCCCCTCTCCCAACAAAACAAAATAAAACAACAACAACAAAACTGGATGTAGAGGAGATATAGGCTACAGAGGGGACTCCACGATTTTCCTTATTCTTACGATGTTTTTTGATAGGGTTTACCTAGAAGATTTGCATGTATCAGAGGTCAAACTTTATTTATTTATTTATTTATTTTGTAAACTAAGGTAGTCTAACTCTGTACTTGTAATGAATCAGAGTTTCTATAAATCATAGAATCCTCACATCATGTTGTATCCATTGTACAGAAAAAGAAAATATAATTAATATGCCTTTTCAAGAAAACAATGGGAAGCTAAGAGACACAAAGAACATTATTTAACATAATGAAAAGGTATTTAATAAGAATTCTATCTACTAGTGCAAAAAATATATATTTCTCTTAGCTTCATGAGACCTGTCAGATGGTGAACAATGCTTTTGTCAAGAAAGGAAGTGTTTTTCCAGTGGTTGCACAAACAGAATAAACCAGAAAAAGAACATTATTTTATATAAATGATCAATCTCTTCTTGGTCCTTGAGTTTTATTTCAAAACAGATTTCTGCAGGGCTACACCAGGGAGTCTGTGATGCATGTAATAGAATCAAAGAGCTCCAATACAATTCCAGATTGGTAGGATCTCTGTTTTTTTTTTTTTCCAAACTTGCTTTTTCCAACATCAAGTCTAGATTTAATGACCTTGGCAACTTAAAAAAGACCATCAAGATGGTCTCTGAAAATAGATTTTACCTGCAACCATATCTAGTAGCTAATACAGGTAGTATTTTACTTTAGGAAAATGATGGAAATGGCAAAGCTATATTAAATATAGAGCTTCTTAACATATAAGCAGATTTGACTCTTCCTACTCTAATATATATTTTTCCACAACTTTGAAGTGCAGGAGGCAGTGGCAAAACACTCTGAATTGCATTAAATTACCTTGAACTGCAATAAAAAATAAAATAAAATAAAATAAAATAATAAAAAAGTTTTTTTTCTGGATATCTCTGTAGAAGCTAAGTAACGTTATGTAGCGCCACAAATGAATGTATAAAGACATAATAGCTTTCTTTAAGTAGACAGTTCAGCTCCACTCCATTGCTCATTTTTATGCTTTCCCACAGACAGACTCAGTATTCACAGCAGTTTTGCAGCACATGTGGATGCTCAAAGCCATAAAAGGCAAAATCTTCTATGAAGGGAGACCCAGAATATCTTACCTTATTTTCTTTTAGTTGCTGCCTAATATCCAAACAGAAATAGATACTTTACAGAAATTAGTAATGACACTCCTCTTTGTTCTAAAATTAACCTCTTTAACTCTCTAACACTGAAGTGCATTGCAAATACTGAAACGGTGGTGAATTGTACAATCTATATGACAAAATTAAAAAATTTAAAAACCACTGCTCTTCTGCCCTGCATGAATGACAGAGTTTTAAGCATGTGGAGAAGAAATCACATGAAGAGATTCCTGATGAAGAACAGACAGAAAAATATAGCAACTACCAACAGAACATAAGTGTATACTGCTAGCAGTATACATATCCCTTCAATTCTAATTTTAACCATCACCAATTCCTTCCATTTGGATGACTTATCAAAGGAGCAAGAAGTCAGTAATAAGAAAAAAAAATGCAATTTCACAATGAAAAATAAGCTTTTTATCTTCAGTTTTTTTCATTTCATTCAAGTATGCCATTTTTCTACACCTGCTTAAAACAAATTAGGCATTTCAGAACAAGCTAAAGAATAGTTACATAATTTGCTTCATGTTCTCACTTCCTCTTTGCCTTTGGAAAACAGATGAAGAAAACTTGTCCAATGAAAAAGCTTGAAAATCTTCGTGCATTTAATTTCAGCTGTGCATCCAAAAACAGTATTATTTTTTTCCCTGTGAATCATTTGAGAAAAGTCTGTTTAAAATTTAAAATTATTTACTAATATAAGATATTTACACCAGTTCATGTATTCACGCATACTTCCAAGGCAAATGGTGAACAGAGAATTTAGTCTAACCATCACACTGTAATTGATGGTAGTGTTTCTCTTTTTCCTACATATGTTCCCAGATGATGCAAGTCATACAGGATGATATAAGGTTTACTTAATTATGATGATAGTTGCCCAGCACCAGTCTATGGCACACATTTGAGGCAAAATTCCAGAGCAATGCAGTAAACCAAAGTTTGTCAAAGATTGGTGATGGATTAATTATTATTATTATTTTTTTAATTGTTGGAGGGAGGTTATCTACAAATAGAAACTGAGAAATCACTACTATATATACACATTTTAAGATGACTGGTCAAAAGAAATAGAATTTATGGACTTAAAAAAAAAAATGTCAGGGCTCTGTTTCAGTTTGTCCGAGGACTTTCTCCCAAACTGAAAGAAGAGGAGCAATTTATTAGAAAAATAGCGACTGCTGAGACTAATTTACAAATCTTTTAGGGATGAGCACTGATAATGCCATTTAAGGACTGTAAAAATGAGCAGCTAACAAAATCCTGAGCTTTTCACGATGTCCTTTAGCAACAAAATGCCAACCCCACAGAAAGTTCATTACTACAAATACCCTTACACCTACTTCAGTGAGATGCACTTGCTGGCATTTATGATCTCAAGGCACTCTGTAGCTAGGGATAGCTTACTCCTACTAGATAGGAGTATTTTTATGAGCAGTGGTTAAGATTCATCACATCTGTCTTTGGCTGACTATGTTTGGCTGAATAAGTGCTAAGTTTCCAGACTAATCTAGTTATTGAGGCTCCTTCGGCAGGACTGAGGAGTGGCTGCTACCTTCAGTGGATGATGAGTCATCCCACCTACCCAGATGATTGACTCAAGCTGATTAGCATCACCTTAGACAACCCACTGTCAGACAGCTGCAGCTGGTGCCTCATACTCAAAGCAATGCCAGACTTTCATAGCATTAGATGGCAAAAAAAGAGGAGATGACATGGATTTTAAGGAATATTTATGCATTTTCAAAGCCCACAGGTAGATGTTGCAAGGAAACAGAGGGTTTCTCTTTATGCCACCTGTGTAAGCAGGAACAACATTTTCAGAGTCTCTGTGCCACAAATGGCGAGGTTCAGTTCGCAATTCCCACAGCTAGTGTTGTGGCTGGCTCTCCTGTCCCTGCCGACACATCCTCAGCCCAGCTCCAGCATAATCAGCAACCTCAGATAGTGAAAAGGCTGTTCAGAAACAGCCTTTCAAGACTAGATGGGAAGGGTTACAGTACCAAGTATCAAATGATCAATGGAGTTTCTCTGGTACATGCTGCTAGTCCACAAAATTCATTAGCTATATGCCTTGCCTTACTTGCCAGGCTTCCAATACCTTTTTGTTTAAACACAATATATTGTGTTATTATATATTAAATGATTAAACTTTATTTGTTCCCAATAAAATTTAGTTTTATTGATTGGAAATATGTTGTTTCACTTCATAATTCTATTTCTAATTAACTCACTATGGATTAGTATTCACACAATATTTGGTACCCTTGAACACTACAGTATTATTGTAAGAAATGATATATTTTCTTCCCATTGAATATCTGAGTCTGTCTTACAATTTCAGACAAAAAGAAAATAAAATCTTTAAGTCTGCATAGACATATGGAATACAGGAACACGTACCAGGTTACTTGGATCAAGTGCACCAGGTAACCATCAGCACCTCAAAACAGAAAAGTAACATTTTTGGGAGCAGCTTTTTGATGCCTAAAATCGGAGGCTTCCTTCAGAGGTAGAGTTCAGCTTCAGGCTGAGCTTTGAGCCTTGTCGTCTCTTCTAGGTACCCCTGTACAGGTTATTCTCTGGGAAGGTGGGCTTTGTACGTTCTGGGTTATAATTTCTGGGGCCAGCAGGTTTGCCCAGAAGCTTTTAACAGAAATGAAACAAAAAAAAACAACAAACAAACAAACAAAAAGTAAGAGTTGTATTAACTTTTTTTCCTTCTTTGTCACTGTCTATATGTTTATTATTTACCAGATTGCAGACTGTGTTGGTGAGAGATAATGTGATCCTTCCTGATTTTACTGTACACAGTACAGTACAGTTCTAGCTCTGAACATGACTATGCTGATAAAATGCATAATGCTTTTGTATTCAGTAAGACCTATCAAACACTTGAATAAGCAACACCTACTTTGTGACCAGGCAGGTATACAAATGCCCGTTGACGGAGAATAAAACCAGCTTTGCTCCCAACGTTGAGAGTTAAATAATTCTTTCTTTTCCTTTTGGTAGAAGCAGACATTGATGACTACATCTTGCTATAATAACCAAGAAATGAACCACACTCTAGGTTTCTTCAAGGAGATGAATCATCATATCTTATATAAAGATCTGTCTTGGATTTTGGCATGACCACAGCTGAAGCTGAATTGATGGTACTGACCTTTCTTTCATTTTCTGAGTACTACAGACATCAACACTAATTTTAAATAGGTTCAGTAAAATGTGAGAGATTTACAGCCCCAAATGTCTGAAATAAAACCCAGGTTACACAGATTCAGCAGCTGTCAGAAGTTGAAGCTGTGCTCTAGATGAACAATCTCAGACAAGGCCTCGTCTACAACAAAATCTTAAATATGAGTAGTTTCTATAATTTGCTCTGCCAGAGGTATGAAAGGAGAGGAGAAACAAGTTCCCTAGCACAGCTGGGCAAATAAAATAATTTTAAAGAATATGGTCCTGAAATCTGTGGGGAAAGATTTTAACTTTTTTTTTCTTTTTTCTTTCTTTTCTTTTCTTTTCTTTTCTTTTCTTTTCTTTTCTTTTCTTTTCTTTTCTTTTCTTTTCTTTTCTTTTCTTTTCTTTTCTTTTCTTTTCTTTTCTTTTCTTTTCTTTTCTTTTCTTTTCTTTTCTTTTCTTTTCTTTTCTTTTCTTTTCTTTTCTTTTCTTTTCTTTTCTTTTCTTTTCTTTTCTTTTCTTTTCTTTTCTTTTCTTTTCTTTTCTTTTCTTTTCTTTCCATTTTAATATGAGTTTATTTGAAAATAAAAAGGCAAATAAAGAAATTCAGAGTTAATTTCTATGGTTAAAATTGACCAACAAAAACTTATTAAAAGCTTTATGGTGTCTAACTCTTCCTAGCACAGGCCACCACAAAGAAAAAAGCAGTCAGAAAACAAAATACTGGTTTCCTTCTCTTTTTGTTTAAAAAATATTTTAACATCCATCTTACAAAAGCAAATATGAAGACACAGATATGCCTATTCTTAGTGCTGAAAGAACTGGAACTATCTCACCAATGAAGTACTGTATTTTGCATTGATAAAATTTTGTAACATTCATCTATAACATGTTGAAGAGCTTTGGATGGCATTAATTGGTGTTATATGACAGAAAATTATATGTTAAAATACAGGCTATGCCACAATAACAACTATAACAGTGACTTTTTTTTTCTTTCTTTTTTTTTTTTTTTTCCCAGAATTAGAACTGTTCAACCACAGCCTAAAAAAATGTTGGTTTGGCAACAAGGGAAGTAAGAATTCACTAGGCTTGAGGAATATCTTTTAGTAATACATTAGGCTTGTACTAATCTATTTAAGGTTAAAGATCTCTAAAAACATCTTCATATTGATCTCTCAAACATGCTGTCACTGGCTGTCTTTTCCTCTCAAAATTCTTGCATAGAAAATGTAGATGGAGCACTCTAAACTATAATCAATTCTTGTTCAGTGAGCTGATGTGCATGCAGAAATATAAGTGGGTCTGGGAAAAATAGAAGTACTACAACATGGTGCATTAGAGCTGTCCATATTGCTCTCCTAATGTCTTGAAGACAGAAGTCTGGTATGCCTCTTTGAGGGTCTGGAAGGAATCAGTGGAAAGGAAACAAATACACTCTCCCCCTCAGATACAAGGCTTAAAAAAACAACAACAAAAAGCCACATAATTTGTCTATGTATGCAACAGCTATAATTCTTGTTTGTGACCATTGCATGAGTTCATTCAAATGCCTCATCATTTAAGGAATCAGATAGCATGGGCATGGCAGTCAAGCCTCACAGAGCCTAGCATTAAGCAATCAGGTGGGAGTCTAATTTAGAAGTCTGGTCTCCCTGTGCTTATTCTGCAGTCACTGGAGCGTATCTGAAACCTCTAAAGGGACACTCAGAGCAAGACATTAACATAAATTGATATAACTGCACTCTGGAGATGTGTGCATGGCAGCCAAAACAGCTGGTTTGAGTAGGAGCTTGAAGTCTTAGGCACTCCCAAGACCCAATAGATTCCACATACAATGTTTGTGCAGGCAGTACTGGAGCAGCCTGTGCTTCAGCAGTAAGCAGCATATGCCTCTCTAGGACAAATCCTAGCACCTTATGACCATGTGATGTTAGTTGCATAAAACCCCCAGTAACAGGAGATGGGAAGGATGAAGTCTGTTGCTTATCCATGTGGCAGATAAATATAACCTGAGGTGTATTCTAAGGCATGTGTCATACTAGGATTTTCCCCAGACCTGGCAAGACATTTCCAGGACTGGATCCACAGTTGCTGAATCTGACCATGAACTGGAGCATGAATTTGGAGCTGTTTTTATATAGCAGTGTAGCTTCAGCCTTTCTTCTCTATTTCTTAAGTCCATTGGAGGTATTAGTAAATAAGGCTCCTAATGATCATCCACTAATTTTGTTGCTTAAAGATACATGCAATGACAACCTATTACAATGTGTTTTGGACTTTCATCAATGAATGGGAATCTGAACTGATCTGCTTTAGTATTAGTCATCTTAACGGATCTTTTTTTTTTTTTTTTTTCCTTCTGCTATAAGTCATCACAGAGTATCTTTTTGGTGTGGCTTACCTTGCTTTTCATTGTCATCTGCCTTAAATGGTACAACCTCATCAAAGTTAATTTTTCAAGATTGATTTAAAAACTAAAATAAAATAAAAAATGCCTCTTTATTTACAGGTGCATTTAGGTGTAATTCATCAGCTATGAGCAGTTATACAAACTAAACTGGCACAGTGGCACAGTTCATTTTGGTACAGAAACTTATGCTTAAAGGGATATACCCGAATTAGAAACAAACAAGCAAAATACACATACTGGTATAAAAGCTCTCTGAACAAGATTTTGGGCATCTTAAAACACATTAGTGTGGAATCCTCTGACAGGTGAACCAAAGCCAAGGAGAACAGCTAATTAGAACTTTTGAGGGGAGATAAAAGAATAGGAAAGACATTACATGTAGATCTACTTAGATGTATTTAGATAAACTAAATATAATACTATTAAAATGTTGAAAATGTAAACATTGTTGAAAATCAGTAAAATGTTGAAAAAAAGACCAAAAGAGTCAATCTTTTCTTTTACTGCATTATGTTAACTACTATTTGCAATTGTTATAAATGTCACTTGTAGGTTTCCAGCTGTTCTGGAATAAGTTTGTTTTTAAAGCACTGACTGAATAGAATAATTGTTTTGTAACGTTGAACAGTATGGTGTGTTGGTTTTGCTTCTGCTTTTTTAATGTATGCAGCTGAATAATCAGTATTCCTACAATATGAAATACTCCAGGTATTTCAAAGGCTTCATATTCACTTAACGAGCTGTATGTTTTCATTGTGCAAGATACAAACTCCTATGTCTCTAATTAAGTTAAACTGTTCATGATTCAAGACTCACGTGGGTTTTAGGTACTGTTCCACCAGTGGGATTTCTAGTAAAAAATAAGTTCACTCTTTGTTTTTTGATACTGTGTTATTATCTGCATTGTAGTCTCTAACTTCTTCAATCCACTTCCATAATTAGAGTAACTATTCCAAGATGTAAGTGACTACACGTCAAAGACTACACATCTTTGCTGCTGTCATCCATAAATTCCCCTCCTCTCTTTTATTGTTGCATA
This sequence comes from Anser cygnoides, assembly GCF_040182565.1. NCBI lineage: Eukaryota > Metazoa > Chordata > Aves > Anseriformes > Anatidae > Anser > Anser cygnoides. Next base: position 66,363,049 of record NC_089875.1, read on the forward strand.
AGTCAGTTGTCCTGAGGCCCTGATTCTCTTCTTGTATTGGTTTTATTCTGTGAAATAAATCTAAAGCCTTCAGGGAAGTAACTTGTGATTTAAACCAGCAGGAGAAGAAAGCCAAAGCTTCAGGTTATAGTAGCATGATCAAACACAATAGAATTGTGGTGACTTAACAAGCAGTCTTCTGTCAGTTGAGCAGCTACAAGGGTCTGTGAGTGTGCTTTTAGCCCAATTAATCATGAGAGACTATAAGTTAACTTAAATGAACAAATTAGGATAAAGACAACAAGAGACAACAGAATAAATATTTTTTTTCTAGGCTATTTAAAGATTGTCCATAGCTTTGGACCATAACCAAAAGATATGAATCGCATTGTGGGAACCAGGCATTTACAAGACTGGTGTTCTCACACAGCTGGGCTTCTCCTTAACAGCTGTGTTACAGACTCCTATGTAACAGTGAGCTGAAATCTCCTTTAGGATTTAACATCCTGAGCTACTAGCTCTGCTTAACAAGGACAAGTTCCAGTTAGAACATACATAAAAAGAAACAGCAAAATACTAACAAAATAAACTGAATAAATGACTATGCAGAGGAAAAAAGTTATAGCAAACAGTAACAGTATAAAATCAGTGGGAGGAAAAAAAAAAAAAAAAACACAACACATTTAGAATCCTGCAGTCTTTACATTAGTATTTTGCAAAGAAATCCCAGACCAACATTTTATTTTAAATTAATGACTACTCTTTATGTTTAAGCTTTATAGACTCATTAAATCAGTAAACAACAAGAACTGTGTAGTGTGAACAGGGAATTTGAAATGGAAGTTGACTTTTAGTTTGCTCCTTCACAAATATCCTTAAACACAGCAGTAAAACAGATCATAATTTATTTACTTATTTTTACCCATCTTAGATGTCTGCTTTCAGTAATTTATAAAAATCACAATTTTAGAGTGAGTAGTACAGGGTAAAAATATGAATTTCCATTGCACAATTTTATTTTGTGCTCAGATTCAGAAGGAAATACAGACAGAAAAGTCTTTGCTAAAACATACATTCTCCTCTGTTTACCTGCTGGTGCAGAATTGATATTCTAGTGTTTTGTCTCATCTGATGACTCAAAAACGTTTGAATAAACTCTAACGGAAAATGTGAGATGCTCACAGTAACAATAACTCAAATTAAAAATAAAGCATTTTTTCAGTGTTTGTTTTGTTTTAAACAAAGTAATGAAGTCATGTTATATTTGTGTGCATTTGAATTTTGCGTTTGCAAGGCACGTAAGAAAAATGCAGCCTTCATGTTGATAGAGATTGATAGGACATTGCTACAATATTCAGAATATGAATAGTAGTAAAGGATTATCAGCAAACAACAGCCTAGCAGAAGTGGTCTTGAATTAAATGTCATGAAAAGCCATGAAGGCAACTATGAATATAGAAGGCAATCATTAGAGATGAGAAAGTGTTTAATGGAGGTGCTCATAAGAGTTTTCTCATATGTCTTTTAACTTTCTCTTTTTACATGTTCACCTACAGTAAATAAAGCTTTCTCTCTCCTTTATAAAATGTCATAGTTGCATTGTTTTTCTTATTGCTAATAGTTAAGAATTAAAACATGGTGAAGAAGACCATAAGCACTTACAAAGAATGATGGTTTCCAAAGAGTACTGTGTGTGCATAACTCCTTTGAGAAACACTATTTGGGTGCTATACTTCCCATTCCATTACAGATTGTTTTGCATTTTGTATTTTCAATGACTATTTCATTTTTACAGTGCTTCTCTCATATAATAGCCACTCTGATCCTTGACTCAGGGATTTCACATCTGTACGTACCAATGTACTGTACCTTCTGGTTGGTAGTTCAGCTGAGATATGCAGTTCTTTCTGGCTGGCTGTCTACCACATTGAGTTGTAGACTTGAATTGCAGTTGCCTAGAGTTAGAGTTAGATGGAGTTTTTATTGGGACTGCTAAAATTGAATGTGTTTCTTTAGCAACACTTCAGCTGTACTGGAGTGCCAATTCCAGCAGATGTTATGGTTCTCTTCCACTCCAGAAACATCCCAGAGAAGAGATTATACTAATACTCTCCTGTTTCTCTGCAGACAACTAGCAGATTATTGCTGGTCTACATCCATAGAATTTTGCTGCTCCCATCATTCCTCTCACCTATTTAACAGGGGTAGGCAAACTTCTCCAAATAGCTACTCCCCTCCTCTTTCTACATAGTGACTAGACAGAGAGAAACATCTGCCTAGGGAAGATACACGATCTGAATAACATGCACAAACCATCTTACCTGAAACACTGTCTACCTTTGTGTTTGGTCTCCTTGATTTTTTTTTTTTAATTAGTAAAGAAAAATCTTGTGTGCTTTGAATTACTGCTGTTTTTTTGGCATTCATTTGTTGCAATGTACAGTTCTTACAAGTTTTTGTTGTAGTGGTTAATTTAAAGATATATTGACAGAAGTCAGACATCTTGCCCATAAAGAAATAAAATATTCCAAAGTGCCCAGAGAAATATGAAAATATATAGTACTCTTTTTATGGTGCTTTATACCCCAACCTTTCTGCAGAAGGGTGCACAGTGGCTGTTCTAACAATTTCTTCCTCTCAGCTTTCCTACATACTCACATAAATAATACATGTGAGCAGAGAAAGAGGGCTCGGCTTTCTCAAGATCTACTAAGAAGGTGTGCCTGCCTCACAAACGTATTCTGGAGTGCAGTATTTGAAAAGTGATTACAGGCTCCTCAAAATAAAAAATAAATAAAGGACCTGATATTACTTTTGACTAAGGCTATATGGCTTAGAAGAACTGATAAATAGATGAAGGTAGAGAAAAGAGAGGCAAGCACTCTGTTTATTTTGCTATTTTAATCCCTACAACACTTTTTCGATTTCATATGATAAAGGCCCAAAAATCTCTGCAAACTTTACTCAGCTGTCTTCAGTAAAAGTATGTAAGTAGAATATTCTGTGTCATTTCTCTTAGGTTAAACTTTTATCATAATCGAGAAAACATTATGGTAAATAAGAACAAATGTGTTCAAGAAATAATAATCTTTAAACTCAATATTTAATTTTTATGAAAAGAAATATCCAAGTCTAAAGTAGTGAGTAAAAGCAATAAATAAAGGCAAACATTCCAGTTAAAGTTATTTTACTGTAAGTTGCCCTCATTCCTTGGTAGATTTAGTTACAAATATTTAAAACGCATGCACACAGACACACATGTATACATATTGCTACACAGAGCTGCAGGAAACTGAGTCTAATAACTACAAGGAAAGTATAAGTCAAGCCCATGAATCCAATTCACCTTTGGAAAACACTTGGCAGAGTTAATTTCAAACTGAAATCACAATGTTAAAAGAGATTCAAAGGAGTTTAAAATTCAGATTATTTTTTCCCCTGCTCATGGAAGATGTTTGAAACAGCTAAAAAGAGATCTAATATCTTACTAAAAAGAAATAATCTGCCTCCCAAAGGTCAGAATTATCTCAAGCTTGTGGTTTCCATTCTGGCAAATCAAATTCATGGTTGCAGCTCTTCCCAGGTTTTTCATTTTTTAGCTGAGCCTTTTATTTTTATTTATTTATTTTCCAGAGTCTTTAATCACTGAGTTCCTGAATCCCACAGCTTTTCTCACTTTTGGACCTCATATGTTTTTTATGTTCTATATGCCATCAAAAAGACACTCTGCAGGTGAATCGAACTGCTCAACAACCCTCTTTCATGTCTTCTCTGTGAGTTTATGTTGAGATTTTTTGCCACAAATTGACCAACAGGTAGTTTTCAATTTCTTTTTCCTACGCTTAGTGAATGTAATCAAAAAAGAGATGAAAGAACAAGTCGTATATTTTTAGTAGTATAAGACAATGTTATGAAGACTGGATCAACAATATTTTCTGGACAGAGCTACGCCAATGTATATTAGACAGTGATGCAATGTTTCGCTTTCACCAGAATCCACAGCAAAACTCTTCTCAAATGCTCTTGGGCAGTCTCATTGGGATATTATTCTCTATATTGCATGAAGTACTACTCACAGTGGTTTGCCCCATCAAGACCCTCATATTTAACCTTCCTTTTAAGCACCTTCCAGCAGCTACACACTGATTATGCTTGAGTTCTGTCATGGTAGGAAGACTGCAGCTTTACCCTTCTTCACAGAAGTATATTTTATACAGTTTAGGCTGGTTATTAAACCTTAGTTTTGATTTCTTAATCTCACATTACTTTTAGGAGTAGCATAGGTAGGTAGGTGGGAGCTTATCTACTTAATCTGAATATGTATTCAAGGGGTGTTCTTATTTGGCCTATCCTCTATTTTCTTTAACAATCCAACTTAAAGATAGGTTGGGAAGTCTCTCAGATCCCAGGATGTAAAACTACAAATAAGAAATATATTACTCCACAAATGAATCTGGTTTCAAAATCAAATATAGTGTCATGACTCAAATACTATTTAAACAGGTAAAAGGAAACAGAAGTTTATATTAGGAACGCAATTAAGTTTCAGTCTACTACCATTGATTAATAGGAACAGTGAATACAATTAGTAACATTTGATCCTTCCCCAGAGTTCCCACCTAATGAAGGAGCAACCAGTTGCAAGTTAAGCAGCTAAGTTTTCACCTTGAACTTCTCTTTTCTTTTTGAAGAAGTGAGCTCCTTCTCCCAGCTGCAGTGCCTGTGCTCCAGAAAATCCTTGTGAACTGCTGAACCCAATCACTGCTCCTTAATGGCAATTGGTTGCTGAGCAGAATTGGGTCTGAATTGCACTGCTTGAACAGAGAGACTGAGCTGGGAATGAAGCTATGGACATAAATTGGCCATGACAGACGATTTGGCAGGTGAGAGCATGAAGCCCTGACCTTGGGTTGCATATGCAGTGTTAACACAGTTTTATCAATCTTGGGAAGGGAAAGGCAAAATTTTTATATTTTTTGCAATGAGTGTTTAGTATTAGATGCTCCAAATCTCCATAAAACTCATATTTGTTTATTGCTTTCAAAAGCATGACTTTTAGCTAAAATACACCTAAAAACCGGCATTTCTGAATACTCTGAAAAAGTTTTCTAACTCTCCTCTGTAAGATTATATTTTGTAAAGTCTACCTTTTCCTAGAGTTCTAGATATCCAGGACTCAGCTTAAAATCCAGCAAAAGGGATTCAAAGAAATTCAAACTACTTCAAATCTGGACCTCTGTGGTACACTGAAAACAACTCAAGCAATGCTTTGTTTTATCTGTGGTCTGATACGCAGCTCTTACAGACAGGTCCCAAAAAGCAAAATAAAAAAGGAAAAGAAAGAAGAGATTGCAGAGGTTGTGATGTCAACAGAGGTATATTAATACTATGTAATATTGATGAAAAAATCAACATGAATTGGCAATGTGTGCTTGCAGCCAAAAAAACCAGCCATAGCCTGGGCTGCATCAAAAGAAGTGTGGCCAGCAGGTCAAGGCAGGTGATTCTCCCGCTCTACTCTGTTCTTGTGAGAGATGTCACCTGGAGTACTGTGTTCAGCTCTGGGGCCCCCAGCACAAGAAAGGTGTGGATGTATTAGAATAAGTCCAGAGGAGGGCCATAAAGATGACCAGAGTACAGGTGTTTACAATATCAAGAATTCTAGTTTAGGAACAGGATTTAGTTTTAGTGTACTGAGAAATATTATTCTTTAAGTTGTTATTAATGCTCAATATCATTAACAAAAAATCAATATTGAATTTTAGTTTTGGTTTGACATTGTCTGCTTATATACTGGTGTCATTTCAGACTTCTCCTACAAGCAGTAGTATTAGTATCGTTGAGCTGAATTGTTAAAAATTCATCCAATGAGCGAAGTCCAAACATACCTTAGATGTGGTTTCCCTTTTATGATGACTGTGTTTCATGTAAATTCAACGAAAAATGGATTTTTTTTTTAAATAAATACTAAAGATGGTAGAAAAAATCATAAGGTCTTTTGAATCCTAAATGAATATTATGTTGAGATGGAACTTTAAAAATATTAAAATATTTCAATGCAAGGTTTTATAGCCTTAAACAAATAATAAAATATAATTTTGTCTTTAAGGCATTGAATAATGAATGGTATGTACCACATTCTGTTCATTGGTCCAGACAATGAAATAATAAGAAATTGAATTTCTGTATTGTAACTGCACTCTGTTCATGTGCCTAAGCAATAAAATAATAAGAAATCTAATTTCATTATTGTAACCTAAATCTTTATATCAGTACAAAGTTCAAAGACTACCATCCCAGAGAATGTAGTTTTGTTATCTTTCTTGAAGACATAGAGGTCATCTGAGTAGCAAGGAAAATGAAATTCATTAACAGATATGACCTCCTTGTAGTTTTTCATGGGCCCTTGGATACTTTGTCTTAAAACATTTACTGAAACAAGGTAGTTAAATGTTTAAACATTAATTGTTGTAATGTTAGTTGTAATGCAGCAATGGAAGTCATTGCTGTGGTTTACTGCCCACTGGGACAAGTTTATTTAGGTTCAAAAGGCAAATGTAGTAATTCATGGTAGAAACATCCATCAGGAGTTGTCAAATGCACAGGCATGATGAATGCCTGTGGAATTCAATAGGCAGCAATCTGCAGGGGGCTGGGAGGGACTTCTAAAGAAACCACTCGACGTGTGCATTATCAATATTGCAACCTCAAGGTATCTAGTGTTGGCTGTTGGCATTAATGTTTGTCTTCATTACAGTTATTCTATGCCTACTGAAAACCTCAGAACCCTTTCTAAAGGTCTTTCTAAAAGGATAAAAGAAGAGAAAAATATGAATCATACAATGTTTGAGGTTAGAAGGGACCTCCGGTCATCTAGTCCAACCACCCTGCTCAAGCAGAGTCATCTACAGCCACTTTCACAGGACCATGCCCAGACAGCTTTTGAATATCTCCAAGGAGGAGGACTCCATAACGTCTCTGGACAACCCGTTCTAGGTCTCTGTCACCCTCACAGTAAAAAAGCTCTTCCTGGAGTCCAGACAGACCCTCCTGTGTTAGAGTTTGTGCCCATTGCTTCTTGTCTTGTCACTGGACACCACTGATAAGAGGCTGGCTCTGTCCTCTCTGCACCCTCCCTTCAGGTATTTATACACACTGATGATATCTCCCTGAGTCTTCTAAAGGCTGAACAGTCCCAAAGGGTCTACATCATCTGTTGCAATAGGAACCATTTCAGTAGCTACAATGGCATGATCCACTTTAAATTAAGCAGGCACACTCTGTTGCCTTTCTCCTTTTCATATGTGATCATTTCTGGCTAAAAGACTTCATTTTACAAAAAGCAAAGACAGCTCTGTCTTCTCACCCCTCTTTTCTAGTATACTTCCTAAGTACTTTTCTTGTTGTTGTTGTTGTTGTTTATGTTTTTCTTCTTAAGTTGAATGTAAATTTTTTTTTTAACCTTAAAAGTCCTCTAAAATAAAATCGACAAACCTTGATCCTAAATCTTATACCTCAGCTGTTGTATGTTATTCTAGTATATGACTAAATAATTCCCTTGAATATTTATACAAGAGAGAGGAGTTGTAGATGTCCATGAAGATGTTGTCCTCCAGGCAACTGTGTCTGTCTTCTTCTTTCTTTATTTTTTTCATAGTGTTTCTTGACCTGTAAGATCACTGACTAATGGGAGATTCTCCCTCTCTCTCATCTTTGTGACCCATTCAATTACCCTTAGCTGTAAGTAGGCAGGAGAGAAATCTTAATTTTACCCTGCTGGGGGGCCATGGAGGTAATGTTTCCTTAGGGGCAAGAAGTGCACTAGTTATGCTCTATCTCTGGAAAGCAGGTGTTTCTGAGCTTTTGTGAAGATGCAGTCTGGCTCCCACCAAAAGTTCAGAAAACCTGTTGACATCTAATGTTTTGAACATGGATTAATTAATTATTATTATTTTTTTAAATGTATGTAAGATTACTGACATCTCCACAAAGCATTATTCACTTAATAAATATTTTAAAAGTTGTCTGTGTGGAGGTTGTGACAAACATGCAGGGACTGCAATGATTTATCAATATAGATGTTGGCTTGCTTATTGCCACAGTGTTTTCTGCATTGCAGTTTAAGAATTTCTCTGTCAAACAGAAGGACAGAGATAGTTTAAGTTAGCTGTCAGTTAACACTTATAATTCCTTTATGCACAGGGCAGCAACACAGCAACTAATTCTGAGTCTTTGGTCTGATCACTTACTGAGACCAGGAGAATACTTTTAAGAGAAAGAGCAAAGTTCTATACAGCTGCTAAGACACACCCTAGATTTTCAAGATCTTTTTAGGTGAAGATGGAAGAAATCAGCTTCACTTGAGTCCTGGACACAATATCCCTTTGGATCCTTTTGGAGACACTAGATACGTTGATGCTGTAATCAGGTGGCAGAACTGCAAAAATGTCTCTCAGGGTAAAATTATTGTGCCCTGTAGAAATGCATTACACTGGCTAATTCAGAAGGCAGTAGTAACTGTTCCTCTGGCTGTCAGCACCAGAAAGGGAGAAACTGAGGTAGCTGTTAAGACTGCACCTGTTAAAACAGTAGCTCTTGCAGGCCAGTGCCAACAGGCTCCAGTGAGGGAGGGTAAAGACAGAGTTGAGGAAAGAGAAAAAAGGGATCTGCAGCCCCCTGTGAAAATGCAGCAAAGGTGAAGAAGACAAATTTCAACCTGGGCATGTGACACAGATCTTGCTAAAAGTGTGTCAGTCCTGAATTGCTAAACAGATAATGCTTTTCTGAAGCATTATATCCTTATTTTGCTATGGGAGTTAAGACAACTCACTGGGGTAAAGTTAGGGACTTAGTATTGAGCTTTGGTTTAAGCCTTTGGATTTAAATCAAATACCTGCCTTTTCTTTAACTCAACACTACATGATATGACTGAAAATTAAATGTGGCCCCTGTAGTGCCACACATTATTCTTTGGTGTGCTGATGAGTACAGAAAGTGATTTACCTCAGCAGTGACAGCCAGATAAGCTATCTAACCTGAGGACAGTTTTTTTTTTTTTTTTTTTTTTTCCCCGTTGGTATTTAATATTCACCTAAACTTTGGATTTAAAAGGATATATAAAAAAAATATAGCATCTTGACTGAAATTTCCTGAGAATGTTTCAAATGGCTGTATTTACTCAGACAACTAATACAGCAACTTTTACTTCCCCTTGTAGAGTGGCTGGCATTGTAAGCCCATATATGTAATTCTTCCAAGAGTGCCACATAAAGTAATTTGAAATAAAAATAAAACATAGTTTAAAAAGTAATGTTAATTATTTATCGATATAATTAAGCTGTATTAATGCCCTTTATTATCCATATTAAAAATTCACAAGGATTTTCATTTCTTTCATCTTTATTAGATGTGTCATAACTTGTTATGTATTTTCATGAACTATTGATGAATGTGAAATGCTCAAAAGAATTTTTTTTTTCCTTTTAGTTATAATGACTATATGGGGAGTATATTAATATTTGAGCAAGCAGTTATATTTGCTAGGTACTATCAGTTCTATTATTTTCCCTAGTACAACATACACAGGCAACATCCTTAATACTTGGAGCCTGCAACTTCTTGCAGAGGAAAAAAATCTAAGTAGTATGTGCCATAATTCCATATATATATATGATGCTTTATCACATAACATTGTAGTATTTTGACAACATAATGTGTGTGGAAGACTTTAATCATGTTGGTAAATATTATGGTGAAATAGGCAGCGGCTTCAGAGTTCAAGACAAGTTCACAATGAAGTTGGTTCTTTTTGGTATGAAAAAATTTAAAACCTTCTCTCCTAAATTTCAATATTTACTCTTTTAACTTAATCTCATGACAACATAAAAGAAGGATGGCAACATAAAAGTAAAGTAGGGTGTGTCCATGCTTATCAAAGACTGATGGGAGGAATTTGAAATATAGGTCAACCTGGGTAGAGATTGTAATTGCAATTATTGTTATCTTTTTTATTTCTTCTTCCTTATCTCTTTTTGTTTTATAGCCTGGATATTGATAAAGTGTTTTTAGGAGACATCATCTTCTGATACACTTGACTTCCAGTGTATCAAGAGCTCTAAAACATGCTATATTATGCTGACCAGGGCTTTTTGTTTAAAATTAGTAGGACTTGAATTCTTGAATCACTTAGCTGCTTTGGGAAAACCCATATCTTAACTGTGTAAGTGAAGAGCATTAATGTAGACTACTCTTAAGTGTTAGTATTTTTACCTAGAAACTTAAAAATCCTCTTTGTCAGTGTTAAGAAAGTGAAAATAATTATGCCTCATTAACAGCAAGCCAATTTGTATTATAAGTTACAAGGATGTTAAAGCAACCAAGAGAAAAGAAAACAATAAAATTAGAATTGTAGCCCTTGAAAACACCATTGTTCACTACTCAATGTTAATTTGTTTGCCGTGTTTAAGAGTAACTCCTGAATATTCTTATGCATTTGTATAAATTAAACATAGGAATAGTCACTGCTCATGTGCAAAACAGCTAAGAATTTGCCTATACACCTGCAGTACCAAACATTTCTTTTAAAGGGTTATTTTATTTCTTTGCCTCTAGATGTTTTGCAAAATTCAAAAGCAATATCCTCACATTTATGTCATTAAAATCTGCATTCATAATTTATTCATTAAGGTAATAGAAAGCAGCAATGCACACAGTTTTGAAGTTAGTATTATAAAAGCTCATACTGATTGAAATTTAAATAAATAATTTTAACAATGAATTAAGTCTCTTTGACCTGAATTATTCCATAGTGTTTTAGGGAAAGCCAAGCAAAAAATAAGACACAAATAAATTGGAAAATTACACCAAGGAGAAATGTATTCTATAATTGTTTGGCACTGATCTTGTACAATAAAGCAGTTCTATAACTCAGTTTAAAGGTTGTCATGTTTGCTTACTTAGTACCTTTCCAATATAGCTTAAGGCAGTCAGAACTTGCAGTTGAACATAGCTATAGGATTATTCAAATAATAAAAAAAATAAATAAATTTGTCTTCCCATCGCTTAAAGTTTTATGATAGCATGCTGTTTGTTTTTCTGTTAGATACATCAGTGAAAAACTAATGCCCCAAAAAAGGGCAGGGCAGGGTGGAACAGGGAGGGGAGGGGAGGGGAGGGGAGGGGAGGGAAATACAGTTATTAGTCAAAAGTTAAGCTAGAAGTTTGGTGTGGACAGAAGCATCACTCAGAAACTCAGGCAGTAAAAGCTGGAGTAGAAGCTAGTCCTCCAGGACAGCTATAGTTGTCTTATTTTTTTTTTTCCTTTCTTGCCGCCTTAGTATTCTAACTTCAGCAAGTAAGATCCTACAGAAAACAGTTCCTTTCTTTGCTTAGATGTGATTTATCTGCAGATCCATTCCACCGTGCAGTGAACAAGGCAGAGATCTTGAGTAAAAATAGTAAATCATAAAATAATTAAAGGTGGTATTGTAAGGCACAGGCAGCAGGGCCAAATGAAGGTTGTACTGAAAGATTTCACTGCCTCTTTAATCAGTTGTACATTATTAGAAATGGACAAAGAATTATTGACTAACTCTCTCAGGCCAGAGAAAAACAGTAACTAAATATGCTCTTTCATCAATGGACTATTCCACAATACAATACGTATTCTTCAAAACAAATTCACCTTTGTGAAAAAATATGACACATTGTAGTCTGCTGTTTGGATTCACATAAATAAATAAATAAATAAATAAATAAATAAATATAAGCTGCTGCAACTATTTTATTCAAAGCATAAAAGAGAGTGGGTACATCTCCCAAAAGACAGTATTCAGAAATAGAAAAGACTTAAAGCATCAAAATCAAAACTACATCAAAAGGCAAACGGTATCCTATTTGTCATGGCAGTCCATAAGTAATCTAATTGCCTGACAGATTCATCCTGAAAAAACTTAGAAGGATGTTAACAGAAGTGTCTGATGGGAGTCTTTTGGGAGACAGATGCCACTTTTGGAAAAATAGGCTTTATGGATTAAAATTGGACTCACTGTGATTGTTGGCCAGAGATAAGAAGGCTGAAAATATGGTTGCATGTTGTACAAACGGAACCCAATTTCTTCAGTGGTAAAGGCAGCAATTTAACAATATGTTGAATGGGAGGATATGATGGCAATATAAAGCCTCACAAATATTTTTGAGAAAGAATCATAAAAAGACTACACCAAGTCATTTAATTTTTAAGAGTACCATCTAGATTATTTTGCCTATTTTTATGAATACAGAACATGCACTCTGTAAAGGGCTTCAGTATCCTCTAATCAAAAGACATAAATGCATTATTACTAAGGAATTACACTTGTTCAATAAAATTATCTTACCTCAGACATTTGTTTATCTTCAGAATTGTTTTGTTTTGGCTTACATTAGACATACAGTTATTTGAAATACTTTTCAATTAAATGCCAAAAATTACTCCATGGCTTCTTCTTTATCGTAAACATTTTTTCCCAACAGATGATTTCACAGCTTTTTCATGAATCAGTATTTGGAAGTTTTTAGTATATTTATTAAGTGCAGTGAATATCACAAACATTTATATGTGGAGATATTTCCCTGGCTGTTCATTAAAGCACTGGAAAAGAGGAAAGCTGGTGTCTGAAAACTTCATTTAAAATGTAGTTTACTAACTATACCTTAGTAAAAAACACAAGATGCAGAATAAGCAGGGTTTGCCTTCCTCTTTTTTTTTTTTTTCTCTCTTTTGTAACATAAGGATTAAGGAAAATCGTGTGATGAGATAGAGTGACTGTAATGATTAATTTTGAAGGTGCACATTCTGGCCCCTTAAACAGCCTTCAAAAGCCTGAAATGGTATTATACATGGCTGTGCACTGACATGTGAAAGGAAAATATGATAACATGCGGTCACTGACTGGACTGGCTACATGTGCACACAAGAAGGACACACAATGTTTGGGCTGGTCTGCAAGCTATACGTTAACTGATCAACCCCTGATGCGTATTAGCAAGACATAACTGGTTGCTGCTAAGTCCTGGAAGCTGCCTCACTCACTGCATTACATCTTTTGTGCCTTCTGTGTGGGATCTCCAACTCTTTCAATAGATGGTGGAAATTCTTTGCGTGGAGGGTAAAAGTATATGATCTCTTCTGTGATCACAAAGAGAAGAAATACCCCATACCTATATGAGATGAGGATTCTTTCTACTCTCTTAAGAAGAACCTAAGCATGTCACTGAGAATTTATCTGAAATCCAATTCACCCAACTTTTAAGCACTAGCATAAATTGTTTAAATTGGTTTCCACAGAGCCTACTGCATCCTGTTACAGCGTGCTTTCTGACAGCAGGTTTAATTTGCTTGGAAATCGAAAGTACAATCCACATCCTTTCTGCAATGCAAAACATTGTGCATATTTAATGAGCTAACATTTTATACCCTTACTGTGTAAACAGCACCCTTAAGGTTGATTGAAATATGATTTAAATGTAAATTTTCCCTCCCAGACACTGTTTTTATCTTTTAAAATAGCATTAAATACACTTTACAGCAATTGAGCTTAGTGCATTCCCTAGTAGAGGTGAGATAATTAAATATATTTCTCCTGTAAAATTTCATAAGACCACCTCATTTTCTGAGCAGATGCAGCAGCACATATTAAAATACATCAGAAATTGTTCCCTTTGTTGCCACATAAAATGAAATCACTGGTGTGACACTTGATAGCAAGACTTTATCAGGGCTGCTTTCCATGTATCCTACTCTAATTTTGGTGTGCAAAACAATTGGAAACAACAACAACAAACCTCAACCCCAAACTAATCTGGGCAAAGTGAGGCTTTGGAACATGTTTGCTTGGCAATAGCTGCAGTTCAGCGCAGTTAGTCTGAAAGTAATCTTCATGGGAGATAGGACACACCATGTTTATTTTCTTACTTTTAAGTGTGTGCTTCATATTTAACCTTTCCAAAAGTCTTCCCTGTAGCTTTGGGAAAACTGACAATTGCTTATAAATGGAACTGGATTCCTCCTGACATGCTACATAGGATATCAACAACAACCCACACCTAGAAGCTTAAAGTAGGCTGAAATGCAGTGAGAGACTTTAGTTTACAGACTGCCTGAATGAATTTCATCCATTCTGAAACCAATGAATCAACTCTGTCATGAGTGAACCACTGGAAATCCAAAATCTGGAATGCAGAACCTATTTTTTTACTGCAACATCTCTACAGATCGGTTTTACTGAGGAAGACACACCATTTCTTCAGAGGCAGTGAACACTCTCCCCAATGTGAAATAAAACATGCACATTACAGGTATACTTGAAAATCTTTCATGAGTTCAAATACAGATATTTGCAGTTTCAGCATTTTTCTTCTGTTCAGATAGTTCATATCAGAGTTGGCCTTGAAAACTTCCTTTCAAATGAATAAGCATTGCAAAATAATTGACGGCATATTTTACTGCTATCAAAGCTGTTAATAAAATATGTTATAAAAGAAATTGTGTCCTACATTCCAGTAGAATAAAGAAAATTCTTAAAAATAGTTCAGTATTTTTCTGAGTCTGCCAGCTTTAGTGAATTTTTTTTTTTTGTAAAGTAAATAGTCAGGACATATGTATGGCTATAAAATTGTTTATCATTACTTTAGGATGTGGAAGGGCATAGAATATCAGTCACAGACTTCAGTAATGATTGCACACTGTATATAAGTATGAGGAATATAGAAACAGATGCATTGCTGACTTTGGAACAGGTTGTACAGCTTAAGAGAAAGAACAGATATCAAAACACACATCAGTGGCACAGACTTGAGATAAAATAATCAGAAATAAATAACCTTCTTCAAAGAATATTTTTAAAGATCCTTCCTGTCAGTTGTCAGAGAAAATATAAACAGCATCTTCTGTTTTTCCACTTCTGCTTGCTCCTTTTTCAGCTTGATCCTTTCAGACATCCCAGATCACATTCAGTGTGCCTACCAGCCTTTCCAGAATATTTTATTTTAAGCACTGTGTCTACAAGTTTCTTCTGCCCAGCTCCCCCAGCAATCAGCCAAAGTTTCTGGATGACCCCACACCGTAAATTACTTTCAACACTTGGTTTATTCACATGTTCAATTTAACATACAATAGAGAGCAAAAAACCTGTTCTGGTCTTACTAAATCTAATTAATATTTTTGGATACGTAACCCAAGACAAAAAATTAACAAATATAGCAGAAACGTGATTCAAATGCCCCTTGACATAATGCTGCAAATCTCCAACTAAATCTTTGTAGAAGTATTGAAGAGACCTTATCAAGGAAGTGGAAAGAAAAAGGTGTTTTTTTTGCTTGGCAACATGTATATTAATGCCCACCTGATCTGGTATGTCCACACTTCATATCCCTAATCTCCAAGGAGCCCTGAGGCATATTACATCACCTGGGACAGAGATGTTCTCCTGTGGGAGAGGTATAAACTCTTCCAGGACAGCTACATTATTATGAACATACTTTCCTGGAAGTAACAGACATTCATTAAATTACTGTCCACCTCTCACTGGGATTGTGAGCTCAGCACTTCCGTGATGGGACCTGCTGCTCTTGCTTCCTGTTCTGTTGCCCATCATAGATTTGACAACCCTGACTGAGAAATATGTCAAGATGAAATATGTCACATGTAGATCTCCCCGTAGATATTGACCATCAAGTATAAAGTTTTTACTCTATATAATCTGACAAAATGCAATCAATGCAGGAGGCAAGATGTGCTGCCAAGGCAAAGATAAGCTAGATGTGAGTCTCTTTGCATGGAAACCAACCAGAGACTTGCTAGTGGCTTCAAGGATATGAAGGATTAGAAGGGATTCTATGCCCTCCAAGGGTATGTCAGAGATGCAGACAGATTTGAGCTGGTCTTAACTTAGCTTGCTTGGTTAACCATTCAGATTCACAGTGCTCTATGTGGGTCAGTCAGCCAAACACAGGCTGTGGGAGAGGAGTACACCCTCCCAGTACAGCTACAATTACTACGACCTCATTTATCTTTTTCTGGAAGTACAGACATTTGCTCAATTAAAAAAGTCATGACTAGGCTCATGAAGACCGAGGTGCTCTCCTGTGCTCCTTCCAATTATCAGTTCAGATCCATAACTTCCAAATTACAAACTTACATAACTTACAAACTTACATAACTTACAAATTACAAACCAATCTCTTAACCTTTTTCTTAACTTTAATTTTTTTTTTTTTGTCTCAGTATGTAATATACTTTGTAAAGATCTGTCTTTACTCAGCCAGGAGAATTCAGTATATATATTTTTTTGCTACTTAAATCTTATATATCTATTTAAACAACCTATCTAATTTCTTTTGCTATTCAAATTATTCCACAGGAAGCTCAGGAACCATGTTAGAACAAAAAGTGTTATTTCAAGGGCTTGCTGTTGAGTGACTGCTAACATAATAGAACCCATTCCAGTTGGAAACTTGTGTTCCATCTTGGGTGTTGCTCAGCTGCCCACCACTGAGCCAAACCTCTTGGAGGTCTGACTTTTCAGTTTACACAACTAGAAAGCATACATAGGATCTCACTATAACAGCTTAAAAGGAACTATGTAGATCAGGACCATTTGGTGTCACAGAAAGAGAAGAAAAATTCCCTGTTTTCTTCTGACTAAGGCTGTTGGTTCATGGGAATCAGAAGGAGGCAGGCAGAGAGGAGCACAGAGTCCTGTGATCTGCTGTTGTGCACCTGCTCCTGCTCCTTCTAATCCAAACAACACAAATGCTTAAGGCTGCTGTCAATGCAACAAGAAGAGCTCTAGGCACATATCATCAATAAAATGAACTTTAATTCAACTCATGCTTAAATGACAATCATTTCAAATTGCTGATGTTATCCCTGTGTTTTTCCCTGTAGACAGACAAATGCAAATGATGGAGGGATTGATGAAATTATCTGTCTTATGTGCAGGAAGTGGAAAGAACCTATATGTTTTTTTCATTTCTTTTCTGGGAAATATAATAATTTAAATAATGCACAGTTTTTAATTAAATCAAAATTTAATTGTATGCCCAGGTGGCCAAAAAAGCCAGTGACATCCTGGCTTGTATCAGGAATAGTGCAGCCAGCAGTACCAGGGAGGTGATCATCCCCCTGTACTCTGCTCTGGTGAGGCCACACCTCGAGTATTGTGTTCAGCCTTGGGACCCTCACTACAAGAAGGGCATCGAGGCCCTGGAATCTTGTCCAGAGAAGGGCTACGAAGCTGGTGAAGGGCCTGGAACACAAGTCCTATGAAGAGTGGCTGAGGGAACTGGGGTCGTTTAGTCTGGAGTAGAGAAGGCTCAGGGGAGACCTTATTGCACTCTCCAACTACCTGAAAGGAAGGTGTGGGGAGCTGGGGGTCAGCCTCTTCTCACAGATAACTAGTGATAGGAGAGAGTCCAGTGCAGAGCCACAGACATGATTAAGGGAGTAGAGTATGTCCCTAACACGGAAAGTCTGAGGGAGCTGGGTCTCTTTAGCTTGGAGGAGACTGAGGGGTGACCTCATTAATGCTTATAAATATGTAAAGGATGAGTGTCAGGTGGACGGAGCCAGGCTCTTCTCAGTGACATGCAATGATAAGACAAGGGGCTATGGGTGCAAGCTGGAACATAGGAGGTTCCACTTAAATATGAGATGAAATTTTTTCACAGTGAGAGTGACAGACCACTGGAACAGGCTACCCAGAGAGGCTGTGGAGTCTCCCTCTCTGGAGACATTCAAAACCCACCTGAATGCATTCCTTATGTGACATGATCTGGGTGTTCTTGCTCCGGCAGGGGGATTGGACTAGATGATCTTTCAAGGTCCCTTCCAATCCCTAATATTCTGTGATTCTCAAGTTGCACCAGGGGAGGTTCAGGTTTGAAATTAGGAGACATTTCTCCTCAGAAAGAGTGGTAAAGCATTGGAACGTGTTGCCCAGGGAGGCGGTGGAGTCACAGTCCCTAGGGGTGTTTAAGGAAAGGTTGGGCCTGGTACTTAGAGATATGGTTTGGTGGGTAATATTATTGATAGGGGAATGGTTGGACTAGATGACCTTGGAGGTCTTTCCAACCTTAATGATTCTACGATTCTATGAGATGCTTAAAACACCCAAATCTGCTAAGTTCCAGTATCAATCACAAGTGAAGTGTTTCTACCTTTTTATATCAGTTACAAAGTTGTTCAAACAACAATGAAAATTATTTTTTTATATATTATTATTACTATTATGATTTATTTTTATGTTCTTTGCCTCTCCTGCTTTAGTCCTTCTGATAGTCAGGGCTCTCTTCACAAGGCATAAGAACTAAAACAGGTTTTTCATGGATTTCGAATTAAGCCCAAAGAGATGTGTATAGGAATTTACTTGCAGACAGTCTGCAAATGCTGTTTTACCATTACAGTTTTCCCAATGAAATAATTTATGATAGTGCCTGAAGCCTGAGCCTTGGCTTTGAAGTGTATCATACAATGTCATGTCCATTGGACAAGGTTTTGACAGTTGGATGGCATATGACTGTTAAAAAAAAAAAAAAAGTTGCTGAACTTTCATAATGTTCAAATGTAACTGTGCTTCTTGATCTGAAAGATTTGGGGAGATACAATTTAGTATTGTTTTCTTCTTAATTAAACTGTTATCAAAACACAGCTACAGATCTTATATCTTGTCTGCCAAACAGGTATTACATTTTATTGACAACCAACCAACCAACCAAAACAAACCAAACCAAAACAACAACAACAACAAAAAACACTAACCCATAAAAAAAGCTGGAAAATGCAAAGCAGGGAGCAAACTTGTCATCAGATAGTAACAAAACACATAACTAAATAACATCTCTTTTGTGTCTCTGACTGTATCTGGCACAATTATGACATGATTCTTATTTGTTAATATTGTGGTTTGTTTCCATTTTTATTTTTTTTAACCTGAGTCACGGCTTTGCCTGTTTTAAGCGATTTATATATACCTGTGCAAAGCAAGGAAAGATACATCCCTGTACTACCTAATCCAGCTGAGACGCTGGTCCTTCTAGAAAGGCAAAAAAAAAAAAAAAAAAAAAAGAAAAAAAGGCTTCCTCATTACTGTTAACCTCATAATTTTCTCAGGAGAGCAGGAAAAACTTCTTCGGAAGACTTCTGGTTTTGCCTTCTACTCCTCCTCTTCCCTTACACCATGTTGCCCTGCAAAGGGAACCGTGCTGCTCGGTGGAGGACACATAACCAACACGGAACAGATGAGGTTGGAAGGGACCATGGAGATCTTCTAGTCCAACCCTCAGTTCAAGCAGGGTAACCTAGAGCACATTGCAGAGGATCATGTCCAGGTGGATTTTTAAATATCTCCAGAGAAGGAAACTCCACAACCTCTCTGGGCAACCTGTTCCTGTGCTTTGTCACCCTCATAGGAAAGATTTTTCTCATATTCAGCTAGAACTTCCTGTGTTTCAGTTTGTGTGCATTGCCTCTTGTCCTGCCACTGGGCAACACTGAAAAGCATTGACACCATCCTCTAAGGTATTTATATACAGGGATAAGATCCCCTCTCAGCCTTCTCTTCCCCAGGCTAAACAGGCCCAGCTCTATCAGCCTCTCCTCTTACGACAGATGTTCCAGGTTCATCTTTGTAGTCCTTTGCTGGACTCTCTTCAGGAGCTACATGTCCCTCTTGTACTGGGGAGCCCAGAACTGGACAAAAAACTCCAGGTGAAACCTCACCAGGGCTGAGTAGAGGGAGAGGATCACTTCTCTCAATGTGCTTGCAATACTTTTCCTGATGTACCCGAGGATACCATTGACCTTCTTGGCCACAAGGGTACTTTACTGTCTCACAGTTAACCTGCTGTCCACCAGTACTCTCAGGTCCTTCTCTACAAAGTTGCTTTCCAGCAAGTCATCCCCCACCTGTACTGGTGCATGGGGTTATTCATCCCAAGGTGAAGGATCCTGTACTTCTTTATTGAACGTCATGAGGTTCCTCTCTGCCCAACTCTCTGGCCTGTCCAGGTCCCTTTGAATGGCAGCACAGCCCTCTGGCATATCAGCCACTCTCCCAGTTTTGTGTCATCAGTAAACTTGTTGAGGGTAGACTCTTTCCCTTTATCCAGGTCATTGATGAATAAATTGAGCAAGACTGGACCCAGTACTGAACCCTAGGGGACACCATTAGCTACAGGCTTCCAACTAAACTGCACTGCTGATCAGAACCATCTGAGCTCTGCCATCCAGCCAATTCACAAGCCACTTCACTGTCCACTCATCTAATCCACACTTCCTGAGTTTACCTATGATGATGTTCTGGAAGACTGCGTCAAAAACCTTTATGAAGTCAAGGTAGAACAAATCCACCACTCTTCCCCACATCTACCCATCCAGTCATTCCATCACAGAAAGCTATCAGACTGGTTAAGCATAATTTCCTCTTGGTGAAACCATGCTGACTATTCCTAATCACCTTCTTATCCTTATTATGTGTTTAGAGATGACCTCCAGGATGAGCTGTTCCATCACCTTTCTAAGGTTGGAGGTGAGGCTGGCTGGCCTGTAGTTTTCTGGGTTCTTCTTGCCCTTTTTGAAGATTGGAGTGACGCTAATTTTACAGTCCTCAGGCACTTCTCCTGTTCTCCACGACCTTTCAAAGATGATAGAGAGGATGATGGAGAGTGGCCTAGCAATAACATCCAACAGCTCCCTCAGCACTTGTGGGTGCATCCCATCTGGGACCGTGGATTTGTGCGTGTCAGTTTTGCCTAAACAATCTCTAACCTGATCCTTCTCAACCGATGGAAAGTCTTCCTTTCTCCAGACTTTCTATCTTGTCTCCGGGGCCTGAGGTTCCTGAGGGCTGGCCTTAGCAGTAAAGACTGCAGAAAAAAAGGCCTTCAGTAAGAGCCTTCTGTGTATCCTTAATCACAAGGGCACCCACCCCATTCAGCAGCAGGTCCACATTTTCACTAATCATCCTTTTGCTACAGAGGGAGATGAAGAAGCCCTTCTTGTCCTTGACATTCTTTGTCAGATTTGATTCCAAACGGACCTCATCACATCCCTGCACACTCTGGCAATTTTCCTATATTACTCCCAAGTGACCTATCCCTTTTTCCACATTCTGTATACTTCCTTCTACTGTTTGAGTTTTGCTAGGAGCTTCTTGCTCAGCCGTGCAGGTCTCCTGCCCCCTTTATCTGACTTCTTACTCATAGGGATGCACCAATCTTGAGCTTGGAGGAAGTGTTGTCACACATATTAACCAGTCTTTCTCAAAGGCTCTGAGAATAAGGGAGAAACACTCAGGGCATGGCACCACCCTGCAAAGGTATGGTCTGCAGAGATTCCCAGGGTGAAGCAAAATGAGACAGCACTGCAGCTGGAAGAAGGACCTCCAAGGAAGAAATTGGCCCAAGAGGTGCCCTGCCCTGTGGAGAAGAATGGGGACAGCTGATTGTGACTGTTGGGCTCTCATCAGCTTAGGATTTTGGTGACTTCAACCCAGTGATATGTTGTGTAAATACAACATGGAGCCAAGGCAGGTATTGCTAAGAGTAAACAAAGAAACTGTGTATAGAAGAAGAGGGTGTTTTAAAACAAATACTTTTCTAAACCAAACCTGTAAATTTTTGGCCTAAGGGCCAAGTGAAATAGTTAAAGAATAACAGCCCCTTAGTACACATAGATTCTGTATACTAGTCTACATACGCTATTAAATCATGACCTATCCTTCTATAATAGATTGCAAGACAAAAAGGGTATTTCTATCACGAGAAACTTCAGACTGACAAATATTACATTACATTAGTGTAAAAACTTACTAGAAATTATACAAAGAAGAAAGAGGAGAGTATTTGTCCCAAGGAATTTAAAAGGAATTGTAATCATGATGTATGATAATATATATATATATATATATATATGTTTGTTTCCCTCCCCCTCAGGAGCTGCCACTGTGGGAGCCAAATGGATGGTGTAATGCTGTTCAGTAGTGAAAACTCTCCAGCAGCATTCAGTGCTGTGAGGAGGTTAGGAGTGGTACAAGGAATACCTGAGAACACAGCCAAAGACACTTTAGAGTGACCTATCTCAGAGCAGCTGCCCTGAGCAGGGCACAGGATAAGGATGTACCCAATGTCTGCAAACTGGAACGGCACAGAGAAAATAATGTTTTCCTGGCATTTCTCAAAGGTCATGTGGTGCTTTTCTAGCTGAAAACAACATGAAAGAAAGAAGCAGTGATCAAAGAAAGGAAAGGGGGCAGGAGAAGCCTACTTTTCACAGTTTGTCCTTATTCCTTACAGAAAAGTGCCACATTGACTATCTATCTGGTTACTTTGTAAATACAAGGAGTAGGACTGATTTGGCTGTTTGTCCTAATATTGGTAAAATACAGAAGACACAACGAATGACAGGGGATGCAGTGCTTCTTTATGGACTCAGTTCTGCTGCTATAAATAAGTATTGAAGAGCTGTAGCCCATGTATTCAATTGTTAAGAGCTGTTTTTCAGGGAAATTTAAAGAAATTTTCACAGGATTCTCAAGGAGGCCATCTCATAGGACAAAAGAAGATTTGCTATAGTTGTTCTGACAGTGTATTTCATTTACAAAACTAACTTTAACCAATACTATTTTGGATGTGTCTTTAGCATCTTGCAGAACCTCTGACAGTTTCACTCTTTGCATACAGACTCTCACTTTAATGGTCTCTGTAGTATTCAATAGTTACAAAAGAGTATGTGCATTAGAAAATGAATGGTACTACTGCATGCTCTCCATCCACACTCTGTTGTATTTTCTTAGTATATATTCTCCTTTACAAGAATTCAAGGAAGAAAGAAGAACTAAGCAAGCAAATGTGATGCTACTTGTATTTGGGGTCCAGATATGGTTTGAATGAACATGAGGCCAAGCTGCAAAAGATCAGGGAAGATTTCCAAGATTAGGTAAAAATATATTAATAACTGGAGGGACAAAAAAAAAAACCAAAAAACTAACCAACCAACCACAAAAATCTCACAACATTCTTTCACTTCTTTGTTCCAAAAAGAATATAATACTTTCTTATCTCACAGCAACATTGAAAAGATAAAGTCTGTTTGTAAGGATGCAGTGTTCAGAGAGGGATGTGGTAGATAGGTACTAGGGATAAGTTCCTGACCTCTTCCCTGCAGGGAGTAGTGGGAAATAGAAGAGTAAGCTCAGGAACCTCCATTCCCTGTGCAGATATTCATTCCATGCTGATGAATTGTATCTGAAAGCCTTATTACTGGAAGGAGCAAAATTCTCTATGAGATAGTTGCTATCTTCTCTAAGGTTTTTTGTTTTTTGTTTTTTTTAATTAATGACCACAATATCAGTCAGGGTGGGCTGGGAAGGCAGTGATTTGACACATCTAGTCATTAGGACTGGCCTTTTACATCCTTACACCTTGAACTATAGATTTGTACAAAGCCATCTCAAGATCTCCTCTTTCTTACCTCTTGGTCTGTGCACAAACATAACATTTAGTCACATATATTGAACACCTCAAAGTATTATTTAAAAACAGGACACCATATACTTTTTTCTGGTAGCAAACAACATTTCTCGAACTGCTTATATTTTCTTATTCTGCTACTTCCCTCCTTGCTTGCATTTGTTACAACACAGACAAGAAATTACATTTTTTCCTTACAGATATTTTCTATTAGTACCCACAGACTACTTTGCAGAACGTATCTTTTCAAAAGAAAGAAAGAAATATTTTATGGAAGTTGTTCTTAACACTTGATGAAAGGCCAGGGACTAGATCAGTATAGGCAATGAATTACTTTCCTGTTCTCCAGAATCTGTACTTTCATAAAGCCTGCAGCAGGAGATTTGTAGATGAGACACTAGTCTACTAGATACTACCCACATTAAACCATAAATTAGAAACATGTAACATTTTCTAAGTGCTACATTCATCTTAATTCAAAAAGAGTAATTATATAATAAGCAAACAAACACAAAAAAGGGAAAAAAGGGAAAAAAAAGTGTTGATTCCACTGAAAAAGCCAAACATCCAATTAGTTGCAAATAAAATATCTAATGCATAAAAGGTCTTACCTTTTAAATGCAAACTAGAACTAACATAGTATTAAATTTCTGAAGCTAAAGACTCAAAAGCCACATATGTAAAGCCTTAGTGGCATTTTTTTTCAGCCATATTGCATGTTTTAAAGCTTTCATTAGTGCGACAGACTAATACATTAAGATTTAAGCTAATGAGGGGAGAAAAATAGAACTAGAACATTCTGCATTTACACGACATAAGCCACCAAAAGAAAGAGAAAACCTTTTGTGGCATATATAAACTGCAATACTTTTGTGAGCACAGTGTTATTATGAGCACCATTGGCTGTAACTTATCCTCTGCAGTAGGTTTGCTCTCATTCTATATAAGTGCTGTCCTCAGGCTCTCTGCTACTGCAGCTCACCTGGGTCACTCTTGCATGATCATTGAGACCGTGGCAAAGGTGTGGTTTTCTCCATGCCTTGGGCTCATCCCTGTTACTTCAAAGGGTGTCTGATGTCTGCAAATGTGTGTTGAAGGCAATAATGAATTTAGTGCTTCATAAATTCTGAGTATCGGCACATGACACTTTATGGGGGGAAGGGGGGGATGTTTATAACTAAGCCACTGAACCTGCCAGTCAGGTTACTAGGTTTTGAGATAAAGAAATGCCTGCTTATTTGAGAACATTTCTCCTGCGTCACCAAAAAGTGATTAACATAATAACAACAAGCCATAAAGTGGGAGAGCATATATTAAAGGTGTACTGGGGAACGTTTGCTGCTGGATGTTGAATAAATCCTCTTTTCCAGTTTTCCTGTTAGGAGTGCAGTAAGCAATGGGATAGCTATACACAGATCTGGATAGATACAAGCAAACTGAGAGGAGTGACTAAAAGTCCAATTCCACTTCATCATTCAAGGCTAAAGGTTTGTCTTATTGACTTAAGCAGGTGAAGAGCATGCTGGCTCTGACAAAGCTCGCCTACGCCCAGATGTGGAAGGGGTGGGAGAGCAGGAGTAAGGCAATATTTTCAGGAAAAAAAAAATCGGGATGTCATCATTTTTAATTGGTGGGATGTGTAACTTCAGAGGTTAATGGAGATAAAAGGGTCTCCTCCCAGAACATTAAAGCACTTGTCAACCATCTGCTCCAATTACTGCAAGGACTGGTCAATACTAGATATGCTGCCAGCACTGTACTCCTTTGCTTGACAGAGGAGGAAGAGCTTGAGCTATGTGGTCTGGCACAGGAGAGGTACCATGCTACCCTGTACCTCAGTTTTGTCCTCAACTTGTTTCTGTACCAAGGATATGCAATTTTACTATTCATGTTGCATTATCATAAGATTTGGAATTAGTTAGCTTAATAATTTTTAACGCTTCTTCTCTTCAACCTTGTGCTCACTTATTAATTAATTGTGTGCCCTAGTATTTCTCTGTAAGTATGCTAAGGCAGTCAATACATCCTGCTCGGATTCAGTTTTCAGCTCCTCTTGTCGTTCAGTGAGAATTCAAGGCAGACCTGGGCAGCAATGATTTCCATTGATCTAGCTTCCAAACTTTTACATTGTAGATATTGAAGTTTTACACAGCTTTGCATTAAAAAATAACCTCATGAAAATAACATGTTTTATTTTGTCTGTAGAGCCTTTTTCCAAACATCTCTCTCCTTCATACCACAGTGTCAGCTCCCATACTTTCTCAGCTTTCCACAAACTGAACCTCTATACACTTACTTCTAATTCTGTCAGCTGTTCACCAGTGATTATCTCTGAGGTGGCATTTGCCAAGTACCAAGTCAGGCAAATGCACATACACAGACAGCCAGATGCTTATCATTATTTCTGTTTACAGAGGAGACCAGAACTATGCATGTCACTGTTTGGAAACCTCTTTCTGAGTACTGAGTTATGTGTATTTCTCCATCATAACTTTTTTTTTCTTTTTTTTCTTTTGTTTAAGGATGAGAAGTTGAATTTTTAGACCTTACCATTCCTCAATTAACACAATGTGGAAAGCATGCTTGGAAAAGGCAGATTTTCCTAAAGTGAATCTGTGGTTACCTCAATGTATTTTTACTGTTGTGGACCTAAAGGCTTGAATCTCTGTCAGTGCTTAGCATGTTGTGACAGCTTTACTTCTTTTTTTCCTCTTCTAACACACACACACACACACAAATCTCAGCAGATTGCAAGATCTTTCAGAGGAAACAAAGCAAACAGCAACAACAACAACAAAAGCTACAGAACAATATCAATAAAAAGGCTGGCTTTCGACATGGAGATAAGCTGTCATTCCTTCATTTCAAAATGCACGTGATGTGCAAATGCAAATGTCAGAATTGCCTGTAGCATAAGCCACAATAGGAAACAACAAAAGTTGGCTATACCTGAATGTAAAGATCAACCAGATAAAGACAAAAGTAGATTCTTTTTTTTTTTTTTCTTAATCAGAAGGGCTGCCAACTCATTTGTGTTGGAACACAAGAGAGAGCTGACTTGCTTGCACACATACTGGCACATAGTTTTTATGCTGGGTTGTGGTAACGCAAGATAGATTCTTAATTTAAAAGAGAGGGCTTAGACAAAGTGCACTCCAAAAGAAACCACTTTATCATGATCTCTGATCAATATATGAAATTTATAACATTAGAAAAGGTCTCTCTGCGTTTGCAAATGAACAATATGCCATGACACGTATACAATTTTTTCTACCCATCATGTGAAATAATGGTTATTTGCCAGCAGGATAGTTCCTAATTTATTTTTCTAATAATCTAGCCACTGAGTAGCCTATAATACTTATTGATTGTGATTCTTCCAGATCAATAGGATATTGTCAAAACAATCCTTCAGTTGTTCCATAAAGCAAAACAAAAATTGATAAAGTAGCATTGTCTGTATGGGAACAGCACCAAGATTTTCTTAATTTACAATCATTATGTAAAGTTACCAACAAAGGCAGGGGTGCAGCCCACCTGATTTTAGTCATCCAAAGGACAGATTTTAGTCTATCACCTAAACTCTATTCTTAGCCAGCTGACCTACAGAGGGTAATGATTTCTAAGGCAAGTGAAGTGAATAGCCTACCAAAGATGCCAATCACACTTCACTGGTCAGGGAAGTCCTAAGGTTTTAATGGCAGGTCATACTACCCTAGATAGTCCAAAAGGACACCAATAGAACTGTTAATCCCTGTATGACTAAGCATTTTGGGGAGAAGGTTGGAAAGACTTGCTAGAGAGACAAAAAATCATTTGCTGTCAAGTTCTTGTAGTGGAATGATCATCTTTTTCTCATACACAGCTACAGTAAAGTGTGATTACACCACATGTCTTGGGAATAGTGCTCCCCTCCACTGGTGCACTCTAATATTTCTCAGGAAGAAACACGCACTGGCTCAAGAAGGGCTAAAAATGATTGTGAGAGAAAGAGCCCAATGCAATTTTCTCCCCTTATATCTGGGTTGGCTATCAACCTCAAATATGTAAAAAACTTGAATCTGTTAATCAGAATCCTGAGATTAGGTTTAAAACAGTTAGAAGTAAATAAATAAATATATAAATATTTTCCTTCAGTGGTTTATCTATTTGTTTTGGGTATAGTGTGCCACATCTTAACAAATCTGAGGGCTGTAATTAAAATACTTTAACACTTTTTAGATCCTCCATTACTATATTCATATGATAAAAAGATATCTGCATGCTGAATCAACTCTGGAAATGGGAATTCAAGGAAAAAAGTACAAAAAAAGTTGGTTAAGTTGCAGTTTTCAGGAATTTGAGCCACTCTACACTGACAGCTGAAAGAGTTTGATTGTGACATTTTACATGAGTTCAGAACCAAAAAGAAGAGGACAAACGTACTTTCAGCACATCCAGACTTACATTCTAAACTTCTCTTATCTTTTTATACAAGCTACAAAGAAAATAAGATTAAAAGGAATATATCTTTCTCAACACTGAATTAACAACAGAAACATACTTTAATCAATAACAGTTAATATTTCATTCTGAGATAGACAACAGTGCCTGTTTGTGATTCAGAAAGACCTTATGTGCTGTCAGGAAAATGTTCAAGGTAAGCAGGTTAAGCAACAGGGTTTCTTCAGTACCTAAAATTTTCATTTTCTTAAGACCCAGAATAATTGCACATTTTTATTCTCTAAGGTTTTGTGAGAGAGAGCAAATACAGCAAACTCAAATGTTTTCTGTCACTTAGACAGGTGTTACTGCAAGCTAACAAAAGAAATACCAAAAACCCAACCAGAGAATAAAAACAAGCCTCACTCACTAAATAGTCGTTTGACATCCCTTTTCACAGAGTCTGCCCCTTGGGCCAGGGTCTCTGTGATAAAGATAAGCTCACATTGTAAATGCTTGCTTTATAGCCAGCCACAGTGAACTGTGCTAAAGGCAATATTTGTAGTTAGCATTACTGTGCAAATTTCTTGCCATTTTGGAGATAGCTATGAAGACTACATGCTGATGTTTCTTTCATAGTAATACTTCTGTCCAATTTTCACATAAAGGCGTTCTGTATTTTTAAAGGCTACTAGAAAGGTTTTACCAATGTAAGTACTACAGTAAGAATAAAATATATATATATATATGAATTTGAATGCAAAGCTAAAAATCATTTGTTTCTCTCTCTTTTTCAGAAAAATAATGTTAGAAGCACCTGTGTTTTAAAAGATTATATGTTTATAGTCAAATGCCTGTATAATGTATACTGTCAGCAATACAAAAATTACACATTTAGATGTAAAACTAAACTTGATGTGTATAGTTACCTTTTTAGGTCCTCTTACATTTTAGATCCATGTTACTTGTTTTAGGGTCAGCTAATGTGTGATATAATGCCTTAAATTCATTCTAGCTTTGGACATGACTGAAAATGTAAAGTTAAGCATACAAAGTGAAGCTCAAAACCAGATTCCACTTGTCTTCCATATTTATTTTATTTTATTTTATTTTATTTTATTTTATTTTATTTTATTTTATTTTATTTTATTTTATTTATTTTATTTTATTTTATTTTATTTTATTTTATTTTATTTTATTTTAATTTATTTTATTTTATTTATCTTAGAATACAAGAATATGCACAAAGAGAAGACTTTAATTTGTGCTGCCACTTACACTAACTAAAGAGGCTCTTATAACTGGTATCACTGAAATTGTTGTTCATAAAAAAGCATAAGACCCAGGCATATTCAATTTTTATAAAAACTGCAGGTAGGGAAAAATGAAGTAACCCCCTTGCCCTCACTTTTGTGGCTGGGACAGTCCAAATTGGAGGCACACATTTTCTTTCTTCAGAGTGATGATGGCTGTTCTGTGGCATGCTACAACTACTGACACATGAAAAGGATCTTGTTTAAGTGACAGTAGCCCAAGGTGCAGTAAAATATTTGATCACTTCCCACTTTCTAGCTTTGTAAATCAGATTTTAAATTTCTGTTTGGCTGTTTTTGAGACATTTTTCTTCAAGAATTGCTTAAAATTATATGGCCAAAATTGCAAAAGGGGAATCTAAAGTCTACTACCAAATCTGTGTCGTCTACATTTGCAAACATGATCGTGTTTTTATCCTTACTTGTGAGAATAAACTGTTTAGGCATCTCATAATCCAATTTTGACTTATGAACGCACAGCTTGCTTTCAGAAACATGCTTGCATGTGTAATTAAAAGATATGGGGTAATGCTCACAGCTCCTGCCAAGGCATTCAGCGGAGAGCACCCTGGAGAAGGAGATGAAAGCAACAAGAGCAGGAGCCAGACAAATTGGAATTTGGGGCAGCAACAGCAGGAGCCAGGAGCAGATAAAAGGTTAATGCAACAGTCGTGGGAGCAAGATGAGGACTGTATAGCAGGCAGGGCTTACAACAGGTCCTGAGATTCACATGAAACAAACTGGTGAGTGTGAATTATGAAGATATAGTTCTATCTTGGAATTTGTGACAACCTTATAAATCATCTTTGCTTTTCTCACATGGTTTACGGTATCACTGGAAACCCTTGATGTAAATATAACCTCATAAGAGAGATACCTGTTATTTATTCTCTACCTTGTATATATAGCTAACAAATATTTGTTTACATCAAACATGATTTACATTGAGTCACATTTGAACTCAAGGTCCTCCAGAAATAAAAAGCATAACAAAAAGTTTGACAAGCCCACCAGAACACTCTGTCAAAGTATTGGGGAGTGGGAGATGGGATGGATGGAGGGAAGGAGACAGTCTATTTCTGTTTGTGCATGTGTGCAAGGAAAGAGATGTGGTCAGGTGCGGGGTTAGGCTAGGCATGGGAGAAATGAAGAAAATTAATTTTCAAAGACTTGTAGTCACACAGCTCCCATTAAAACCAGTGGGAGATGTTTGGCTATATTCCATGCAACACTTACATTTGAGGGGAAAGTTTTTAGCCATTAACTGTAATGCAGTTTAGTTTGAAAGCTTAACGAGAGAGGGAAAATAGCATTTGGGGGGCAAGGCATTTGCATAGACTACTTCTTCTGCAGGTGCCTAATTGGTAGTGATACAGGTTTCATTAGAATACGCAGCAGGTTGTGGAGCTATCTAAAATGCCACTGAAGATAAATGCGTTTTGTTATCAGCAAATGTAACTACTTGCACTGGAAACCAGCAGTGGAATATACTGTATAATATGCACTCTGCATCCTTCATTTCATCCAGCTCTGTGGAAAAAATGGAGTACAGAAAGAATTATTAACATTGCATGTTTGAGAGAAAGTAGTTTAACAGCCACAAGTATTGAAAGTAAGGGTGGAAATAAGCAATCTGTCCCCTTTATTAGTGCTGTGTTTACTGCAGTCCTTGCAG